>NW_016107382.1:4372246-4427140 GCF_001604975.1 Cebus imitator | reverse complement strand
CTTGGCTCTTGGCACTGTCATTTACTAGCTATATTATGTTGGGCAAGTTACTCAACACCCTAACTGAGGTTAACAGTTTCCCCATGGTTAGAGAAACAGATAATAATAGCATCTATCCTCATAAAGATGTTGTGCAATTGCATAAGAAACACTTAGCTCAGTGCTGGGCCTGTACATGCAAAACCTCAGGGATGACTACCAGTGGTAGTCATCTATCTTTAGACATTTCGAAGAGCACCAACTTAATTCTAAGAAAAGGAAATGAGAACCCTGGCCATGCAGCCAGTGCAATCCTAAGGCAACCCTTTTGGAAATGTTATGTAAGGTTTATCATAGTTCACTGCGTTAGACATGGTATTCAGCTGACTCATGACTCAAATCCTTTTCTTAAGCACCCCATTGTTTTGCTTTTCTCATAAGTCTTTCTCCAAGTGTCATGGTATCCTTTTTTTAATAATTCCATTCCTCCCACTCAAACATATGACCTGACAGTCATCTCATTTCATCTTTGTGATTTGACATATAACTTGGCCAGAGTAGAGTGTCAGGCATCACTTGAGGTGGCAGGCATGGTGGAAATAGAGATAAATGAAGAAACAAGGCTTATTTGTGATAAATGTTCTTTAATAGTTTTATCCCATGTATTGAAGTACTTCTGTTGCTCTTTTTCGAGCTCTGCCAAGTTTACACTTATGAACCTTCTCTCTCTACAATGGAAACTACTTGAATTCTACTTGCTAGCCTAGCCCAACTTAGTATCTTGGGCCAATTCTAGTTTTATGAAAGAGATAGTTAAGATGCTGTATCTTGAAAGCTATATAGAGAAGGCCCATTTAGCATGCTTTCTTCCATGAAGTTTTAGCACTGCTTCATTAAAGATAGACTAGAGAAATATATGGGTGGGGGTAATTAATTTCTGGGGAGGAACCTCCCACCTTCCATCCCTCCTAACTTGCAGCATACCATTTATACAAATTTATTTTCTTTTGCTATCTTAGCCTGGCTTCTTCCCTGAAATCAGAGTCTGACACAACAACTTCTGTGTGGATAGTTGATTTTGGGAAGAGATCTCAGTGAATAAGAGTCGGGGGCTAAGAAAACTAAGATGTGAAAGGAAAGAAAGCCAACTCAAGAGCACATTTATTAATCTGAACATTGTTGTAGGTAACTCAGGCTCATTTCACTGGATCTTTGAATAGCTACCTAGAATTGTCTGCCTTCCCCCAATGTGGCAGACAGATCCTAAGGTAACCCCCAATGATCTCTGCCTTCTGGTATTAATGACCTTCTTTATGCTCCTCACGCTAAGTCTGGGTAGAACTTGTGAACTGCTTCCAGCCAGAAGAATATGGCAAAGGTGATAGGATGTTACTCCCATGATGTAATGTAATATATGCATTACAATATATGACAAATGTGATGGGATATCACTCCCATAATTATGTTACATTATGTAAGAATCTGCCTTGATAGCAGACTTACTCTCTCACTTTCCAACTGGTCTTGAAGAAGCAAATTGTTATGTTATGAACTGCCTATTGGAGAGGACCACATGGCAAAGAACTCAGAGGTAGCTTGTAAAAGCTGAGAGCCAGTAGAAACAAAACGAAACAAAATCCTGAAGCTCTCAGTCCTACAGCTGTAAAGAAATGAATTCTCCCAACAACCTGAGAGAGTTTGGAAGAAGATTCTTCTTTAGGCTTCCAGATGGGAACATGGTCCAGCCAACACCGTCGCTGTAGCCTGGAGAAATCTCAAAGTAGAAAACCCAATTAAGTGATATCTGGACTCCTGACCTACAGAAAGAGAGATAGTAAATGTGTATTATTTTAACCTGTTCAATTTGTATAAATTTGTTATATCAAATTGGAAAACTAATACAGATTTTGGTGCCTAAAAGTAGAATGCTGCTGTAATAAATATGTAAAAATATGTCTATGGCTTTGAAACTCATCAGTGGACAGAGACTGGAAGAATGCTTGAAGGGTATGATAGACAAAGCCCAAATCACCGGGAACAGACTATCAGTAGAAATGTGGTTATCAAAGACGAAGACCACGCTTGAGGACTCTGGAAACTAGAAGAAGGGAGATCCTTGTTATATACTGGCATAAAGTTTAGTGAAACTATTTCTTGCAATTATGTTGAAAGCAGAACTTGTAAATCGATGAATTTGGTTATATAGTTAAGGAGATTTCCAAGCAAAGTGTTGATGGGGAAAACTGGTTTCTTCTTGCTACTTATAGGAAAATGCAAGAAAAGAGACTAATTGAGAGAAGAACTATTATGCAAGAAGGAATCAGGGCTTGATAATTTTAAAAATTCTCATCCTCCCCAGATGGCAAAAAAATATTAACAGTTGGAGACGGCTTTTGAGCACTGTCAAAAAAGCCTGCTCTAGAGAAAATGCCCTTGAAATTACTCTACAATCTTTTTTAAAGCCACAAAAAGATCAAAGGTCAGAGTGTTCAGAGCTATTTCAAGAGGTGGTACTTAGATTTGAAAAGATCTAAGGGTATGCCTCAGATCCTCTCAAGCAAACTATTGAGCCTCTAGGAAGCTTAAAGGAAATGGAATTATTTTTGAAACAATCTGTGGCTCTGGCTTTTGTCTGATAAGAGTGAATGCCACTGAAATACATAAAGAACCACAATATTCTTGAGAAAATTATTTCTGCAGAAACAGTGCCAACTTGGAAAAAGAGGGACAAAAAGACTAGAAAATGAAAGGAGGCTGTCAGACCTCCAAAATTTTACTTGCAGAAAGCAGGCTGATAAAAACTACTCATCTGCAAACACATGCTACCTTCCAAGAAAACGGAAGAATGATTCAGATGGTGGAACCAAGAACTCAGAAGGCAGAGCTAAGAGCCATGAAGGATCATTCCCAAGCCTAGAAACCTGATTAAGGAATTTTCAGTAAACCCAGTTTTATTTCAAAACTGCTATAGACCAGTGACTCCTTTTACCACCCATTTCCCCTATTTTTAAGCTGGAATGCCTGTAACTGTTATCCTGTGTTTGTCCCGCCATTGTATGTTGGATGTGTTGGAGGCAGATAACTCATTTCCTTGGTTTCACAGGTCCATAGTTAGAGAATAATTGTGCTCCAGGAGCTGTACTTAACAGGTTATACCTAGGAGGCTCATCTGTACCTGGACTTGATTCACATGATGAAATTTTAGACTTTGAGCTGATGCTATAATGGATGAAACTCTTGGTAACTGATGTGGTTTGGCTCTGTATCCCCATCCAAGTCTCATCTTGAATTGTACTCCCATAATTCCCTCGTGTTGTGGGAGGGCGCTGGTGAGAGGGAAATATTGAATCATGGAGGCAGTTCCCCCATACTGTTCTCCTAGTAGTGAATAAGTCTCATGAGATCTGATGGTTTTCACTTTTGGATTTTCCTCATTTTCTCTTGCTACCGCCATGTAAGAAGTGCCTTTTGCCTCCCACCATGATTCTGAGACCTCCCCAGCCATGTGGAACTGTAAGTCCAATTAAACCTCTTTTGCTTCCTAGTCTTGGGTATGTCTTTATCTGTGGTGTGAAAATGGACTAATACAGGAACCTTCGGAGGGGATAAAGTATATTTTTCATATGGGAAGGGCTGAGGAAAGACTGTGGCAGACAAAACCTAGGCTGATTCTCCAATGACCCCCTCTTTCTGGCATTAATGCCCTGGCTAATCACCTCCCAAGAATATGGGAGGAATCTGTGAAGCATCTAACTAATAGAATATGGCAAAGGTGACAGAATGGCTTTCCTATGATAACATTATGTTACATAAGACTTCATATTGTTAGTAGGCTCTTCTGCTCGCCATGAAGAAGCAAATTGCTATGTTGCTGCCTATGGAGTATACCACATGGCAGGGACTTGGATGGATTCTAGGAGCTAATGGCATCCTCCAACTGACAGCCAGCCAACACACTAAAGCTTTCAGTCCTGTATCCTCAATGAAATAAATTATTTCAGCAACCTGTCTGAGCTTGGGAGCAGATGAGCTTCCAAATGAGAATACAGCCCACCTGATGCATTGGCTTTAGCCTGGAGAGACATGGAAGCAGAAAATCCAAATAAGCTGTGTCTGTACTCTTGACCACGGAAACTGGGATATAATAAATGTTATTGTTTTAGGGTGCTAGATTTGGTAACTTGTTATGCAGCAATAGATTACAAGTGCATTCAAGGATTGTCCCAGGGAGTGTTAACTTCTTTACCATTCCAGGTTGTACATGTCCAAGTGCAGAGTGGGTTCTCATTGGCATCCATGCCATTATCATCAGAGCAGCACAGGTGTCGAAATGATAAGTATGTGGTACAGTTGCCCAAAACTGGTTGCCATAGCAGTAGTTGGTATAAAAGGTAGGCTGAAAGGATGTCAAAAAGATTACTCTAGTTTGTCTCATCCTGGCTAGCATTTCAGGGAGTCTCTGTTGCTTGACTAGGTGGGAGAAATCAGGTCATCATCTCTGAAGGGTCTAAACTCTAATTCTCCTATTTTTGACAAGTCTTGGTTATTACAGTTACCCATTTATACTTATCACCTGTCATGGAGCACCAAGAGATAACTCAGCGAATCCTATGTGTTCCGTGCATCAGGCTTCCTGTCTTCATTGGGTAGCAATAGCTCTGTCATATGGGTAATCAAGATCAGTTATCCCCACCAAGATAGTAACTGTTTTCACTGATGTTCCACTGACACAAGTTATCTAAAATGACTATGTGGTAGTTCTAGTTTCCAGTTCAATGGAGACTTCATATGTACCCTCATAGAAGTCCCTTTCATGCCAGACAAGTGCTTTTAATCCTGGAAAGCCTAAGAATGCACAGATAGGAAGCCCAAATTCTACAAAGGGGTCAATGAAAGTATTGGTGAGAGCCATTCCTACAACCACCCTTTCGTTTCTGAACCTGAATATTCTGGCTATTGGAAATACATCACTATAAATCAGATATACTTTTTTTTTCCTTTTTCTGAGATAGAGTCTTGCTCTGTCACCCAGGCTGGAGTGCAGTGGTGCAATCTCAGCTCACTGCAGCCTCCGCTTCCCAGGTTCCAGCGTTTGTCCTGCCTCAGCCTCCTGGGTAGTTGAGATTACAGGCACATGCCAGCACGCCTGGCTAATTTTTGTATTTTTAGTAGGGATGGGGTTTCGCCATGTTAACCAGCCTGGCCTCAAACTCCTGAACTCAGGTGATCTGCCCACCTTGGCTTCCCAAAATGCTAGGATTACAGGCATGAGTCACCGTGCCCAGCCATCTTCTTCTTGAGAAGAATACTCCATCCCTTTGAAGTCTTAGTGCTGAGTGGGTTCCTTAGCTAAGTCTTTAATGGGTTATTTCATTGTTCCATTAGGATGGTCAATTTTATGTTTATGCACCATTATTACACCTATTTTATCATAAAACGGGCCCTTTGATATAAAAAAGTAGGTAGAATTCAATGCCAGCAAATAGGCATTCTATAAGCTCTTGTATGGTAGTGCTAGTAAAGACACCTACAACAGTGAAAAAAAAACTCATACCCAGAATAGTATCAAATCTGATAAGTAAAATTTTCTATCCCTCCAGGGTTGAAAGAGTTCAATATAATCAACTTCCCACCGAATGGCTGACTGACCTTCTTAAGGGATGGTGCCATAACGAAGACTTAGCATTTATCTCTGCTGCTAGCAGACTGGGCAAGCAGCAGTGGCAGCAGCCCAGGATAGAGGGAGTATATGCTATTAGATCATTCACAGCCTTTATCCCTGCCACCATGGCCATGGAATTATCATGGGCCCACTGTGTAAACACAGATATTGCTGAGAAGAGAGGCTGAATGATTTCTATTAGACAAGTCCTGTCTACTTGGTTGGTTAGTGCTTTCTCTGCAGTATAGGCTCTCTGGTTGGCATTGACGTAGCACACACATTTCTGCACACTTGGAGCCTACTCTAGGGGCCTACCCATACATTTATTCCTTGGACATTTTTATCTCCCATCTTTTAGTCTTACTCCTCTAGGCCCTTCTGACTAACCAACCAAGCCTGCTGCCATTATTCAAAAGTCCATGTAAATCTGTACATCAGGCCTTTTCTTCCTTTATAGAAAGTAATTGATCAGGTACACTGCTTACAGATCTGCCAGTTGGGAGAATTTTCCTTCAGGAATACTCTTAAGTAGGGTGGTGGTTGTGTAGCAGCAGTCCATTTGGAGTTAGCACCAACATAGCACCAACAAATTGTGCTGACCTTTCTGTGATTAAGATTCCATGCATTATTTTGCAACATCATGCATTTGGAAAATAATGCATCATTGAGTTACACGTATCTTCCAAATGCTGACACATTTCATGTTGAAATGCGAAAAAAAAATCACATTTATTATTGTCACCACTAATCTCATCAGAAAACTTTTGAAAGATTAAGAAGCTGCCAAATTCACAGAGGTAGATATGAGTTTTAAAAAATTCTAAATTTTGTATGAAAGCTCAAATGTTATCATTGGCAACAAACGCTGTGAGTTGTTTTCCTTGAAGCGACAGGCTCACTTATTTTCGAGAAAAGGTCTGACACATACCTAAGTCTGAATAACTATAGTATATCTGTCTGTCATTCTTTTGAGTAAAAATAGTTTTCCATGTAAATAGTGGTGTAACTCACAACTTAAGCACAAAAATCGTTTTTCCTTGAGATAACTTTAGATCTTTGGTATGCAACAGAAATATATTATACATTTTGTCTCACAGAATCTTAAAAAATACATAATCAAGGGTTGAGATTTAATAAAATTAATCATGCTATTTTATCAAGAATATTCTTAAATGAAACTGTCTTGTTTTTCTGGGAATCTATAGCAGTAAAGAATTTGATGTCTACTAGTACTGTTTGATACTACTGCCATAGTTTCTGTTAAAGCACCAACAATTTTACCCACCCTTGCTTTTGTTTCATAGTGCAAATGTCAACTCACTGAGAAAGCCAAGGAATGTCTTAGTATTATTGTAAAAATTGTTTGACCTTGCATATACTTGAAAGGGTCTTGGAAATTCCCTGGGGTCTGCAGAGCACATTTTGTGAACCATGGTCAAGAGAAAAATCAGAGTCCTATGTGGTAGTAATCCAGTTTTCACACAATTTGCCCCTCTGAGAACAGTCTGTGCTGTGCTTTGACACCTCTCTCATTGACCTTTTCTGCTTGCTGATATCATAACCATCATATTCCGTTCTCAGTTCTAGTTCAGTTCCTCATGTCTAACCATTTATTCTTGTCATCAAAGTAAAGATTTTTTGCCTCTCTTTGTATCTACTCGATGAAATCTCACATAAAATCTTTTAATGATTCTATTTTATTCTTGATCTTCTCTTGTTACCAAACAAGCCCTTCAGGATAGAACTTAATTTCATTCATTATTCTTTTATGTAATAATGTCATAATATTATATAATGTAATAATTTACACATTATTTATGTATCAAAAAAAACCATTTTCTGCAGAACTACTATGTCATTTCTCAGAGAGACAGCATTTGCTTTTGGCCATAAAGGGTGACATTATTTGGACAGGTAAAATGAGTTTAAGTTTTTCAAAATAAGCCAGAAAGGCATCGCAACATCATCTCATAAAATATGTTGAGTGCTTGAAGTTTATTTGGTAAGCAATAGCGAGCTACTGGAGATATTTGAGCAGAAGCAGAAGTAATGGTGTAAAACAAGCTCAATAAGTTTGCTTAAGATTGATATAGAGGAAGCATTTGTTGGGAAAAAATAAACTTGAAGCAAGAAAACCAGGTTGGAGGCCTGAACTAGGGGGGTAGGCACAGAAATGGAGATGGATGGAGTTCGATTTTGAGCACAAGTAAGATCAGTAGGCAGTGGTGAAGGAGAAGTTCTTGTCAAAAATAATTACAGTTTCAAGCATGAGTTACTAGGAGAATGGTGAACTATTAATAGAAATCAGATAATCAGAAATAGGAACAGTTTGTGTGAGGCAAGATGATGAGTTCAGTTCGCTACCTGTTAGGCATATAAATGGCTAAACTCAACAGGCGCCTATTTGTAAATTTTATACCACTTACAAGAACTGGAACTTAACAGATATTAGAAGATTGCGGTTATAGTTACAATGGCTTTATATGTCTTTTTACAATATAAATATATTAAAGTGCAGTTGTTATTTAAATTTCCTGTAGAGTTTTTCTCTGGACAAATCTAGCAGAGATATATAGCTCTTCTGTGGTTCATATGTCACAAAGATTGCTCTTATAAAGTGATATATACTTATTGAGTGAGTGTTTATATCAGTTATTATGTTAAATTTTATGTATTTTATGTCAACTAATCCTTACATCAGCTCTTTGATATTGGTATGTGGATTTTTATAAGAGAAATCAAGACACAAAGAGGTTAAGTCATTTTCCCAGGGTCAAGCAGGATGAAATGTAATGATATTTGAACCCAGGTTCTGAATGGCCCTTCTTTTTTGACTCTATACTGATAAAGTACCTATTTGCCTCCTTCCCTTTTCCTTTTCAAAGAATGAGAGAAAATAGTGCCTGTTAGCACATACTATTGTTTTTTTATTTGTTTTTGTTTTTTGTTTTTTTCTGTTGCCCAGGCTAGAGTGCAGTGGCATGATCTTGGCTCACTGCAATCTCTGCCTCCCAGGTTCAAGCGATTCTCCTGCCTCAGCCTCCTGAGTAGCTGGGATTACAGGTGCACAACACCATGCCTGGCTAATTTTTGTATTTTAGTAGAGATGGGGTTTCACCATGTTACCTAGGTTGGTCTCGAACTCATTACCTCATGATCCACCTGCCTTGGCCTTTCAAAATGCTGGGCTTACAGGTGTGAGCCACCATGCTCGGCCTATTGGTCTTTATGATTATATCCAGGGATTCATTTAGTTCCTGCTTAGGAGATCTGTCTTAGGTAGGGCTTGTGATCAGTGGCTTTCCTTTTTGGGGCAACTACTTTCCCCACTGAGAGAGAGATTAAGTAATAAAATTATTTAACCAAAAAGTCACCCTTAAAAAGAGAAAATAAGACAGTTTTGAATTGTAACTATACTAAGTCTTAAAAATACTAAAAAGCTACATAAGTTCCTTTGAAACCACTTTAAATTTAGACAAACAGCAGAGAATGCCGTTAATAGCAAGTCTGAAGATCAAAGTGTGGAACTCTTCCTAAAGGAAACACAGAGGAGGAAGATTCTGGCGATTACTGTTGTGGTTGGCTGATGCTCCAACACAGAGTGCAGTGAACAGGGATTCCTCAAGAGGAAAGATACATCTGTGCTACGGGCTTCACATTGCACTGCCCAGCACTTAATTCTTAATAAATGTAAGTTTCTGTCTTTCTCCCTTTTTGCATTTTACAAAATGTTTTCCACATCTCATTATATTTACTCTGTATACTAAAAAGAAAACCCTGATGAATAAACTGTATGATTCCCGTTACAGAGGCACATAAGCCTTTACTTGTTGAAGCTGAGAATTAATGGATAATTCTGCAGCTCAATCTCTCCAACTTGAGTGTTCTGGTTTTACACTCTCCCTGAAGGACTTTATCATCTGTTTTCTGACCACTGGGCTGTTAACAAAGAGAGAAGGTTTTTCTGGTAGGAGAGGTCTTTCTGCTTGGAGTCTAAACCGAACATGGATCCCACATAAGTAAAGGCCCATGACACTTTTCGTGTAACACAGTTAAACTTCCTTCATGCAGTAGCGGAGGGCATTACTGTTAATCCCTTGATGCCTAGTGTTGTGTGGGTGACATCTTATATGGCAAAGAAATACTAGTTATTTTGCTTCACAGAATTACCAAATGAAACCTCATGGAAAGTCTCAGACATGAGGTAGAGCTTTAAGGACTCATAGGATTTATATAAACCACAGAAGCTCTGAAGGTTTGTCAGACACAAAGCAAAGCAAGAATGTGGTATGATCATGTCCCACAAAGGAGACCTATTTGCCAACAGCATGAAGGGAAATTAAGAGGAGATAAGATTAACTAGATCTTCAAAGTTCAGATGATGGAAGATGTTGATCACAAAAATTATAAATTTTGGCTATAATCCAGCAATCTTCAACTTTTTTGGCACCAAGGACCAATTTTGTGGAAGACAATTTCTCCATCGATTGGGGTTAGGGGGATGGTTTGGGGATGATTCAAGCACATTACATTTGCTGTGCACTTTATTTCTGTTATTATTACATTGCAATATTTAATGAAATAATTATGCAACTCACCATCATGTAGAATCAGTGGGGGCCCTGCGCTTTTTTCTTGAAACTGGATAATTCCATCTGGGGTTGATTAGAGACAATGACAGATTATCAGGCATTAGAGTCTTATAAGGAATGTACAACCTAGATTTCTCACATGCATAGTTCACAATAGGGCTCCTGCTCCTATGAGAATCTAATGCCACCACTGATCTCACAGGAGGCAGGATTTGGGATAATATGAGTGATGGGGAGCAGCTATCAGTACAGATGAAGCTTCTCTCACTCACCCGCTGCTCACTTCCTGCTGTGCGGCCCAGTTCCTAAAAGGCCACAGAACTGTACCAGACTGGGGTTTGGGGACTCCTGCTATAACCTATTTAAGAAACATTTGGTCTCCCACCACCCAAAATGCCAAAAGGAAAGAAGGCCAAGGGGAACAAGGCCAAGGTGGCCCCAGCCCCTGCTGTTGTAAAGAAGCAGGAGGCCAAGAAAGTGGTGAAATTCCCTGTTTGAAAAGGCCTAAGAATTTTGGCACTGGAGAGGATATCCAGAACAAAACGGACCTCACCTCCTTTGTCAAATTTTGTCAAATGGCTCCACTGTATCAGATTGTAGTAGAAAGAGCTCTCCCCTGTAAGCAGCTGAAAGTGCCTCCTATAATTAACCAGTTCACTCAGGCCTTGGACCTCCACGTAGCACTCAGCTGCTTAAGTGGGCCCAAAAGTATTGACCAGAAACAAAGCAAGAGAAGAAGCAGAGACTGTTGGCCCAGGCTGAGAAGAAAGCTGCTGGCAAAGGGGATGTCCCCATTAAGAGATCACTTGTCCTTCGAGCAGGAGTTAATGCCATCACCACCTTGGTGGAGAACAAGAAGGCCCAGCTGGTGGGCCTTTGCACACAACGTGGATTCCATTGAGCTGGCTCTCTTTCTGCCTGCCCTGTGTTGTAAAATGGGGGTCCCTTACTGCATTATCAAGGGGAAGGCAAGACTGGGATATTAAGTCTACAGGAAGACCTGCACCATAGTCACCTTCACACAGGTTAACTCAGAAGACAAAGAAGCTTTGGCTAAGCTGGTGAAAGCTATCAAGACCAATTATAGCAACAGATATGATGAGATCCATCATCACTGGGGAGGCAATATCCTGGGTCCCAAATCTGTGGCTTACATTGCCAAGCTGGAAAAGGCAAAGATGAAAGAACTTGCCATTAAACTGGGTTCAGTGTACACTGTTGAGTTTTCTGTACATAAAAATAATAAAAATAATACAAATTCTCCTTCAAAGAAAGAAACGTTTGGTTCTTAGAAGGGGGAAATTACTTACAAGTAAGGCCATATTACTTTGCCCCAGACATGTTCTTGCATCTTTATTTCAGGCTCCTTTATTCTGCAAAAGGAGAGGTGAGAGAGGCATAATGACTGAGAAACATGAAACCACAGGCCTCATGTTTTCAAAAGAACATAGCAAGCAGAGCCCCTAAAATAGTACAGGTGAATTTTTTGGCCGGGCATGGTGGCTCAGGCCTATAATCCCAGCACTTTGGGAGGTCAAGGTGGGCAGTTACAAGGTCAGGAGATCGAGAACATCTTGACCAACATGGTGAAACCCCGTCTCTACTAAAAATACAAAAATTAGCCAGGCATGGTGGCACATGCCTGTAGTCCCAGGTACTCTGGAGGCTGAAGCAGGAAAATTGCTTGAACTTGGGAGGCAGAGGTTGCAGTGAGCCAAGATTGCACCACTGCACTCTAGCCTGGGAGACAAGAGTAAAACTCCATCTCGAAAAATTTTCTTCACTCCAACAGTGTCTGACAAGAGTCCTAGAAACAGGAAAATTTTCTTACTATATTGAATTCAAACCCTGACAAAATGAGAAAACTATGTGCATTAGTCTGCTTAGGCTGCCATAAAAAAATACCATAGATTATGTGGCTTAAACAACAGAAATTTATTTTCTCACAGTTCTGAAGGCTGGCAATCTGAGATTAGTGTGCTTGCATGATCGGTTTCCGGTGGGAGCTCTCCCACTGGGTTGAAGAAGGCTACCTTCTCCCTTATATGTTCACTCACATAACCTGTTATTTGTTCAAAGATGGAGAGAGAGGGAGTAAGCTCTCTGGGTATCTCTTCTTATAAGGGCACTCACTAATTCATCATGAGGGTCTGCCATGTAATCCTAATGTCCTCCTTAAGGCCCCATTTCCAAATACCATCACATTTGGGGTTAGGACTTCAACAAAAGAATTTTTGGGGGAGACACAAATACTCAGTCCGTAACACTGTATATCATGAAATGATTGACTAGTGCCTCCTAATTTCTGTCATAATCACTGATTAAAAACATGATGGGGCTGGGCATGGTGGCTCATGCCTGTAATCTCAGTGCTTTCAGAGGCCAAGGCAAGAGGATCACTTGAGCCCATGAGTTCAAGACCAGCCTGGGAATGTAATAAGACCTTGTATCTACAAAAACTAAAAAAAATTAACTGGGCATGGTGGTACATACAGTACTGGTTGTCCCAGCTACTTGGGAGACTGAGGTAGGAGGATTGCTTGGACCCAGGAGGTAGAGGTTACAGTGATCCCTGATTGTACCACTGCACTCCAGCCCGGGAAGAAAAAAAAATTAACAAATACCTTTGAGGTTTTATGCTAGGTGTAGGAGATGCAAGATTGGCTATCTCAAGGAAGTGAAAGTTCTATCTGCCTGACTGTGAAGGTATTCCATTAATCAAACTTTTCCATTTTTCACCCTTAATGTCTAATAATGCTGTCTCCTTTGCCTCCTTATATAATCTTACCTGAATCCTTTTTCTGTTAGTATCCCCCTTCACTTGTCATTCCACTTGCACCAATTATAGAATACCATCATCTCTTACCACTGAAGACTATCAATGGAACCTGTGAGTTCTTCCACTGAAAGGAATTTCTCTGCCATATTGTATCTCAGATGACATGAAACAGGCCTATTCATTTCTGCTTCAGAAAGCAGACAGCTGCATTTTCTTTGAACTGAGCATTTATGGAACCACTTTTGTGATAACTAATCCACTCCCTTGATAACCCATTAATCCATTAATTTGTGAATGAATTAATTCATTAATGAGGTCAGAGCCTTCATGACCCAATCACCTCCCAAAGATCCCACCTCTTAACACTGTTGCACTGGGGACCAAGTTTCCAGCAAATGAAATTTTGGGAAACACATTCAAACCATAGCAAACCCATAAGCTTAAAAATCCTGTTTTAGAGTATGGCATGGTAGAGAACTGAACATAAAAACCCTGATCCAATAACCTTCAGTTTAAGACTTGTCTTTAAGTGTTATTAAGAGATTTGTGTTTAAAAAAAACGAATTCGGCGGGCATAGGTGGCTCATGCTTATAATCCTAGCACTTTGGAAGGCCAAGGCAGGTGAATTGCTTGAGTCCAGGAGTTCAAGGCCAGCCTGAGCAACATGGCAAAACCCTGTCTCTACAAAAAATAGCCAGGCATGGTGGTGCACACCTGCAATCCTAGCTACTTGTGCGGCTGAGGCAGGAGGATCGCTTGAACCTGAGAGGTCGAGGCTGCAGTGAGCCAAGATTGCACTACTGCACTCCAGTGTGGGTGACAAAGTGAGACCCTATCTCAAAAAAATTTAAAATTAAAAAAAATTAAAAAATGAATTTCCTCACATTTATAGCTTAGATCTCTTGAAAACAATGTAACTAGTTGTAAGATTGAGCTGATCACACTGTCCTCAGAAAACATCAGAGGGACTATTTCTGGGTATCCAGACAAATACAATAAGAACTTACACTTCTTGAGTTTGCCCCTCTACAAATATACCAGGTAGGTCTTAAAGCACATATTCCTTAATTGATGTTTATATAGAGTTTTTAGATTTCTGGTCCTAATTTTAGAGCTACATAGTCATTTATAATACTTATTAGCTGACAGTTATCTTTACCAGAAATCTAAATGCCGGGCTTGGTAATGGTTCTACTACAAACCCAATAATTTGAGATATCTTACTTTTATGTAATGGTTTGAATAATAAAATATATCAATTCAACCTGGACTCCTCCAGCTAAAAGATGTAAAACTCAAATAGCATTTCCTAAAAGTTTCTATGCTTCCCCAAGTTTGGAAATGAGTATTTAAATAAAATAAATTGGTCTTTTTAGTAAGTGTTCCATGAAAACTTTTCTTTTTTAATTAGAGGAATCAAGAGAGAAAAGAGATATAGGTATATATTCTGCTAAACAAAAAGCACTGATTTGAAGTGTTTTTCAATTTCTATAGGATAAATACTCCCCCCATAGCCGATTTCAAGCTACCAGCCGGACATCAATGAATGTAGAGTTGGAAAGAGACGCATACGTTTGGCTCTCATGGGCTTGTGTAAGCTGGCTTCAGAACTCACTCACTGTTACTGGGGAAGAAAAGAAATATGAACTCATTAGCTATTAAAGATCCATAGGACTACCTCTTTCCTGGCTGTAGTTAGTGGATAATCCAAATTTATTTTTTTTAATTATGTTTATATACTTTATAAAACTAAAGATCTCTTTGATAAAGTTTATTTTAATTTTATTATTTTAAGAGACAAGGTCTTACTCTGTTGCCCAGGTTGGAGTGAAGTGGTATAATCATGGTTCACTGCATCCCCAAACTTCTGAACTAAAGCAAGCCTCATACCTCAGCCTCCCACCTTAGCCTCCCAAGTAGCTAGGACTATAGGTGCATTTCGTTATTTTTGTTAAATAATTTTTTATTTAATTAAATAACAAAATTAATCTAATTCTGTTACTTTTTGTAGAGACAGGGTCTCACTATATTGCCTAGCTGGGTTTTGAATTTCTGGCCTCAAGCTATCCTCCTGTGTCACCCTGATACAGCTTTTAAATGCTGCACAACTTTGATGTGATTTAGGTGTAAACATGGCAGCAAGTTTTCCCTAATAAGAAATATAGATAAGGACATAAATGTTTGTTAGAAAGACAATGATACAAAAAAGACTGTGTTTCTCATCTTGGCAGTTTCTGTGCCATCATTGTTTTTATTCTGTTGAATGAGATAGACTTACAGTATTCTCCACGACTGTCAGCCGGATTGCACTCATTTCACAGTAATCTTATAAATGAGCAATATCCTCTTCATTTCTGCAAAGCTGAACAATAATATTTACTTGAAGATGCTAAAATAAATAAAAAGTATTTGATTAAACAACAAAAAACACAGGAGCACATTTGCAATTTGGATTGAACCTTTTTTTTCACCTCCAGCCCATACCTCTCTTTGGGGTTCAACTAGTCTTTCCTGATAGTTTCATTCAGGAAGACATCTGAATTTAAACATGGCTAAAACTAAAACTTTAATCTCCCCTCCAATTCCACTTCTCTTTCTGCCTTTCCTTCCAGCTGCTTACCCCAGAACGTTGGGAATCGTTCTTGATAATTTCATTTTTCTTACTTTCCACATCTAATCAATCATCAGTCCTCCTGATTCTTATTTATCATTTCTCCTAGGGTGACTGCCATGGCCTCCTAACTTGTATCCCTTATATGTTCCACACAATAGATACTGCATTGTTTTAAAAATGCAAATTAAAAAATTTTATTTTGTGTAAATCCTTCAATGGCTTCCCTTTTATTTAGAATAAAATCCAGCATCTTTTATTTTGTTTTTCCATTTTGGGTTTTTTTCTTTTTTCTCTTTTATCAGAATTGTGGAAAGTACTTCAAAAATCTAGCATCTTTACAATAGCCCTGCATAATCTGACCTCTTCCTGTCTGGGCAACTTCATCTCCGACCACTCTTGCCTTTATTTTATTTTAGTTTAATTAATTGTGTGTGTGTGTGTGTGTGTGTGTGTGTGTGTGTGTGTGTGTGTGTGTGTGAGCCAAAGATTTATTTCTTCATTTCTTGCATTTGAAGTACTCTTTGATGACATCCTTGGCCTGAGACTTCTTGCCATAGTCCAACAACTACATATCTGTAGCCAACCACTTTACGAGGCTTCCCCTCTGTCAGTTTTACAGAGGCCTACCCATTCCCCTAGTTTCTTGTCATCAACCTTAATTGGGTTGATTTGGTGTTGAGCACAAAGGGCCTCCACCCACTTGACATACATAGGTTCATCACAGTTGGATGCAAGCACACAAAGGTGGACTTGGAGCTTGTCTAAGGCTTTGGCAGCTTCTCGAATTCCACATGCTAGGCCATCGTGGACAAGGGCAATATTCAGCACCTCTTGTAAAGCAGTATTAATGTCCATTACACCTCCAGCAGCAATACCTTCCTCAGCCATGGCAGTGTGTTACGGGTGAAGCTGAATCTTGAACGCACCCAAGCCTCTGCCTCTTCACGACTCGGCAGTGGCTGGCAAAGATCCACTCTTGTCTTTATTTGCTCACTCTAGCCTCACGGAATTATATCAATTCCTCAAAAACAGTCAGTGTCTAGCATAATGCCTGGCTTAAATTCAAGCCCCTCCCAATACTGACTGTCCTCAAAATCAATTTTTAAAATGAAATCACCTATGAAGTATTAACGTTAGAAAACTTCTTTTAAAAACCCTTTTTAAAGTATTAATTGACCTTTTTTTCTTTAAAGTGATTGACTTTTTACTTACTGTAGCAAGGCTTCATGGGGAAATAGCAAATGTGAACAGACAGAAGGCAAAACAATAAACTACAGTATCCCACTGGATACAGCTACCTGGCTTTGTAGTATAGCGCAGATGTGTTTAACAGAAAATAAGAAATTTTTTTTTAGTATCCTCAGAGTAATATATGTATGCCATCTACCATAAGAAAATCATCATAGGAATGATAATGGCAGATCTTATTACAGAGTCTCACTCTGTCATCCAGGCTGGAGTGCTGCGGCGCAATCTTGGCTCAATGCAACCTCCGCCTCCCATGTTCAAGCGATTCTCCTGCCTCAGCCTCCTGAGTAGCTGGGACCATAGGCATGCGCCACCACATCTGGCTAATTTTTTCTATTTTTAGTGGAGATGGGGTTTCACTGTATTGGCCAAGCTGATCTCAAACTCCTGGCCTCAAGTGATCCGCCCACCTCAGCCTCCCAAAGTGCTGGGATTACAGGCATGAGCCACTGCACCTGGACTTATGACCTTATTTTGAAGAATTTAAAAGTTTTTTCGAGAAATATTTGAAGGGAACTTTGAAATGATGGTTAGGTCTGAAGACAATTAGTGCTTGTAACTAGACAATGTTGAGATAAACCTGCTTCACCCCCTCAGGAGGATCCTTCAGTGTTCTGGTATCTATAGCTATGTAACAAACCACCTAAACTTAGTAGCAGAGAACAACTGTCTATTTGTTATTATTATCTCTCATGAATCTAGGGGCTGACTGTCCTCATGTGGTTGCAGTCAGACTGGCCAGGGCTGGAGTCACCTCACAGGTGTTTTCATCCACATGTGCAGGTGGATGCATGCTGTTGGCTGTGACCTCAGCTGAGGCTTTTGGCTGGAACTGGTACACATGGCCTTTGTATGTGGCCTGGGTTTCCTCACAATAACTGATCTATGTGGGAGAAAAAGGTCTAGCCATCATGGCCCATGTTGAGACATTTCTGAAGGGCCATTCCAGCTCTTGAGCTCTCTGTGGAGTCAGCCAAGTCTGTCCTTGGGACTGCATCACAGCTTGACTTCTCCTGCTTCATACTCCTGCTTCCTTCCCTTCCCTTCCCAGGTGCTGATACCAAGGGACTCCTCAATGAACATCATACACACTAAATTAGTCTTAGAATCTACTCTTGGAGAATCTAGCCCACAACAAAATGGGAACTGTAAATTCAGTAGGAAAGGCTAGCTATGGAGACCAACATAAGCTGGAACCACATGAGGCCCCTCAGTGTTGGGGTCAGAATTCCCACTTGGGGCATTGGGAGCAGCATTCTCCTGTATATGTTTGAGGATGGGAGGTGGGGGTGAAATTCACCTTGGGGATTTATTTTGAAGTGGCTTGTATTCAAGTGCACTATACCTTAGATTATATATTTACTTGTGGACCTGTCTGGACAGCTTACAGAGATACAGAGATGAGAATAAAAGTCCCTATACATACATACACATTCTCCTCCACCGTACCCCAGCCACTCTTAGGATAGCCACATATGGTTGGTGGAAATAGCTGTGGCATTCTCTAGAAAGTCTGAAGAACTGAGGCACTTGGCAGAGTAATTGCTTTTTGTGGCCAAAGAGAAGCAAGAGAATAATCTGGAACACAGCCAGAACCTGCAGTGAAGGGCTGATGAAGGGTACAGGAACCACTGTCCTTCTTGCCCAAACTAAGTGGTCCTATGAAGATTCACCTGAAGACTTTAAAAAGCTTGTTAGAGCCTGTCTGGAATCAACCAAACCTCAGTTTAAAGCCCCTTATCTCTCAAATATTAGCATGGTGATCCCTCCTTTGGCTTATGTTTTTACCCACATATTACCTTTTCAAAGAGGCTTCCTTGATTGCTCACTGTGCTTAACTTAGTACGCTTTCACTCTCCTTTTATACTATTTTTTATTTTCCTTTATATTGATTATGACCACTTGACACAATTTCATGTATTTATTTATTTGCCATCTCTCCTCCCAGAATGTAATCTCCAGAAAGGCTGAGAATTTTCTCTATTTCATTGATCATTATATACCAAGCACCAAGCAATAGCACAAGCTTAATACATATTTGTGGATTGAATGAATGGCCATTTTCTTGGGTAATCAAAATTTCTTTAATTCTCTATATTCTTCTAGAAATTCCAAACTCTCCAGATATGGAAAAGCTAGGCAATAGCAACTTTTTACTGAATGTTTCCTAAATTACTTTTATTTCATATTTTTGAAATTAAGAAAATAGATTACTATAATAAAATAAGTAGAAGAAAATAGTTCACTTAGGTAAACATTAAACATATATGCTTAAGCCTGGGTAAACTGAAAAATGCCTCTTCTCTCTTGATTCCCCTCCTTTTGTTCTCCCAATAAAGCAAGACAAGGTCATTGCTTCCTAGTGTTTATTAGCTTGAAACACATTTAACTTTTTTAGTGAAGAGCTCATGCGGGTCAGAATGACACATAAGCATGTGAGCCTGTTTCTTCCAAATCAATCAGTTGAAATGGAACATGGATTTATTTGAGTGAGGCTATCAATGCTGCCTTGAAAACACCAACCATCACAATTAAGTACTGATAATAAGCCTGAAATATACTGATACAGAGTGATGCAGGATTTTTTGCTCCTTAATTCAGCTAAAATCCAGGTTCTTGTCACATGACCAGGAAAAATTAGGCACGTGGACACATTGAAAGGTGAGGAGAACGAAATTTATTAAAAGAAAGCTCTCAGTGAAAAAAAGGGATACTGCCAACAGGCTTCTACCTGACAGATTGCATACCAGGCCCCTACACACAAGCTGAAGAGGCCAGCCTCCTCTACCGCGGTGCAGAAGGCACGAATTCCCGGTGGCTCCGCCCCACTCTCCCAGTGCGTAGGCGGGCCCCAGTCTGATGCAGGCATGCCCAGACAAGGCCCTGGGCAGGTTTTCTCATCTGCACAAAAACAGCTCATGTAAACACTTGCGCGGCCAGTCGGAGATTCTCTGGGTACCCTCCCTTATCTGCCTTCTGTAAGAGTACATTATATTTCCAATGGAATAGGGTGACTTTATTCATGAAAAGTATACATGCAGTCAACTGAGGTAGAATCATTTTTTTTAAAGAATCTGCTTATGAATTAGAGAGGCATCCATAGAACATCTTTTGGATCCAGTCTTCTGACTTGCTGGGAACTGCCCTCTTTCTCTGTGTTCTGGAATTTTGGAGCCGATACCTCAATCCATATGAAGAAGATACATTCTTCCTACACTGTGACACTCTTGTCTCCTCTTAGGGATAGACATTCATTCTGGCGACATGCTGGGGACCAAACTGGGCCAATGAGACTCCTCGCCTTGAGATTTGGAATTGAGACCAAAGATTTCAACTCTTTTTGAACACAGGAGATATAATCTAGTGAGGGAGTTGTTGATGGTGAATACTTTCTGCTCCATGTCCTAGAAAACAGGGACAGGCAGTGTGCAGAGACTTGGAGGGGAAGCAGAGACCTGCGAAGGAGGGCCTCTTGGTTTCCCGAAGGCGTGTGGGGCCTTGCTTCCACGTGGCCGTTGAGATCCTGCTGTATCTCTGTCCTTGGGTTCTGTGAGGCAAACTCATTGCTTATTGTAAATCCCCCATTCCCCACCAGTCTAGCTCACTTGATTCTTGAGGACTAAACTCTGATTTTTTTTTCTTATGTTGACCAAATTCCTACCTAAGGGGCCTGGGGAGTCACTCCTGCAAACCATAAAATTTCATCGAAGTGATTTTATTTAACCCTCTAGAACATGACCTTCTTTCTCACCTCACTCTGGCATAACATCACATAACAAATAAAGAAAAAAATCAAAATATTTTAAACCCCAAGTGTATTTCCTTGTCATATTCTTGAAATGGCCCTGCAAAGTTGTCTCTTGTGGAAAAATTCTACATTCTGTAGAGAACCACCTTTCCCTTTTTTTCTTTTCAGATCCAGGAGATAATCAACTAAGAGTCAGGCACCCTTTTAAGTTCGATAAAAAAACATTTTACAGCCTCTTCTCTCTTATGCCTGCTAGCTAAAAGCTTCCTCTGCACAATAAAACTTTGGTCTCCACACTGCTGGGTGCAGTGGCTCACACCTGTAATCCTAGCACTTTTGGAGGCTGAGGCGGGCGGATCACCTGAGGTCAGGAGTTCAAGACCAGTCTGGCCAACACAGTGAAAACCTGTCTCTACAAAAAATACAAAAATTAGCTGGGCGTGGTGGCGGGTGCCTGTAGTCCCAGCTACCTGGGTAGCTGAGGTGGGAGAATCACTTGAAATTGGGAGGCAGAGGTTGCAGTGCGCTGAGATCCCACCATTGCCCACTAGCCTGGGTGACAGAGGGAGACTGTCTCAAAAACAAAACAAAACAAAAAACACCAAAAAGCTTTTATCTCCACAATCCAACCCAAACATTTCCTTTCTATCGATCCCAGGTCCTTAGGCAAACTCAACCATCAACCAGAGAATGTTTAAATGTACCTATAGCTTGGGAAGCTCCCCCCAACCCTCCATCCCCCAAGTTGTCCCGCCTGTCTGAACCAAACCAATGTACATCTTAAATGCATTTGATTGATGTCTTATATCTCCCTAAATTGTGCAAAACCAGGCTATGCCCTAATCACCTTGGGCATGTGTTCTCAGGATCTCCTGAGGGCTGTGTCATGGGCCATGGTCAGTCATATTTGGCTCAGAATAAATCTCTTCAAAATATTTTACAGAGTTTCACTCCTTTTGTCAACAGTATCTATCATTTGCCATCAAATGTTCTAACAAATATACTTTTTTAAAAGTAAGTTTTAGGCTTCCTAGGCCGGACACTTTCTCTCCAACTGCCCATGAGAAATCTTAGAAAAACAAGAGGAGGAGGAGTTTCTTCCCTAACAGAGAAGCAGACACTGTTTAGCAGCATAAAGGTATTTCTGATAAAGGGATGAATCAAGGAGGTTCACAAAAGTACCGGTCTTAATATTCTGTTCAGTTTAGAGACACATGTAAAAATGTATAACCTTGTTCGCCTTTCTGTTATTAAAAACTCTCTTTGAAAGATATTTGTACAAAGGAGCCTTTTCAGAGGGGCAAGGTCCTCTGAAGCTTCTCTATGTCCTCCGGCAGTCTGCAATTCTAATTGGTTATTTTAGTAACTTGTTTCCCGAGTAATTGTATTCAGACTGACATCTCTACTATTTAAAAGGCAATTAAATGTTTGCCAGATTTCTTTGTTAAGCCAGAAGAGGAGTTTAAAATGCCTTTTCCCTTTCCTTTATGGTCAAATGAAGAGCACATTTATGACTCCCTGGGTTTCCTTTTTCAAATAGGTGGAAAGGTAGAAGTTTTTGTCTCATTAACTAGAGTCAGTTGAGGTTTGTAACTACTTCCCATTCTTATTGCTTCCCATTTTTATTTCTGTCATACCATTTATTTTCATTAACTGATCCCTAATACTGGGAAATGCATTTAAACTCCATGAGTCCTTATTTCCTATTTTTTCCCACACCATATTTAAAAGATGATCGTTTTCATTTCTGTAGCATAGGCTTGCTGTGCATCAAGATTCTCAGGAGCTGAGCATGAGTGCTACTTGAAGAAAAACTAATTTGATTTTGTGGCCTCTTGGGGAAGTGGAAAACTCTCTGCAAAATTTCATTTTGTCAAGCAAGCAAACTTATTTTTGGGTGCATGTCCAGATAATATTTATTTTATCTGATGTGTTTGAGTGGTACCTTCTGGATTTTAGAGATTTGCCTGGTTCTAGGTGTTTTGTATTATATGCAGTTCAGGGCTGGTAACACAAAGTGAAGAAAGGAAAGTTACTGGTGAATTGGAGCCTTGCACCTTTGATGAAACTGGTCCAGAGTACCCCTTAAATGAAGCCTCCTTAGGGCTACTGAAATGCGCATTTTTTGTCACTATTATCACTCTTTTCTCTTCTTTTTTTTTGGTCACTATTGTCACTCTTTTCTTCATCATCCTTGGTCCATACTTACTTATTTACCTATCACATAATACTCGGCCAGGTAATTAAGGAGGCACAAAGCTATTGTGACATGTGTGGGGAATCTTGATACACACATGATAATACACAAAGATAATGTGACTCACAGACTCTAATTTCTTCATGGTGTTTCAGTCTATATAGAACGCTCTCTTACTTCTGACTTCTTAAAAAGTGAGATTATTTTCCTCTCATCATTTTTCAAGGTTAACTTTTGAGTTCAGAATGAAGTTCATTTTGTGGAAGCTTGTAACATTCTGTATGATGATATCATTCGATGAGTTTCTTACTCATTGAAACTTTTCTTAACTGGTCCCTCTTTTTCCTGGGTGTGTAGGCTCTAGATAATTCCCTTGACTTTTCTCCTTATTAAAAATAATTTCCCGGTCAGGCATGGTAGCTCAGGCCTATAATCCCAGCACTTTGGGAGGCCATGGCGGGTGGATCACTTGAGGTCAGGAGTTCAAGAACAGCCTGGCCAACATGGCAAAACCCCATCTCTACTAAAAATACAAAAATAAGCCGGGCATGGTGGCGCATGTCTGTAGTCCCAACTACTCAGGGGGCTGAGACAGGAGAATTGCTTGAACCCAGGAAAGAGGTTGCAGTGAGTTGAAAGAGGGCAGTTGTGCCACTGCCCTCCAGCCTTGGGGACAGAATGACCCTCTCTTTTAAAAAAACAAAAAAAGAATATCCCCATTCTTGGTCCCACAAGGTCACATAGATAGTGGATGAGGAAATCAGAATTTGAAACCATGCAATGTGTTTCTAGAGCATGGAATCGTAGTCATTTCAGCATATATCAAATAAAGGACGGAAATGGGATGGGAAGGAAGCATGGCATCACGGATAGGGGGCAGGTTATAGGGTAGTTGTTCCAAACATAGTTCAAGGCTTCTCCTGACCCCCCAAAAATCATGGGTAGAGTAGATACAGTTTTGTGTGTGTTTTTTGTTTTGTTTTGTTTTGTTTTTGACAGAGTCTCACTCTGTCATGAGGCTGGAGTGCAGTGGCACAATTTCGGCTCACTGCAGCCTTGATCTCCAGGGCTCAAGAGATCCTTCCACCTCAGCCTCCCAAGTAGCTGGGACTATAGGCACACATAATCACAACGGGCTGATTTTTTTTTTTTTTTTTTTTTTTTTTTTTTTTTTTTTTTTTTTTTTTTTTGCCTTGCTATGTTGCCCAGGCTGGTCTCTAACTCCTGTACTTATGCAATCCTCCTGTCTCGGCCTCCTATGCACACGCACACACGGAGAGAAATTCTCTATATGACATGTGCTGAAATCCGCTCTTTAAAAATGACCAGAGTGTGCAAACTTCCCTTGTTTTTAGTTCTTTCCTCCCAGGTCTTCCTAGTCCTTCCTTATTTCTTCTAGGAATCCTGATAAACCTGTTCCAGTTACAATTGCTCTGTAAACCACCACAAACGTATTGGTGTAAAACAACAGCAACTATTTTATTATATCTTGTGGTATCTACAGGTCAGGCTCAGGATTTCTCATGCTAGTACAGGCTCACAGTGACTGAAAATATAAGAGCAGATTGGAACAGGGAACAGGGAGGACTAAAGCAGCTGTGGGCTGTGAAGGCATTTCTCACTCTCCTTACATAGCCTCTGAGTTTCTCCATGTGGTCTTTCTGCATGAGTTAGTCTGGGTGTTCTAACTCATCATGGCCTTAGGGTATGTGGACCATATACCCTAAGTTCAGAACACTCAGTTCAAAACGGAGTGTTCCAGCCAAAAAAACAGAAGCTGCATAGCATTTAATGACTCAGCTTCAGAAGTCATATAGTGTCACTTCCACTGCATCCTGCTGGTCACGAGCAAGTCATAAGCTTGCCCAGATCTGAGCTACTGATGAGGCAGAGTTCCAGGAGCATCAGACAATGCTATATATTTTTTTTTATTTTGATCGTTACAGATATTAATAACTGAAGAGGAGAAAACAGTCCATTATATATATTTAATTGTCTACAACTTCTTCATTTCTGAGGTTCCACGTTTTGCTATAGTATCATTGTACTCTCATGTGAAGAACTTCTTTTAGTATTCCTTTGCTCTGGCAAAGAATGCTGTTAAGTTTTGCTTCATTTGAGAATATCTTTGTTTTACTGTCATCCCTATATCAAGTATATTTTTACTTGATATAGAATTCTGAGTTAATAGTTCTCTCCTTTTACCTCTTTGAAAAATGTCACTCCACTTCCTTCTAGCTTCCATAATTTCTGGTGAGAAATGTGCAATCATTAAACTTACTGATCCTCCACTTGCAATGTATTCTTTTACCTCTGGCTACTTTCAGCAGCATGATTATGATGTATCAGAGCATGACTTTTTTTTTTTTAGTTTATCTTGTTTGAGGTTTTCTTAGCTTCGTTTATTTGTACCTTTATATCTTTCATCAAATCTGGAAAATTTTCAACTTTTATTGAAATATTGTTTTTGTGTGTGACATCCTTCCTTCTCTCCTTCTAATATTATAATGATATAAATATTAGAACTTTGGTATTGTTTCACAGGTCTTTGAGGTGTTGTTTATTTAAAAAAACCAACTTTTCCTCTACATTGTTCAGAGAGGGTAATTTCTGTTGACCTATCTTCAAATTCACTGAGTTTTCCTCTGTCATCTCCATTCTGCTGTGGAGTCCATCTAGTGAATTCTAAATTTTATTTTGTTTTTCATACCCAAAATTTCCATTTAGTGGGTTTTTTGGTGGGTTTTTATTTTTGTATCTTGTTTGAAGACCTTATATCTTTCCATTGGTTTAAAGATAGTTTGTGGATTTGATAAAGAAAACATGGTACACCATGAAATACTACGCAGACATAAAAAAGAATGAAATCATGTTCTTTGCAGCAATATGTATACAGATAGAGGCCATTATCCTAAGCAAATTAATGCAGGAACAGAAAAGCAATTACTGCATGTTCTCATTTATAAGTGGAACCTAAACAGTGGTATTCATGGACATAAAGATGGCAACATAGGCATTCAGGACTACTAGAGGGGCAAGAGAGGGAGAACGACAAGGGTTGAAAAATTAACCATTCGGTATTAAGCTTAGGACTTGGGTGACATGATCGATTGTACCCAAAACCTCAGTATCACACAGTATACGCAGGTAACAAACCTGCACATGTACCCCCTAAATCTAAAATAAAAGTTGACTTTTTTTTTAAAGAGTGTTTGTTCTCATCTCTTGAAGTGTGGTTATAAAAGCTGTCTTAGAATTCTAACATTTATATAATCTTGGAGTTAACAACTATTAATTGTCTTCTCTCTTGTGGAATGTTGAGACTTGCCTGATTCTTCATGTGCTAAGTAATTTTGGATTATGCATTGAACATCTTGACTATTAAGTCAAGATGACTCCGAATCCTGATTAAATCCTATGAAATAGTTTTTTGTTTTTGTAGTTAATCAACCTTTAAATCCTATGAAATAGATTTTTTTAAAAAATTGTAGTTAATCAACCCAGTCAAGTTTAGACTACAAGTTCCTACTATCCTTCTGTGACCAAAGTTCTAATTCAGTTCCATTTTCATATCTTTACAGTGCTATTTGGATTTGTCCCAGGTCTAGGCTGCCTCATAGCCAGTCTTGGACTTGTGTAGTGGCCTACCTATAGTTCAGTTATCAAATCCTTTAGCATGCTATTCAGGATCATTCAGTATGCTATTCAAGGTGCATGTGCACCTTGGGGGTTAGCTCAGAAATTTGTACAATTTTATAGGATTATTTTCTTGAGTTTTGTTATTTTCACAGTCACCTTGATACTTTCAAGCTCCTAGCATACCCCCTTCCTAGTTCATTGGCTTTTGATTCCTTGCTCTGCTGTGCACAGCATTTCCATTTGGGGCTAAGCCGTGAGAAAAAATATAGAGAAAAATAGAGAAATATAAAGAGAAATCAAAATATATAGTCTCACACTCTTGAGTCTATAGTTTCTTTGATCATAATACGTAATTCTCTTGGAGTTTTAGACACCAATGTGGCTGCTTCTCTTGTTACAAGATTGCCAGAAGACTGGTACAAGAGAGAATGAAAAATGATGGGGGGACCAGAAAATTTTCTCTACTCTCTCTGACCCATAAGGACCCTCCTTTCCACTCTTTGGACCAAAATAGAGGACTCCTCTTGGAGTATTTTCTTTTTGCATCCATTGTGCAGTTCCAGATTTCAGACTGCCTTTGAGTCCAGGACAGGAGATCCTGGAGGAGGGATAACAGGAAACTTTTTAGCACCAGTTCGGTAGTACTTGGAGTTTTGGATTCCTTCCCCAGTCTGTCATGCCCATACACTTTCCAGAGTCCTTAGATAACTGCTCTGTGCATTCTGTCCAGAGTTTTTAGTTGCATTCAGTGGGAGAGAGACGATAAAGTACACTTACTTTACTGTGATACTGTTTAATAGCTAATATCTGCTTTTTCTTCTCTTGAGTCTTCTTTTTCTATTATTATTTGAGTTAGATTTTTAATCTGCTCTATTATCAAAGATTGTAGAACCATTTGGATAATAGAGCAGATTAAATTCTATGATTTGTTTTGTTGGTACTGTGTTAACACTACACTGCCATATTGCTGCCAACAAGGCTTTTATTTTCAATTGCATTCATAAGGGTTATTTAACGTTGTTTTCTCTAGTGAAATAGTAAACAACAATGAAAATTAAAACTCACCTCTTAATCTGCAAAGCCAAACCAAATAAAAATATCAAAAGATTTTTGGAACTGTAAAGTATCAGTGTTGCTGGGTCTTATTTGGAAACAAATAATAAAGAGACTGCCTAGATTAAAACAAAAGTTATGTTGGATTGTTATGGTTTAAATTTGTGTTCCCACCCAAATCTCATGTTCAATTGTAATCCCCAGTGTTGCAGAAGGGGCTTGGTTAGAGGTGATTGGATCATGGGGTGGATTTCCTGTTCTCGTGATAGTGAGTGAGTTCTCATGAGATTTGGTTGTTTACAGGTGTGTTGCACCTCACCCTGCTCTCTCTCTTTCTCCAGCTGCATAAGACATGCCTGCTTCCCCTTTGCCTTCTGCCATTATTATAAGTTTTCTGAGGCCTCCCAAGCCATGCTTCCTGTACAGCCTGTGGAACTATGAGTTGATAAACTTCCTTTCATTATAAATTACTCAATCTCAAGTAGTTCTTTATAGCAATGCAAGAACGGACTAATACATGGATTTTTTGGATTCTGGAGATTCAGTGCTATGGGTTTCACATGAGTTTGCCTATTTTGATTAAAATGTGGCTATTGTTTGTCTTTCTGTCTCTGCTTTGTTTTATATTTCAACCTCTGGCTCTTACTATTAACGTCTCTTTGCCCTTTGAAATCACCCTTCTTGGTCCTGCTGCTATCCCACTACATTCTACCACTCAGTTGGTACTAGGGTGATGGTGGAATCATAGGCCTCAATGAACCTCAAAAGCTACCTAGTCCAATCCCCTATCTGATACAATGGCTAATTACTCTCTGAAAAGAAGTCTCTATTATCTAATTTTTCTTCAAATTTCAATTCATTTTTAAAAAATGTGAACTCTAACAAGTTTATACAGAATAAGTACACATCACTTATTTTTAACAATCATAAATGTTTTTGCCAAAACTACTATTTTGAGTTTACCCAAAAAACTCAATAATATAATAACAATTATTTTCAATGAGTTGCTGGTTTAAGTGAAACAATATGACTATATACACAAGAAAGGGACAGGCACAGGTCTATAATGTCAGTAAGTGCTGAAGGAAAAGGAAGCCTCTAGAATGTTTAGTCAGAACCTCTGCTGGGTGGTATAGTCTTTAAGCTTTCCCTTGAGGAAAGTGGCTCAGCTGGACAGATGGAATTGAGGAGATTAGGGGAGGGGCCTTCAGGCAGAAATGGAACAACCGGATCTAGACTCACAGTGGGAATAAGGAAAGTATGAATAACAGAAAGTGAAGGAATGGAAATGAGTGGCACTGATATATGCCCTGCTCTGAAAGGTAAAAAGACACAGAATTCCAATAGCCAATCTCTACCTTTCCAGAAGGCCAAGAAACATATTTGGAAGGAATACAAAGCATATGGGCCTATGGTTTAGGAGTGAGAAAGCATCACATTTTAGGATGGGGATGGTTAAGTGTTCAGCCTTGCCATTGGATCAACCTGGATTTAAAGTTTAGGTCTTTTTCCCGCTGGCTGTGTGACTTCTCTCAGGAAAGGTCCTGTGTTTCCTCACTAGGAAAGTTATGCCTACCTCATAGGCTCATCGTAAAGGCTAAATAACATGTTTGTAAAATACTCAGAGCAATGGCTGACACAAAGTAAGCACTCAGTAAATGGTAGCTCTTCTTCTTATTTTGATGGAAGCTCTGAAGTGTTTGAAGATGGGCTTTTCCTCCTCATTTCCACAGCAATTCATTAAGGAAATGCTTTCCAACTTGGAAACTGTTGTCTCCATTATTATTATTTTTGTTATCATTATCTTTTGAGACAGGGTCTTGCTCTGTCACCCAGGCTGGAGTGTGGTGGCACAACCACAGTTCACTGCAGCCTTGACTTCCTGGGTTCAAGTGATCCTCCCGCCTTAGCTTCCCAGGTGACTGAGACTACAGGCATGTGCCATCACGCCTGGCTAATTTTCATATTTTTTTGTGGAGATAGGGTTTCGGGTTTCTCCATGTTGCTCAGGCTAGTCTTGAACTCCTAGACTCAAGTGATTCTCCTGCCCCCCTCCCAAAGTGCTGCGATTACAGGCTTATAGGAGTGAGCCACCATGTCTGGCCTCCTATAACTTAATGTTATATAAGCATTCCTATAACTTAATGTTCCACATAGTCTGACAGAGATTTATTTGCGACTTTAATACCACTCCTGACAGAAGGTAGGTGCTACAACAAAAGAGGAATAAGGAGAAGATAATTTAAAGAGCATATTGAGATAAGTAATTTATGACTTGAATTATGGATCTGAACACTGCACCAACCATGACTGTGTGCTGATGATGTGTCCATTCTTCTACTCCAACTGGTTACCATTAAATCCCCTCACCTGTTGTGCATGGACTGTCCTTTCAGCAGAAGTTCCTGGAACTACATTGTTTCTACATTAAAATTTTATGGTGTTCAACTGGTATCCTGAAATCTTTGCAAGGAGTTACATGCTGTTTCAAAGATTCATTAGGCAATTGACTATTTGAATTTAGAAGTGCATTTTCCCATAAAAACTTGATTTAAACAATTTACTTCTGAGGTGAGTCCACCAACTGAATCCATAATGCAACTGAAAAATTAAGTATTTTAAAATAGAAAGGGAATTTTAAAAACTATGATGTATAAGGCCAAGCGCGGTGGCACAAACCTGTAATCCCAACATTTTGGGAGGCCAAGGTGGGTGGATCACGAGGTCAGGTCAGGAGATTGAGACCATCCTGGCCAACATGGTAAAACCCCGTCTGTACTAAAAATACAAAAAAAATTACCTGGGCGTGATAGTGCACACCTATAGTCCCAGATACTCAGGAGGCTGAGGCAGAAGAATAGCTTGAACCCAGGAGGCGGAGATTGTGGTGAGCTGAGATCACTACACCGCACTACAGCCTGGGCGACAGTGCAAGTCTCTGTCTCAAAACAAAACAAAACAAAACAAAAAACTATGATGTAATATTGGCTATTAAGCAGAATAGAAAAATAGCATTTGTCATTGAAACGGTAGCCCCAGGTTCAGTCCTCTGCTCAGCTACTCTTTGGTTGTGAGAATCTGACCAGATCATTACTCCCCTCCATTCCACAATTTCTTCATCTGTAAATGAAAGCATGAGAAGACTTTTACAAAGTATTTCCTATTCCTATGCCCACTACAAGGAACTGAAAGCAGCTAATTATAGAAGGAAACTGTATACAGTGAAACTAAGAAAGGCTCTAACCTCATGCTACTAACTCATCAGCATCATCCACAAAGATCATCATCTACAAAGAACATCACGTGAAGTGACCAAAAGAGAAGCAGAGTTCTGATGCAGGACTCTCTTGCTCCTGGACACAATGCAAACTAGAGATGAGACTGAAGCACTTCTAATTCTATCCAGTTTAGAGGAATGAGGGCTTCAAAGAAACAGTGGGCTTCAGGAAAGACAGCAAACATTCTACTTTGAAACATTCCCATGCTTAAATATCTCCAAAGGTCCTATTTAGGTTGGATTTGAGGATAGATATTCATTAGAAGGGGGCCTTAAAGCTGATTTTGCAAAGTACTGTACATCAGACTGAGTGAATGTCAAAGGTCAATATCAAAGAACTGGGGAGAGGGCACTAATAAAATTATGGGGCCAAGAGTCCCCAGGCACCCCTTGGCTCCGCCATAGATAGAAATAATGGGACAGGTGGAGGAAGCCTTCAATAAAGGAGAAACTTTTTTCTTCTTTTTAGAAATCACTTGGAGGGCAGTCATTGGGAAAACTCTGAAAGGCCACTGAAGACTCAAGCTCAGATCAGCTGACAGCTGTGCAGCCCTTTGTGTCTCAGTGTCCCTAGTGTGACAAGACAAGGGGAACTTGAGGCCACAGAAACCCAGCAGCTAACCCATCTCATAGTGGGGAGGAGGGAATAGAAATGTGCCACGCCCAATTGTTGAGGGAGCCCACATCAGCTACAAACACAGGCCTTTCTTTATGATAAGAGCAGGGGAAAATTCCCAGCAGACTGGAGAAAAATGAAGAATCAAGAAAGAGGTCCAGCCAGGCAATCAGCAAATGACATCCTGTGAAATAGATTTGGGGCATTAAACAGCGGAGAACTGTAAACAAAAAGATTGAACTCTCAATGATCTCTAAGTCTCCTTCCCACTCTAATATCCTAAGGGTCAACGCATAAGAAATCTTTATCACAAATTTTGATACTTATAGAAACACAGATTTAAGTGGACAAGATTGAAGGTGGTAAGCGAGGACCTTCATCCAGAATCTCGTGGTGATTCTGAGGGGGGCTTTGAGCACTTGCAAACACTTTGGATTCAAGGGTTTTGTTATCACTGATTCTACCCGCAACATGAAAGCTCTCCTAGCAGGGTGCAGAGCTGTCCAATGAGGAGCACAACTTACTCTCTGTGGCCCACAAAACATCTTTGAAGGATGCAGGTCCACCTGGAGGGTATCTTCAGCATTGAGCAAAAAGCCAACACCTCTGAGAAGAAGCTGCAGCTGATCAAGAACTATTGGGAGTGAGCTTCAAATCACTGAGAAAAAAAAAAAATACCAAAAAACAACAGAAAACTAATGGGAGAAAGTAAAGTCTGAACTGAGATCTATACGTATTACTGTCCTGCAATTTTTGGATAAGTATTTACTATCCAATGTAACTAATCCAGAGAGTATGATCTTTATAAAAAATGAAGGGAGATTACTTCCAGTACCTTTGTTGCACATGGTGATGGTTGAAACAAATAACAGATAATTCCCAAGGAGCTTCCAAAGAGGCATTTGATATAATCCGTATACCCAAACTATCTGGCTGTTAACTTTTCTGTACTTTACTGTGAGATCCTTAATAACCCAGAGCTTGCCTGTGAACTGACTAAAATCACTCTTTTTTTGAGATGGAGCCTCTCTCTGTCACACAGGCTGGAGTGCAGTGGCATGACCTCAGTTCACTGGAACCTCCACCTCCCAGGTTCAAGTAATTCTTCTGCCTCAGCCTCCCAAATAGCTGAGATGACAGACGCACACCACCACGCCTGGCTAATTTTCATATATTTAGTAGAGGCAAGGTTTCACCATGTTGGCCAGGGTGGTCTTGATCTCTTGACCTCATAGTCCGTCCACCTCAGCCTCCCAAAGTGCTGGACTTACAGGCGTGAGCCACCGTGCCCAGCCTAAAACCACTTTTGATGAAGCCAAGCCATAGAAGAACTTGATACACTGAAATTCAAAGACACCACCCTTATCATGCAGTTGCTTAGAGAGACAACCTAACATTATGGCCATCAGTGCAAGAGAAGAATGTGATGTGGCAGAAGAGACAGAAAAGAAAATGCATACAGTAAGGTGTGATCTTTCTTCCCTTCAGGAAACTTGTACACATCTCCATTGCCTTTTCCACTTGGATTTGCTGAAGCAAAGAAACTCATTCATGCATACGGGATCTTTTCACAATGCAGCTTTGGGAAAATTCCATTCCTTCCGTTTGTCCTGGCCCTCCTGGTGTATGGTTACTGCTATAGAAAAGTGTTAATGGCTTCATTTCATATAAAATATTAGTAGCTTCCACTTATACGGTGGACTAAAAATGTACTTGACATTTAAGTAATCTGAACTAATTCTGCAAGCGATTATGTTTTGTACTACCGTAAAGATCTGAAAATGTAGTTAATTACAATTCAAGAGTGTTCTATGTAAATTCTTAATTTCTTCATTCCCTCCCTTAATCTTCTTCAAGAGTTTCCTTTCACTATGGAACTTTTCAATGCTCTTAACGTATTCTTTGTTAGTATGAATCCAGAAGTATTAGAGCAAATGAAAAAGTATTTCACATTTCTGGCCTGGGGGGAAATGGAAATGTCTCCTATATGTTAGTTTATGGAGGTCGTGTGTGTCCGTAACAACAGGGAGTTTTCTTTTCATTTGCTGCTGTTTAAATTGACAACTTCCCTTCCCGATAAAAATTCATATACACCTCTTGTCTTTTACTTCTGGTATTCACCCTACTATGTAATAGAAATATTATGTTGCTGTGAGGATACACATATTTCTTTTGGCAAATTAAAGTGCATAGCATTACTTAATACCATAGAAAGCAGAAATAAATTACACAAGTCCAATACTAAAACTTTAGTACTTTTCCATGCAGATTTGTGCATGTGTGAGAGGGTGTCCATTTCAGCTAGTGATTGTTATTCAGAGTTGGACCAGCATTTTATGTTACTAATGCACTGTGGCCCCAAAAAAGCCTTGCAAAAATGTTATGCCCTGTGTAATAGCAGAGTAGCATAAAATAAACTTACACTTTATAAAGTGTTTACTGTTGCTTTGTAACAATTGCCTACTCATATTTTAGGGAATAGGTGAGTTCACTGCTTTCCGAAGTTTATCATAGTTCCCTTTGTATCTTATGCAAAGTGTGGTAATGATACCCACAGTTCTGCATTGTGATACCCTTGTCTAGTGAAACTCAGAAATGTAAAAAATTGTACTACATTTCTTAGAGTGTTTTAACATAGATCAGTATCACAGGCTATTCCTAAGATATAAATAATACATGCTAAGTGTTATATGGAATAAAGTGGACATTTTAAAGCTAGAAATAAAATGGAGTGTATGACAGAATCCTACACGAAAGTATAAGATTGTAGAAAAGGTACAGGGTCAGACAGTTCCTCGTTCTGGTCAACAGGTGGCACTAGAGTAGCTTGGATGCCAAATGGAACAAAGGGCAGAAATAGACGTGGATTAAGAAACAGCCTTTGGGTGAAAGTGTAGGAGAAGCAGGTGACTGGTTGTTTACATTTCAATATCTTATCTCTCTAAATTGTTCATTGTTTGAAGCTAGGCACACTTCTAGGTCCAACTAAAAGTTGTACGGAACCTTTCTGTGACTTGGACTCTTATCTGAAAATAGATACAATAATAATGCCTACCTTATAGCATTATTGTGAACGATTGCAAGAATAATGAATTAATGCATGTCAGTGCAACAGTGCAGATTGCAGAGTAAGTGTTCAATAAATGTCAATTATTATGACTCTGCACAATGACCATGAGGCACACATCGTAGAAATTCAAAAAATATTAGTGGATGCAGAATTGCATGGGATGTTCATAAGCCTGATGTTTATAACTCGAGACCACCTAGTATTAAAATATCCGTAAAACAGATTGGTATGGGATTAATTGGGAATAATTACTGACTTTGGTAATGTGACTGTTTTAAATGTTTGTAACCTCAAGAGTTCACTGAAGTGATATCTCTCTGAGTATCATTTAATTCATTGAGTCTTTTCAGAGATGTATTCTGAGGGAAATCTAAAACAGTAATAAATATTGCAAAGCCAGGCAAACCTATTTTGGTGTGTTTCTTCAGCAAGAAGTGTCAGTCTCAAACGTGTTCAGCTCAGTCCAGACACAGGAAATGAAGGAAGACCTTCTGCTGTATGAATTCAGTTTCATAATTACCTAGAAGGCCACTGAAGATATGCAAAACGTTAGAAGAAAGAGGCTTGAACTGGTCTTGTTGCTCTAAGCTTAATATTCAGTGGAGCAGAGGGAAACTCTGGAGTACTTGCTCAGCCATCAAGTTGCACTTTCCCTTCCAAACTTTTGATTCTGCGAGTTCAGATCTTAGAGTAGGGCTTCTATCCAGCTTCCAGGTTTTCAGGCCGATTTTTCCTAAGAGTGTAGCTCTGCACTCACCCCTAGTCAGGCCCTTGACAACCTGCCTATCTATTTATCACCCTCTTATCCTATTATCTGAACTGTGCTACTGTCCCCCAGATACTGAATGAGATCCTGCTTCAAACCCTATAGATCTTTCTGGGATGATTATTACCATTTCTCTGACTATAAGTAGTACTGTCACAGCCTAAATTCATCTGGCATTCTCCATGCCACTTTATTTACTTTTTTTTTTTTTTTTTTTTTTTTTTTTTGAGATTGGGTCTTGCACTTTTGCTCAGGCTGGCATGATCATAGCTTATTGCAACCTTTGATTTCCGGGCTCAAGCATTCCTCCCACCTCAGTCTCCCAAATAGCTAGGACTACAGGCAGGCACAACTATGTCTGACTAATTTTCAAATTTTTTGTAGAAATGGGGTCTTGTTATGTTGTCCAGGCTGGTCTTGAACTTTTAGCCTCAAGTGATTATCCTGCCTCAGCCTCCCAAAGTGCTGGAATTAAAGATGTGAGCCACCCTGTACACCCAGCCTCCACTCCACTTTAGACCCCACTATTGAGACTACTGACCATCCCTAGCAGAGGCAGGCCCAGCTGCTGACTTTTGCTATCCTTCCCTTCCCTTTGCCCATATTTACCTTCCTTTTTTTTTTTGTTTTGTTTCCCTACTGGCTCAGAAAACCTCATTCATAGCTGATAGGAAGGTAAGATTAGAAGGGAATAAGAAAAAAACAAATATTACAAGGAGGAGGAGTGATAAGAATACTTTGAGCTCCAGAGATGTAAATACTATGCATAGGAAATAGAAAATAAACAAAATGATTCTGAAATTTTAACATGAGGGAGGAAATATAATTTCAAATAGAGGCAATATGAAAATAAAATAGGATTTAACTCTGAGTCCTGCCTCTTTCACCTACAGGTGATATGACCTTGTGCAAGGTTAAGCTTTCTATTTCTCTATTGAGTCTATTCCTCAGCTGTACAATGAGGTTATAAATGGTTCATTTTGCAGGGTTGTTGTGAAGACTAAATAAAATGATGCATACGAAAATGCTTCATTTATGGTTGGCAGTTATCCTGCCTGTATCTTAGATTAGAGGTTGATAGGTGAAACCATTGGCTGAATTTGATTCAAAGGCATATTTTGTTTTGCCTTGAGTTAGGGTCCCCCAGACCAGCTCCAGGTTTGACGATTCACTAGGATAACTTATAGGACTAGCATAGAGTAATACTCATGATTATGATTGGCAAAAGGATATAAAGCAAAATCAGCAAGGAAAAAGGCACATGGGTCAACATCCAGGATATACCAGCCACAGACTTTCAAGGGTCATCTCCCATGGAATTTACTCAGGATGTGCTCCATTGTCTCAACGAGTTGTGATAAAACATGTGAAATGATGCCAACCAGGAAATTCACTAGAGACTCAGTGCTCAGTGCTTTTATTGGGGTCTAGTAATGTAGGCAGCCTCTGCCAGGCACATACCCAAGTTTCAGAGGCCTAGAAGGAAAGCAGGTAGTCAGCATAAACCATATTGTCTACACAAACAGTTTAGGCACAGCGAGTCACTCTTACCAGTTCTGGGAATGGTGGGAGCCCTCCTGAAATCCAAGTTCCCAGATGCCAGCCAAGGGCTGGCTTTGTAAGCAGGCCTTTCCAATAATAAGCAGTTAGGGCTGCTACCTCAACTCTTTGTTGCACAGACCTGCACAGGGTTTGCGTATGTTTTTGTTTTGTTTTGTTTTATTTATATTTTACTTAGTTGCCATTTTTTAAATATTAAGATATTTCACTCAGGATTTCCATCTTCATGTGAAAAATCAGATATTATAACAAAAATAGATTCATATTCCCACATGGCAACAACTGATAGTCCCATTTATTAATTNTTTTTTTGAGACAGAGTTTTGCTCTTGTTGCCCAAATTGTAGTGCATTGGGGCAATCTCAGCTCACTGCAACCTCCGCCTCCCAGATTCAAGTGATTCTCCTGCTTCAGCATCCTGAGTAGCTGGAATTACACCTGTGTGCTGCCACACCTGGCTAATTTTTGCATTTTTATTAGAGATGGGGTTTCACCATGTTGGTCAGGCTGGTCTCGAACTCCTGACCTCAGGTGATCCACCCGCCCTGGCCTCCCAAAGTGCTGGGATTATGGGCATGGGCCACTATGCCTGGCTGATAGTCCCCTTTAGATAAGGCTTCATGTTCCTCCAAATTCCTCCTAGTCTCTGCCACTCCCAATAGTCTTTCCCACATTGAGCACCAACTGCCATTTACATATTGCTTTTGTGAATCGGGCCTTGGCTGCTTGGACCAGAAATGGCCTATTGACCAGAGGATAAGAGAAAGAAGCTGGCATGTGGAATACCACTGAGTCGTGATAATGAAGGATAATGCAAACATGTCATGGTTGATGAATTCCTATTGTTGAGGTCACCAAAATGCTAGGAAATCAGAATTCCTCTTTAGCACCCTCTATTACAGCAGTTACTTGTGGGTATTTTTGGATCGATACGACAACACTTTCATTGCTATATATAATAAGCTCTCTTTATTTAAGCTAACTCCAGTCAGTCTTTGCCCCTGCCCACCTAAAGATCACTTACCAGAAAGTGTTAATATAAATTAATTATTACATATATTGCCCGTTAGAACTTTGTAACTTGAAGTCATTGTTATTATCATCCCCACCAAGACTTGTGATCACAGACTAAAACATGTCATCAGAAAGGTAAATCTTGTTCAAAGGAAATAGATCCAATGAATATTCAAGCAGTTCTACATATCAATATGCCCTTTTATTTACTAAGTCAACTACTGTGTGATTAAATGAAATTTAATCTTTATATTACTAGCATCTAGAAAAGTACCAGCTATGGAGTTGGATTCAATAAATGTTTTCTAACTTTATAAAGTTCACCTACAACAAGGTCTAGAAACCCAAGGATAGAAATAATGAAAATCATTATGTTCATGCTAAAAATAGGGAAAATGCAAGTGATATAATTGCAGGAGTGTGCTGCGTGCCACTCAAACATACGAATGTTCTAGATGCTTCTTTTCTCATTCCAGTTACAAAACTGGCACAGATACATGTTCCAGAGAAGGAACTGCAACAATTCCCATGTCTGTTGATAGGTTCATTCTACTAAAAGCAAAGAGTCTGAAAAATTCTTTACTTGCTTCCTTGATAGTTTCTTTCCTCAGATGACTGAGGAAGCAATTAGGGGATCTTATATTCTAGACTTGACTTTTACTAATAAGAAAAACTGACTAGTAAAGTAAATAGAAACTACAAGAACACCAAGAAAAAGAGGCAGTGTCATACAGATTGCATATCCCTTATCCTTTAAGGTGCTAATACAAGAATTAGATGTGCTGGGGATTCATTCATTTAATCGACAAATGTTTACTGAATGCTTACTATATGCATGCCTGTTTTAGGTTTCAGGTATATAACAGTGAATAATACAGACAAAAATCTATGCTATTTTGGACCTTGCATTCTAGTTGGGAGAGGGGGATAACAATAAGCATAATAAGTAAATCACAGAAGTGCTGATTAAAGAAAACCATAGCAGGCTAAGAGGCTCAAGAAAGTCAATAAACAGCTATATTAATAAAGTATGTGATTATTCAGATGGTGGTATGAACTATAAAGGAAAATGTCAGAGAAGAGAAATAGAAATTGCTAGGGAAGAAGGATGCTGTAAATTGTATGTAAGTTTATTGGAGAAGGCCTTGAAAAAGGGACATTTGAGCCAAAGTAGATGGGGGAATGAGCTATGTAGACATGTGGGAAAAGAGGGAGAGAGAACAGAAGTGTATATATGGGTTTGTGCCCTGCTAAGTGAGCCAAAGAAGAGTAGGAGATGAGATTAAAGGTTGCAAATGTCTTGTAGGCTACTGACTTTGGTTTTATTCTGGGAGGAGAAGCCAGTAGAGAGCTTGAGCAGGGTAGTGACATAATCTAGCTGACATTTAAAAATGCAGGCGAAAGGGAGGAAGCAGGAGATTAGTGCAATAATCCAGATTAGAGATGTTGATAGTGTAGACCAAAGTGATAACAGCAGACTTGGTAAAAAATAGATTCTCGACATATTTTGAAGGCCTGGCTATGATGATTGAATTAAGGGAGAGGGAAAGTGAGAGAAAGAATCGAGGATGACCCTAAGGTTTTGGCAAGAGTGACTAGAAGGATAGAGATGTGATTAACTGAAATGAAGGAAAACTGTGAAAGGAATAGTTTTGTAAGAGAAGAGGAGTTCAATTTTTAGACATGTTAAATTTGAAATTCCTTTTACACCTCAAAGTGGAGATGTTGGTAGGCAGCTAAATATATGAGCCTGAAATTTAGACAAGAGTTCTTGGCTGGAGAGTTACCAGTATATAGGTAATATTTAAAACCATGAGATTTGATGAGATCACTGAAGGAGAGAAAGTATTGGTCAGGTACAGTGGCTCACACCTGTAGCCTCAGAGCTTTTGGAGGTTGAGGCAGGAGCATCGCTTGAGCCTGGAAGTTTGAGACCAGCCTGGGCAACACAGTAAGACCCTGCATAGCAAAACCCTGTCTCTACAATTTTTTTTAGTTAGCTGAGTATGGTGGCACACACCTGTGGTCCTAGCTACTCAGGAGGCTAAGGTGGGAAGATTGCTTGAGCCCAAGAGTTAGAGGCTGCAGTGAGCTATGATCACACCATGACACTTCAGTCTGAGCAATGGAGTGAGATTCTGTCTTAAAAAGAAAGAAGGAAGGAGGAAAGGAAAGAGAGGCAAAGGAAAGAAAGAAAGAAAGAAGAAAAGGAAGGAAGGAAGGAAGGAAGGAAGGAAGGAGGAAGGAAGGAAAGAGAGAGAGAGAAAGAAAGAAAGAAAGAAAGAAAGAAAGAAAGAAAGAAGGAAAGAAAAGAAAGAGAGAAAGAAAGAAAGAAAGAAAGAAAGAAAGAAAAAGAAACAGAGAGAAAGAAAGAAAAGCATTGAAGATAAGAACATAGGAGTTTCAAGAATGAGGTATTTCAATGTTTAGATGTGAGGGTGATGATAAGAAATTAGCAAAGGAGGCTAGAGGCTGAGAGAGAAGTAGCAGCTGAAGCGATAGGAGGCAATCTGAGAGAATCAGATGTCCTGGCAGCAAAAGGAATAAGTGCCTCAAGAGGAGAAAGGTCACTGTCAAATGAAGAGAGGTCAAGATAAAATAAAGACTTACCTTTGGATTTAACCATGTGGAGGCTTTAACATGGGCAGTTTAAGTGTTGAAAACGTGAATAAAATACTGTTGGAATCTGCTCAAGAGAGAATGAGAAGAAAATAATTTGGAAACTGCAAATTTTAAGCAACAACAACACACAGCAAATTTCTATGTGTTTTGCAATAAAAGGGAATAGAGAAATGGACAGTAGGTAGAAGAGCATTGGATCAAGAGGTTTTTTTTTTGTTTTTTTGTTTTTTGTAATTGGAGGAATTTGTATGTTGATAGAGTGATCCAATGGAGAGGGGAAGGGACACTGAGGATGTAGGAGAGTGAAAGCAGAATTGACAGAGCGATGTTCCTGAGGATGCATGTAAAACAACAGATGTCTGCTTCAAAAACATATGGGAAATCTTAGAAAGCCCAGATTTTCTAAAAACCCGAGTAAAGATAACTGTGGTCCTATGACCAACACCATTAAAAAGGGACAGCAGATGCAGAAGAATGAAAGTGTCGAAGGGGTGGAATTCTGACGGAGTGGAGGATTGGCTTGAACCTAAATTTTGATCACCACTGGCATTCATTCAGACATATCTGCATGTGTAGTGCCAGGGCATGAGTCCTCTGTTACTGTGCATGGGTGGAAAAGAAGTCCCCTGGGAAAGAATTTATTCTAAAGTAAGAGAAAGCAGGGTCCTTTAAGTTTGGACCAATAACTGGTCAGAGAGGAGGGGTAATTAGCACACCATGATGTCTGTCTCTCAGGTTTTACCTCTGGTCCAGCCTCCATAAACCCGTGTTAGATTACTAAGGAGAGAGACATGTAAGAGTGGAGAGCTTTGTTTCACTAAACTATGTTAGATACCAGGATCACAAAATTATTTTCTTTTGCTACTCATCTGCTAATGCTAACACAAAAAGGAGAAAAAGATTGATCCCACTTAGGTGCAGCATGGCCTCAGTGTGTTGAAGACTCCAAAAACCGCCTTCCCCTCAACTTTAATGCTCAGTGGATCTGCAATGGAGACCAGCTCTTATGTCTGTGACCACAACAGAGGCCAGCTGTCATCACACTGCAACAGTGGAAGCCAGTTCTAAGAGTGAGAGAGATTTTAATAGTTTGCAGCTTCAGGACCCCTTAGCATGAACACACCACTGTAATGGTGGACACCAGCTGTAGTGGCAGTGTTCAGGCACTTCCAAATGACTGAATAGCAAGCAGAGCTTAAGCAGCAGATATCACCAGAGGGGGCCGGAATGGGAGGGAATCATGGCAAACACAGATGATAGCTGCTATAATTTGTTTATAAGCACCTGTTATCATATAACCTAAGAGCACCTAGAGACACCTGGATGAGACTTTGAGGGTAGCTAGAACCACATCAGAGTGTTGGGGTAAAACTAATATACAAAACTGTTATTACAATTAATATGGTTCCATTTTATCCTTAGATTAGGGAAACAGCTTATAAGAAATTACGATCACATATAAAGCTGATGAGGAAGAGAATACTAAAAGAAACACGTGGCTCAAGAGGATGAGCCTCTATTGAAAGACATGCTGATGATAGAAAGAGGCGAGGACACATATGAAGGAAAAGCCTCAGGAAAGCACAGAACCAGATGAGGTTAAAGATAACAAAAACAATTGCAGTTGGGTTTTTTTCTTTTTTTTTTTTTTGTAAACTATGTTTGGAGCAAGAAAACGGTGTAATGCTGACAGATGGCAGAGAAAGTATAACTACTTAACCATTGCTTGACTTCTTTATTATTATTTTTTTTAATGAAGAAAATGGCCTTCAAAGTGGGAGGCAGAAAACATAACTAAGCAGAAACTAATCTGGACAGTATGATTATGGGAGATCCCCTTCATTCTTTCTTTTCTCTTTTTTTTTTTTAGAATTAGAAAAAAAAACATCTACAGACAGTATCTAAACAAAGGGACACAGTTATGTTCATTTTATTTTATATTTTGAGACAGAGTCTCACTTTGTTGCCCAGGCTGGAGTGCAGTGGCACAGTTTTGGCTCACTGCAACCTCCATCTCCTGGGTTCAAGCAATTCTTCTACCTTGGTCTCCTAAGTAGCTGGAACTACAGGCACATGGTACCGTGCCTGGCTAGTTTTTGTATTTTTAGTGGAGATGGGGTTTCACCACATTGGCCATGCTGGTCTCAAACTCCTGGCCTCCTCAGCCTCCTAAAATGGTGGGATTATAGTTGTGAGCCACTGTGCCAAGCCCACTTTTCTTTATTTTCTAAAAATAGTTATAGAATGAGTTTTTATTTTTAGTTTAAAGAGACTTTTACTATTTTATTGAAAAACAGGGAATTAATATTTGACATAAATAAATGCTTTTAACTCAATGACTTAGATGATGCTAAGCCCACAAACCCAGATTAATTACATCCTAAGGTACTAAGAGAGAGCAGATGTTATGGTGGGACAAGAGCTGATCATTTTAAAGGGATGATGGAGAACAAGCAAGCTGCTAGATTATATCTAGTAAGTTTTACAGTTTATAAAGCAAAGTTATATGACTAATATTAACTAGTATTATCTGTTATGTGCTAGGCATTGTGCTAGACCAAGAGTCTGCAACTACGGCCCCCTGGTTAAATTCAGCTTGCTGCTTGCATTTTTGTTAAAAACAGTAAATTAAGTGGTTTAAAGAAATCAAAAAAAGAAAATTTCATGATGTGAAAATTATAAGAAAAATCAAACTTCGGTGTCCATAAATAAAGTTTTATTGGAACAGGCTGGGCATGGTGGCTCATGCCTGTAATCCCAGCACTTTGGGAGACCAAGGTGGGTGGATTACTTGAGGTCAGGAGCTCGGGACCGGCCTGGCCAACACAGTGAAAACCTGTCTCTACCAAAAATACAAAAATTAGCAGGGCGTGGTGGTGGGCACTTATAATCCCAGCAACTCGGGGGGCTAAGGCAGGAGAATTGCTTGAACCCAGGAGGTAGAGGTTGCAGTGAGCTGAGATCACACTACTGCACTGCAGCCTGGGCAACAGAGTGAGACTCTGTCTCAAAAAAATAAAATAAAATAAAAATAAAAAGAGCATAACCATGTCCATTTGTTTATATACTCTCTGTGGATGCTTTTGTGTAACTATAGCAGGGTTAGGTAGTTGTAACAGGGACTGTATCACTTACAAAGTCTAAAATATTTACTGTATAGTTTTTTTATAAAAAAAAAAAAGTTCACCCATTCGGGGGCAAGATACATATCTGATGTAATCTCTAATCCACAGCAACTGTGAACGTTTATATTTCATTTGATACTCTCCAGATCCAGCCCAGGAATGTGGGCTGAGAAGCCAACATTATCCCTGTAATAAAACTGAAGCTCAGAGCATTTCAGTGACTTCTTAAGGTCACACAGCTTACCTGGGACTCATACTGAAAGTATTCACTTAGAATATGTTCCTGCTTTGATTTTGTCTCTATACGATAAAACATTTCATATATTATAAATACGTTAAGATATAAGAGAAAATTATAAAGGACTCTTATTTTTGTATAGTGCTTTACAGTTCATAAAAGCACATTTCATGAACTATTTTGTTTGGGATCACAACTCTGCTAGCTTGGCAAGACAGGTATTGTTCATCCTTTTTGCAAATGAAGCTCAGAAAGGTTTAGTGGCTTGTCTAAAGTTATAGAACTATAGTGACAGAGCCAGGACCTAAACCCAGATCTTTTGTCTTTCAATTCAGTGCTAGAGGCATAATAAAATTGCTATTTTTTTTTTGCATTCTTAATATGCCAGAAACTGTTCTAAATGCTTTACCGATACTAACTTATTTGAGTTTCACAATGACACTATGAAATATGTATTATTATTATTTCCATTTCACAGATGAAGAAACTGAGGCACAGACTGGTCCAGTCGCTTTCTTCAAAACCACAGAACTGATAGATGATAGAGCCAAGATCTGAACTAGACCATTTGGCTCTAGAATCAGATCTCTTAACCACTACAAACTGATTTTTCCCAGGGCATCTGACACAGCATCAGTGATACTACTTTGAACCAATTGCAAACCTATGTGCTAAATGAAAATGCAGTTACAGGACCACATTGTCAATTAAATATCAATACTGAGACTCATGTTTAAAGATCCACATATCCTGAGTGGGAGTCCCTTTAAGGATAGGGACTGGTAGTGGAGCCTTTAGTGGTTTGTTAGTTTTTGCCTTGGGCATTGTATTGCAGGTTACAAAAGCAAATATGTGGATTTATGGGTTATATTATCTACTTTTAGGTAAGTAATCCTCTCAAAATGAATGGATTTTGAGAGAGTGTTGCCTAAAAGGATCCCTGCAAATAAACTGTGTGTGGTAGGCAGTTTACATTTTCATATACTAATAATGCAAACACAATCAACAAGATGATGGCAGAGCCACCACCTGTAAATTCAGGGGCACTCTTTTGCTTGCTGTGCTGAGATAAAAGCAATTGGTAATCTAAGCAGATGTAACATATGTAGTCTTGTTGCTCTCACTAGAAATATAATTAATAATATGTAAAATAATACAAAATCATTAATAAAAATAATTTTGCAAGCAAAACAGTTGGAGACCTTGATGTACATACATAAAGTTAAGCTGAATCTGTGGGCAGGGAGCTGGATCATTGAGTGCAATAAATACCAGGAACATTCAGATAGTTAAATGTTTGCAGCTTGTTCATATGATCTGTACAATTTCTGTTTTCTTCTCTTTTGTAAATGTTACAAGCAGAATGTATAATTCAGGTATTGTAAGCAACTCCTTTGAAGTTATTTGCAATCATTCTAAAGCAGCGGTTCAGAGTGTAGTTCTAGTATCAGCAGCATTAAGCATCACCTGAGAACTAGTTGAAAATGCAAATTTTTGGACCACACCTCAGATCAAATGAGAAACTCTGGGGGTGAGGCTAAACAGTATATATTTAAGCAAGCCCCCTAAGTAACTTTGTTTATAGTTTGAGAACCATGCATTGCCCAGGTCTAGAGCAGTTAGTATGAAATAGCTGAAAAAATTGGCAGGCATTTCTCAATACTCAAAGATTAATATTGGATAAAGGCCACTTAAAGTGAATCTGCATAAGATCACAATTGTACAGTCTTGATACTCAAAGTAAGGCCCAGAGACTAACAGCATCAGCATTCCTGGGAGCTTGTTAGAAATGCAGAATTAAGGATCTTTGCCTTGACCTAATTGAATAAGAATCTGTTTTTTGTTTGTTTGTTTTGAGAGAGGGTCATAGCTCACTGCAGCCTTGAACTCCTGGCCTCAAGCAATCCTTCTGCCTCAGCCTCCCAAAGCATTGAGATTCCTGGTGTGAGCCACTGTACTGGGCCAGAATCTCCCTTTTTAACAAGAGTTCCAGGTGATTCTTTTGCACATTGACATCTGAGACATTCAGTTACAGAAAATAATTTTTAAAACGTTTGTTTGGAAATTAACTTTTAAAATGACATTTTGGCTTTTTCTTTTGGACAAAATTTGTGGTAGTATTATAGAACATTGTTTACCACTTCATGTCTAACTTTTATAGTACTGTCATAACTTTTGCAGCAAAAATAATTTGAGGGTTTTATTGTTTTCCAAAGGGCTTCATCTTTGCTAATCAAATCATTGTCTTTTGAAATGCCTAATCATCATCTCTGTTTATTTTCTTAGTAGATGCCCATCGGGTCTAACTCCTGACTTATCAATGGCTTTTATGTGACCCAGTAGTTTTCCAACATTATGTTCACTTATTTCATCAAACATATCTTATTTTTCAAAAGCTCACAATCCACTTAGAGTCAATTTCCATTACATTTGTGGATATTCATATATAACATTCAGGAAATAGCTGGCTGACAAGCACATTGACAGGATGGGTGGGGAGGGAAGCCAGTGTTAAGCTGGGGGATGTTTGGGTGGGGATAAATTCAGTAAGTGGTGAGGTTGTTAGTGAACATGTCCATAATATGATAACTATTGCTTTCTTGGGTAACATCATAACTGGGAAGGCAGGCAAATAAAATCCAGAAAACAATGACCTAAAAGTGAAGGTGACGATCTCTGGGGAGTAGAAGTCCAGGCAATTTTTATTTCCTTCTTTGTACTTATCTGTAATTTCTAAATTTCCTTGAATGAATGCATGCTATTTTTGCAATCAGAAAAAAACTCTTATTTAATAATTTTTAAAATTGAGGTATCATTTACATTCAGTAAAATGCACAGAGATAAGTGTTCAGTTGAAAGAATTTCAATAACGGTATACACCCGTGTAACCACTCCAAACAAGATATAAAATATTTTCATCCCCAAAAGGTTGCTTTGTGTCCTTATAACCAGAAATTACCCTAATATAGCACTACTTCTATAATTCCATTGCCTCCAACACTTTCTCACCTCTAGAGTGGTTTCAATGTGCTACTCTGGAATGACACATTATATCTAGATTTCAGCAAATATACATTTTTTAATACAGAGGTAGTCGATGCTGCATGCTGCATTTCTTTCCATATACCCCTCTTTGTGTATTTCTAACTCATACTTTGAGTAGAAAATGGAAAAAATGTTTTCCTCCTGTAATTTCCCCTCCCTCAGGACCATTCTTTTTCTTTTTCCTTCCTGCTTTGAAACAGCTACTGAGCTGCCAGCAGAGGATTCTATTAAGATGAAAGCTTTGACCTTGCAGAGGCAGACAAAGGGCTCTAAACAGAGCCTGCTCTCCAGTGTCTAGGAGAAGAGGTTACCATTCCGTCACAATGCTCTTTCCTATGACTTGCCCCCACCAACGCCCACACCTACCTCTCAAATATCTTGTTCTTATTGCTCTGGTTTATGGCAACGATAAAACAGTAAAAATCATACTGATTCAAAGATAATAAACTTGAAAACACACAAAGAACTTTTACAAATGTTATCTCATTTTGTTAAACTCTCTTGCAAAACCCCTTAAGTTCTGTGGGGGAAATACTAGTATTCATTCTTTCTTTCTTTTGTTCATTCATGCACAGCAAATATTTTTGTGTATAGAAACTATGTGCCAGGCAAGATACTAGGCACTAAATAACAATGGAAAAAAAGGAAGAGTTCCTCACAAAGCTCACTGTCTATTTGGGGAGACAAATGAGTAAGCAGGTAATTATAAATCATTCCGAATACACCAATTTATCTATGCACTTATGGAACCCAGGTTCACCGTAATGCTATTCAAATGTTGCAAACTAGCTAACAATAATAAGATGTTAAGTTACTATTATTTTTGAAAGCTATAGTGATATAATAATAATTTTTTTTTTTTTTTTTTAGAGAAAGGGTCTGTCTCACTCTACAGCCTAGGCTTTGAGTGCAGTGGCATGATCATAGTTGACAGCAGCCTCAAACTCCTGGGCTCCCAAGTAGCTAGGATTATAGACACATGCCACCATGTCTAGCTAATATTATTTAAAAATGTGTAGAATTTTTTCTTACTCTCTTGCTGGGGCTGATCTCAAACTCCTGTTCCCAAGATCTTCCTACCTTGGTCTCCCAATGTGCTGGGATTACAGGCGTAAACCACCACACCTGGCCTTAATGACATAATTTACGCCAAATGTTTTGAGAGGGAGGGAGAGAAGCACTGAAAGCCAGAACACTAACGAGAAGAAATATATTAAAAAGTTAAAAGGACTTATGTTTGTGAGGTGAGATTTTTCTCCTTTTCATGTTTCTGTATTTTCCTAATTTCCTATGACAAGTATGTGTTACTTTTATAATTAAATTAAAAAATTGAAGAGTGAAAATTAGATTGTTACAAGTATGCTGGCACCCAGTGATGGTAATATTTATCTTCAAATATACCTTAAGATATCTTAAAATGTATCTTTTTTTTTTTTTTTTTGAGACAGAGCCTTGCTCTGTTGTCCAGGGTGGAGTGCAATGGTGAGATCTCAGCTCACCGAAACTTCCGCCTCCCTGTTTCAAGTGTTTCTCCTGCCTCAGCCTTCGGAGTAGCTGGGATTACAGGCATGAGCCTGGCTAGTTTTGTATTTTCAGTAGAGACAGGGTTTCTCTATGTCAGTCAGGCTAGTCTCTAACTCCCTACCTCAGGTAATTCGGCCGCCTCAGCCTCCCAAAGTGCTGGGATTACAGGCACCACCCACTGCACCTGGCCTAAATTGTATCTTTCTAATGAAATTTTAGTTTTTAAATGTTCCTTTATAACTTTTCTTAATTATAATTAGCTCCTTGGTTTTAAAATTTCACATTTAAGGAAGAGCTTTCAAATACGTGCCTATATTTATAGAGATATTTACAGTGCTTTTGTATATTATTTCATTTAATCTTGACAGTAATCCTATGAGGTTGGTGTTGTTATCTCCTTTTCACATAGGAAAACCAAGGTGCAGAGATGTTAAGGAACTAAAATCACAGTTAGTGGGTAGCAGAGCCAGAGCTCCAATACGGTTTTTTCAAAACTCAAAATTCAGAGTTTCTTGCATTTCACAATGGTGCCTGTTACGTAGCTCTGAAATGATTCCAAACACTTACATAGTTTGCTATGTGTGACATATGTTTTGCTGTGATAAGAACATGGAGTGTAATCCCCCTTCACATGGGAATGTTACGTTGCAGTATTATCAGACCAACAGATTCATATGCTTGCTGTGCAGTGACAGACAGATACAGAGACAGCAGGGTTTGCAGTAGAAAAACAGCGTAAAGATCACGGGGTCCCAAGTGAGGGGATGGGAGGAGACCCTCAAATCCATCTCTCTGAGAAGTTTCAAGCTGGGGTTTTGAAGGGGATCATGGAGGGTAAGGGGCTGGGAAATTGGGATCATTGTGTGGTCAGGATAACAGGGGTGAAATCATCAGGATGTAGAAACTCCGTTCTTTGGTGAGTCAGCTCCTCATGGGGTCCTTCAGACCAGGTGATGTCAGTAGTTTCACTGGTACACAAAACCTGAAAGAGTATCTCAAGTGGAAAACTTATCATTTTATCATGTTCAAATTGTTCTCTATAGAGCAGTTAAGGGGAACTATAATCTTATAACGGGGTTTACGTGATTGTGAGGCAAGCGGCACCAAACAACTGTGAGGGAGTGGGTCAGAAAGCAGGTTGACCTAGCGATTAATGCTGCATGCACTGCAAGCTTGGTATATTTTTGTTTCTTTCCCCTCGCTTCTTCCATGATTAACTTATAAGGTTTACATGCATGGTTTCAACACCTTGTCAGACTAGATATATTAGTTATTAGCCTCAACTAATAGACTCCAAAATATGTATAAACCCAAGATTTTTAATTAGAAACTTTTTTTTTAAGACAGGGCCTCATTCTGTTGCCCAGGCTGGAGTAGAGTGGCACCATCATGGCTTGCTGCAGCCTCTACCTCTTGGGCTTAAGTAATCCTCCCCCTTCAGCTTCCCAAGTAGCTAGAACTACAGGCACATGCTGCCATGCCTGGCTAATTTTTGTATTTTTTTGTAGAGATGGGGTTTCATCATGTTGGCCAGGCTGGTGTCAAACTCCTGGGCTCAAGCTACCTGCCTGCTTTGGCCTCCCAAAGTGCTGGGATTGCAGGCGTAAGACGCTGTGCCTGACTGAATCCAAGATTTTGACAGAAAGATTGAGAGCTTAGGCAGTGGGTGCAAGAGCTACTCTCTGCCAACCTCCCCACCAACGCCAGCAACACGCACTAGTATTGAGGGGCCTTGCATGTCACCACAGATTTCCACTGTGTTGGTCAGATCACCTCTTCTGAGAACCTCCCCTATAAAGGTATACTTCAACCTTCTATTAGACTTTATACCCACAGAGGTCTGCTTTTATCCTAAGTAATTATATTCTTTTTTACTTTTTTGAGTTTGACACCAGCCTGGCCCAGGCTGGAGTGCAGTGGCATGATCTTGGCTCACTGCAACCTCTGCCTCCTGGGTTCAAGCAGTTCTCCTGTCTCAGTCTCCCAAGCAGCTGGGACTATAGGCACAAGCCACCACACCCAGCTAATTTTTTTTTGTATTTTAGTAGAGATGGGGTTTCACCATATTGGTCAGGCTGGTCTCGAACTCCTGATCTCAGGTGATCCACCTGCCTCGGCCTCCCATAGTGCTGGGATTACAGGCACGAGCCACAGTACCTGCCCCCTAAGTAATTAAATTCTAATAATTGGACTCTAAACAAAATTGGAACTCATTCACTATGTGACTAATGTACCTCACTTATGGAATGTATTCCTGTGAGATTTGTTCTCATTATTCTCCCCCTCTTTAAGCATTGTAAAAAAAAATCTGTTTGTATGGCAATAACCCATGAGATTCATGAAATCATATTCTGATCCTTTTGTTTTAACCATATAAAGTAATGCCTTGCTAGTATTATTTACATCCCAGTGTGCCCTAGGCATTTCAATCAAGCAGAGATGTTTGGACCAGCATAAGCACACATGTTCTCAAATTTATTTTCACTGTCACTCTTATGATTAATTACTGACATAATTTCAAATAGCTAATAGTTGCTTAATATGTAGAAATAATAGTGAGTACAACTCATCTCTGCTCTGTTTTTTAAAAGTATTTTTAGTGTGTATTTTATTTTCTTGATTATAGATGTAACAACTGTTCATGTAGAACTTTTGTTAATTAGGATTATTATGCCATGCTGATTTTTAAAACATTTTTTTCCCACTTAATGTGGTGGGTCTGTTATGGGTATTTTTCTAATTTAATGTTAAAATTTTTATGAAAATAGCCTAGGTGCAGTGACTCACACCTGTAGTCCCAACACTTTGGAAGTCTGAGGTGAGCAGATCACTTGAGCCCAAGAGTTCAAGAGCTGTCTGGGCCAAGGGCAAACCCCATCTTTACAAAAAAAAAATACAGAAATTAGCCAGATGCATCCATGTAGTCTCAGCCACTCTGGAGGCTGAGGTGGGAGAATCCAATGAGCCCAGGAGGCTGAGGCTGCAGTGGGCCACGTCGCACCACTGCACTCCAGCCTGGGCAACAGAGCGAGAGCCTGTCTCAATAAATAAATAAATAAATAAATAAATAAATAAATAAATTTTAATGAAAATAATACATTAATGCAGATTAAATAGTCAAATAATATGATTGAGTTTATAGTGGCAAAAAAAAAAAAAGCAGTCCCATCTTCTATTCCTCCCATTCTAATTCCCATCCTCTAACAGATAACTGCTGTTTTAGTCTATTCAAATTGCTATAACAAAATATCTTAGACTGGGAAATTTATATTATACAACAGAAATGTATTGCCCATTTCTGGAGGCTGGAGAGTCCAGGCTCAAGGTGCTGGCAGATTCAGTATCTGGTAAGGGTCAATTTCCTCACAGATGGCACCGAGCTCTGCTCTCACTTAGAGGAAGGGCAAAGGGGGAAACAAGCTCCCTCACGCCTCTTTTTTAAGGGCACTAATTCCATTCACTAGGGCTCTGCCTTCATGACCTAACCACCTCCCAAAGATCCCACCTCTTAATATCAACACATTGGGGATTCAGTTTCAACATATGAATTTTGGAAAGACAAATATTCAGACCATAGCAATCACTTTTGAAATATCTTAGCTATTTTGGTGGTATATATCTTGGTAATCTGAAATAACACATGAATATTGCTGTTTTCTGTTTTGTATTGTGGTTTTTAAAATTTCAGTATCTGCTTTGACATGGTGGTTTCTATGGGAGCCCCTCATTTCCCTGGTCTTACGTTTCCACTTGGGGCAACATTAGCAAAAATAACTCTTTGAGTCTCTCTCTCCATCTTTCACTCCCTCCTCCAGGAAGAAGGAGCTTAATTGGCTAGTGAGCAGGTTTGCCTCAGCCTTTTCTTTCTCTTGGATGAACCTGCCTGACTGAGGCAAGGTGCCTTCAATTTGGCTCTCCCATTTGGTGAGCATATCGGGACAGTGTCTGCTCTGTGCAAGAGGCTAGTGATGAAAGCGCCAAGTCTGCTTAACTTATAGTAGAAATATTAGGAAGCTCACACTCTGTGCTCCAATCCAGCATTTGTTTGACAGAAGCTGTTAATCCTCCCCTCCCAGGTTCCCACCCACCTCTAACTGTAAGCTCACCTGCTGTGGTGTGACAGCTTCCATCCTGCTGAAAGACTCCCACCTTGAGCTCTTGCACCTCTTTACTTCACCACAGCAGGGCTTTCTTTGGCCCCACAGGAGCTCTTAGTTGTATAAGCAGAAGGAAGAATGCAGAGGCATTTGTCTATGCCACCTTCAACCAACCAGCCTCCCTGTCCTCTGGTGGGACAATTCAAAGGCGTGTTCCACACTGTTTCTCAGAAGGTCCCCAGTGGGACTGAGCTCGTTGACACATTCTTAATGGCTTTTCTCCTTTTCCTGTGTCTCTTTCCCATACCCTCACTCTCCTTCCTAGAATCACTTCCCCTAAACCTTCCCACACTCAAACCTTGAAGCAGATATTTTGATCTTTATCCATCTGACTCTTATGACCATCTCTCAATTGATTCTGAACAACTTCCTATGATGAAAGATGAGGATTTAAGTGTGTCTTTCTCCCCGCATGCCCCACCTATATACATGCATGCTTTCCAATCTGCATGCCTCAAATATAAGTATGCAACCAGCATTGAATTAAATTAGTATTAAATAATTACATGATTATGACCATAAGTGTAAATATTATCTGATCCACATATGTACTACCTTGAACTTCCTGCATCACCTTTTGTCTGTAAAACCCCTCTGACATGGCCAAACACATCTGACTGTCTTTCAGTCCTGGTTTTTCTTGGTGCTATTGCTCCTGCCTCCTGCTCCAGCCTGGCCTGGTTGCTGTCTGACTTGCTACCCAGGTTCTGACCTTCACCACCATCATGGGATGTCCCCTGGCCTCCTCTGGTGCTGGACCTCCATTTTCCTCTTTCTCATTTTCTCTCTTATTTTAATAGAGCCCGATAACTCCCAGGAGCTTTCTGAGATGGGGATATGGAAGGTAAATTATTTGAGTCCTTGCTTGTCTGAAAAAATCTTTACCTTTGTTCTTTATGGAGAGTTTAGGCAGATACAGAATTTTACTTAGAAATCATCTTTTAGAATTTGGAAGTTTTAATCAGTTATCATCTAGTTTCCAGTGGTTGCTACTGGGAATTTTGATCCCATTTTGATTCCTGATAATTTGTGACCTTGCTTTTCTTTTCTCTTTCTTTTTTCCCTTCCTTCTTTTTTCCCTCCCTCCATCCCTCCCTCCCTTCCTTCCTTGTTTCCTTCTTTGTTTTTTTGACAGTCTCACTCTATCACCCAGGCTAGAGTGCAGTGCCAAAATCTCAGTTCACTGCAGCCTTGACCTCCTGGGCTGAAGTGATCCTTCTACCTCAGCATCCCAAGTAGCTGGGACTACAGTGTGTGCCATCATTCCTAGTTAATTTTTTTTTATTATTTATAGAGATGGGGTCTCCCTGTGTTGCCCAGGCTGGTCTCAAACTCCTGGGCTCAAGAAATTTGTCTGCCTTAGCCTCCCAAAATGTTGGGATTACAGGTGTGAGCCACTGTACCCAGACTAATTTTTCCTTTCAAGGAGTTTTCATAGATAGGTCTTTTAAAATCTTTGGTCTTCTGAAATTTCATGATGTTGTCCTTTGGTTTAGTTTTTTGACAGGACTATAACTGAGATCTGAAAACTCAAGTCCTTCAATTCTGGCAAACTAGCTTGTATGTCTCTAATGCACTTTCTTAAATATTTAAAAATATCTTTCTTTTGTGTCATGGGTACCTTACTTTTTACCTTTCTAAGGATATATTTTAGTTTTATGCTTTGAGTCTTCTTTTCTTCCCTGAAGAGTCTCTGAGTTGTCTCATAAATTGCTTAGTCGTTCTCTCGTGTTAAAAGTTTTTCTGAAAAATCAAGTGATACTGAGTTCTTAAGTGTAAAGTACTAAAATTCTGATGAAAAGTCATGTATGCATGTTTGGGGCTTGTCTGTATGTTTGCATGTTTGTGGACTTCACTATAGAATAATTAGGAAGAAACTTGGTGGTTTGTTGGGTACTCTGAAGTGTTCATTTATGAAGATGTTTTCTCTGGAAATGGCCAGCTTTCTTACAAAGATAATCTCCTGTCTTTTGCCTAGGAAATATACATCTGACTTGCAGCACTCTGAGAGCCAAGCAGGAAAAGGCAGGTGTGAGCCTTTCTGTATGTTCACTTTCACCTAAATCTCTCCCCAACCCTTTTTTCTTAGTATGGCCCCATACCCCAGTCTTCAGCTGTGCCTACTGTTGCTGAGATCACATCCTTTCTGGCACAACCATGTGAGAGAGCAAATTTCCACTTTTCTGTCAAGGGGAGGGAGTGGGTAGCCACGTAGAGAGGGATAAAGAGTTGAGGAAGGGGGTTATCTCCCTCCTCCTTTTCAAGATTTTTCACCAATCCGTCTGTTTTAGGCCCAATGTATACCTACCTGAGCTATTCTGTGATTCTACAGTTTGCTTCTTCTTCCTTTTTTTTTTTTTTTTTTTTT
>NW_016107382.1:4354049-4372091 GCF_001604975.1 Cebus imitator | reverse complement strand
CAGGGGTGTGCCATCATGCCTGGCTGATTTTTGGGGTTTCACCATATTGGCCAGGCTGGTCTTGAACTCCTGACCTCATGATCCATCCCCCTTGGCCTCCCAAAGTGCTGGGATTACAGGTGTGAGCCACCATGCCTGGCCAGTTTGCTTCTTATTAGCCCTTTCCATGCAGCCCTCTTTTACTCTGACCTTTTCCCCCCCAATGCAGAGTTAAATTTCAGTTCTCTGGTCTGCTAAATCAATTACCACTCATACATATGTTTCTAGTGGGTAGAATATTTTTACCATAGAACTGTAAGATGATTGACATATACTTGCAACTACCTCACGAATAATGGCATGGCATTTGCATAGTATGTTGTAGTTTCTATAGTACTTTCACATGTCATCCCGTGTCATCCTTCCATTAGGCTGGTAAAAGAGGGGTTATTATTCCTATTATGCAGACTCATTCAGCACTTAATGCAAGATAATACTTGCTGAATGCCAACCACCGACAAGCCAGCTTTACAGATGATAACTAGAGTAATCCTCAAAACAACTTTATATGGTAGAAGGTATTACTATCACCATCTTATAGATGGGAAAATTGAGGCACAGCAGTTTAGTAATTTACCCAAGTTCCATTAGCTAGTACCTAGTGGAGCTGAGACTTGACAATCTGCCTCTAAAGTCCATGATCTTAAACTGTATTTTATGTTGCAAATAAAATGTTAAATAACAGACAAAAAAAGTAATTTTCTCGAGTCAGACAGTAGATAAAATGTTCGAATGAGGACTTGACCCCAGCGTTTTTGACTCCCTGCCTAAAATGCTCTCCAGATTATCATTCAAGGTGGTTGTCAACATTGAAGTTTATAGTAGAGCAGTGAGACACCTCAGGAATATGAGTTGCTAGGGATTCTGCTCTTCTTGTAGAACTGTGATAAATGCACTTGGTATGTAAATCTTTTATTTTATCTACAACTGGTTTCTTAGAATGGATTTTTAGAAGCTATTACGGGATAAAAAGACATATGGTTCTGGGTGCAGTGTCTCACATCTGTAATCCCAGCTACTCAGGAGGCTGAAGCAGGAGAATCATTGAACCCAGGAGTTCTGCAGTAAGCTATGATCATGCTACTGCACTCCAGCCTGAGACACTGAGAGACTGTCTAAAATATAATTAATAGCTGGGCATGGTGGCTCATGCCTGTAATCTCAGCACTTTTGGAGGCTGAGGTGGGCAAATTACTTGAGGCCAAAAGTTTGAGAACAGCCTGGCCAACATGGTGGTATGCCGTCTCTACTAAAAATACAAAAAAATAAGCTGGGCATGGTAGCAGGCACCTGTAATCCCAGCTACTCAGGAGGCTGAGGCAGGAGAAACACTTGAACCTGGGAGTCAAAGGTTGCAGTGATCTGAGATCATGCCACTGAGCAACAGAGCGATCCTGTCTCTAAATAAATAGATAAATAGGGGAGGAACAATAAACCAGAGTAAATACTAAAATGTTTATCTGGCTCAGAGAAAAGGCTTTCTTCTTAATTCTGTTTTTCTAAAGATTTGCAAGAGAGGTAAAAAAGATACAGTGAACATAAAAACACAAAAATACTACATTTCAAACAATCTAAAATTTCCCCTTTTTCTTCTAGCAGAATCCAGTATTTATGGTCTATATTGCTTTTAAATAAGATGAAATTTCTATAAACTGCTTCTTACTATAATAATTCCTACCAAGTGTCCTATAAAATTTCTGTGCTTCTGCACTACCAGTAGAGTTATTAGGTAAAGCCCAGAGTTTACTGACAAAACAAAGCTCTAGCAAAACAGCCACAGGCAGCTTAAGTAAAAGGGAGTAAGCACTTGACTTACAAAAATTACCTGAATAACTTCTGGCTGTTCTGAGTGGTTATTTTTGAACTGTGGAGGTCTGACCAGAAGGTCAAGAAATAACTGCAGACATTAAAAGGATTTTCTGGGCTGAGTGTGGTGGCTCATACTGTGATCTCAGTGCTTTGGAAGGCGGAGGCAGGAGGATCACTTGAACCCAGAAGTTCAAGACAAGCTGGCAACATAGTGAGATCCCCCATCTCTACAAAACAACTTTATAAAAAAATTAGTTGGATATGGTGGTTCATGCTTGTAGAGCCACCTACTCGGAGGCTGAGGTGGGAGGATTTCTTAAGCCCAGGAGGTCAAGGCTGCAGTGAACCATGATGGCACCAGCCTGGGTGAGAGGGCAAAGACTGTTTCAAAAAATAAGTAAACAAAAATAAATAAATAAAAGGATTTTTCTAAAAGGAAGGTTTCTAAGGAGAACATTGCCCACAGGTGAATTCCACTTTTCAGAAACAGTGAGCAATTTGAGTCTGGGTACCGAGGTCCAGATTTTCCCCTGCCCCCAGTGATTCAGTCTAGTGTTTTGTTTTTTGTTTTTTTTTTGTTTTTTTTTTTGAGACAGGGACAGTCTTGCTCTTGCCACCAGGCTGGAGTGCAGTGGTGTGATCTTGGCTCACTGCAACCTCTGCCTCCTAGTTTCAAGTGATTCTCCTGCCTCAGTCTCCAAATAGCTGGGATTACAGGCACCCAACACCATGCCCAGCTAATTTTTGTATTTTTAGTTTCACCATGTTGGCTGGGCTGGTCTTGAACACCTGACCTCAGATGATCCACCCACATCAGCCTCCCAAAGTGCTGGGATTACAAGCATGAGCTACTGCACCCAGCCTAGTCTAGTGGTCTTACACCCCACGGGAGATCCTTCAGTAAATGTTGTGGGAAGCGTATTAGACATCACTAGGACAGGGACCCTGTTCAGTTCATCACACCAGTGACTTCAGCCAGATTCCACTGGATCCCACTAAAGGGCAGCAGATCGTAGCTGCATTTATGAACTGACCCCCAGTAAAAATGTGTTATTGCTAAAAAATAACATTTTTTGCACTAATCATCCCATGGAGAATGCTCAATATGTATTAATGGCACTATATGAAAGGACTTAAGGGCACAGAGAATATCAGGAAATGTAACTGGGGGTACATTTCTTACATATAAACAGAGGAATTCAATGCATGGCTATAAACCAAGTATTTCAGCAACATTTGTGGGTGATTTGCCTGACTTCTTGGGAAATATCCCTGATTATAGATAATAAAAGGTTAAGAATTCAAGCTCTACAATCCTCTTGTGCTTATTTTGTTCATCCATACAAAATGGGAACCATATATATAGTACTTACCTTATAGTGTTTTGTAAGGATCAAATGAAGAATGTATGTGAACGCTTAATGCACTGCCTTGCAAGTAGTGGGCTCAATATGTATTTACTGTCACTCTCTTGGTTAAATCTAATTCAGCATGTCTATTAGCCTGTATTTATTTGTGAAGGTTGGCATACTGATGGCAGTGACGGGTTGTCCTGAGTGGCTGCTGACATCATACCGACTGCAGTGGGGAGGCACGGGTGGTGGTGGCAGGAACAGCTGTGGGAGCAGCAGTGGCAGCAGTGGGTTCCCTGTGCTCTGTGTCCCCAGTGCCCCACATTCCCGAGGCAGCTGACTGTGCCACCCTCACCCTCACACAGCCCTACCCCTTCTGAGTTGGTGAGGTGGGAGTTCCCCAGGCACAATTGTAGCCACCCATGCTACAGCTGCAACCCAGGCACCCCTGTGCTCTTGGGAGCCAGGAGCAGGCAGGAGTCCTGCCCTCCCAGATGCAGCTGCAGCTGCCCAAGCCCTGGCTGTGGACCCAGGCATCTCTGCACTCTCAGGGACCTGAGAAGGCCCCCAAGCTCCTGTAGGCTCAGAAGTGCCAACTCCCGCTATCTGGCTTCTCTCTGCTGTCAGCACCCAATCTGGTCATGGAGCAAAATTGAGGCTGAGTCTGAGCGCTGTTGCAACTTGGCTGGGTGTGCACGTGCTCAGGGCAGTACTGACATGCCAGCCCCCTGCCACCTTGGGCCCCTTTGGACTTTCAGTGCCAAAGATCACAGGAAGGAGGCTGAGGGGGGCGGAGGGCACCTCTGTGCTGGCCTTCAGGTGCCCTTTGGCACAAACAGCCTGGGCGTCATGAATGGTGGCAAGAGGCAGATGGGCTCCTCAGCAGAAGGGAGCAGGTCTCTGGTGAAGCCCCACCTTCAAGCTGGGGAGGGCCAGAAGCCTGGGGGCCAAGCTGCTGGTCCCATGGACCATAGTGGAAACTTGTGGTACCTTTTCCAGGCCTGCCCATGGTTGTCCACACACGAATTGGTATGCGCTTCCTCTCCTTTGAGGCTTATAATAGCTCTGGACTGAGCCAGACTAGAGGGACGACAGGATGACCAGCTGCAGAGAGGAGCTTCCCTCTCTGCTGAAAGCTGAATAGTCATCAGGACACCCTGGTTACAGATGGGAGGAGCTGCCCACTGTGGGTCTCCTCAGAGCCGTTCTATTTGCTCAGTAAAGCTCCTCTTCATCTTGCCCACCCTTCACTGGTCTGGGTACCTCATTCTTCCTGGATGCAGGACAAGAACTTGGGAACCCCTAAATGGTGGGGCTAAAAGAGCTGTAACACAAACAGGACTGAAACACACCCCTTACTTGCCACATTGAGGGCGACCAGAAGAGAGAAGGAGAGAAGAGCAGCAGCCCTTCAGGAAGCCCAGACCCGGGAGCTCCCCGAACCAGGGCTATGATACCCTCTTTAGGGCTCTGCAGTTCCTGATGTCTCCAAGCTTTTGGGCACCACCACATTTCCCAGTGTGAGCTGTGGAAGCTGCTTATGGTACACTGGTTCTAGCTGCAGCCTGGCAGGGAGCTAGCATCTATGCTGACACCTGGAGTTGCCACCCCAATACAGCCAGCATGACTGGCTGTGTGCAGTGCTCAGATCCCACACTCACTCACACACCCCTTGCCGCTCCACGCGTGGCTTGACCTTGGCATGCAGGGGATACAGGCCAGTAGCAGGAGCCTAGTGCAGCCTGCTACACCAAGTAGGCAGAATGAGCCCAGTGGGCCAGAGCAAAACTCAGGCAAAAGGAGTCACCCGCCACAGAGGCTTCCAGCTGGCGAAGCAACACCCCAATGATTCCTTAACAATATGATTACTGAAAACTACACCTGTTTAAATACCAAGAGAAAGATGTGAGTGATTCTGGTGACTTCTCAAGAGAAATGTCAAACAGAAGTATTTTGTTTTTGTTTTTGAACTTAGCAAGTCATAAATCTCAGCTTGTGAATTGATACACTGTAGGACAGAGAAACTAGCTTAGCAATACCCAAAGCTGTAGTTCAAAATGCTTCCCTGAGAGTGGGTGGTTCTGGTTGCTTTCTTGGAGTACATTGTCAGTGACCAATCATGAAGGAAAAGTCTTTAGAGATTAATCATAATAATATGAATACTTTTTTTTAAAGACAGCAGAAGCAGAACAAGTTAGTTCTGAGTCAAGCTGACAGGGACAGATGCTGCCAAGTCTTGTTCTTTTATTTTATTATTTTACTCATCCTCATTTAACAGATGAGAAAACAGAGACACTAAGATGTTGAATAGCTTGCCCATGGTTACACAACTGCAAACTGGATTTGAACCCAGGTGGCCTGACTCCAGAACTCATGCTGGTGACAGCTATGTTATGCTGTATCCAGACATGGTACTAGCAATTTGTTTTAGTAATAAAAGCAGTTTCATTAAGGGCTAATAATAAAGGCAGTTTTATTATTACCTTTGAATAGTCACTGTCTTGTTGGAGAGAGAAATCTTTTACTTTTATTTTCAATTTTTTTTTTAAGAGATGGAGTCTTACTATGTTGCCCAGGTTGGTTTTGAACGTCTGGCCTCAAGGAATCCTTTTGCCTCAGCCTCTCGAGTAGCTGGGATTATAGGTTACAGGTGCAAGCCACCATACCTGGTGGGGACAAAAATCTTGTAGACACAAAGATTATTGGATTAAGTAAGTTAAGTAATAGTTAAGTAATGCTAATACTTAAACTTGTTGCGAGAATGAAATTTGTTAATTCATGTAAAATGCTTAGACTATCACTATCCTTCATAATTTTATATGTATACTTGACATATATTATCTTTTGAAGTTCTAAAAACCACTTTATAAATACTTATCAGTATAGTATAAGTACTTATAAGTATACTTACTTATAGGTAAGTATTATTAAGTCCATTTTACAGATGAAAATGTCTAGACTTTGGGGCCTGAAACACCTTCATTTGAATTTTACCTCTAAGATGTTTTTCTTTGTCAAGTTAAAAAATAATAATAATCCTGAGCTGACATTCAGAAGAATATGCCTACCTCCTGTGCTGACTGTTAGAACTGAATGAGTCAAGGAATGTAAAGCACCTTACTCTATGCCTGGTGAATGTTAGCAGGATTGCAGCTTTGTCCATCTCTAGAAAGCATTGTTCACATTGTAATTTATATAAATGGAGCCCCAATTTCCTTCCTGATGCAATAATCCTAATTTAATCATATTTACTTCTTTTGAATACATTAGTGATTAAAAACATACTTTACTAAGTGGCTTATTATTTTTGAGGATTTTTAATTGTTAGAAAGTTATTCATTGTGGCGAACTGAAGTCTGCCTTCTTATAACATAGACCCGAGGTGAGCTCTACTCCTTTGAAAAGAGCCATCTCCTTTCAGAATGAGTCTCAGGTAGGGTCCTGACAACCCTTACACTGGGTGGATGATTAGGAGGCATAGGCCAAGAATATCTATGGATAGATTTTCAGGGTCTATGAATTTAGATGGGGAAAATATACAACATCTTCATTTTCACTTATCTCTAAATTTAGATTTCCTTCAATTATTGAATGGAGGCAACAAACCACAGTAGTATTAATAGTCTCCATGACTTTGTCAATAACAGGAATTGCAGATATTTCTGTATCACATTCCAGTTGTCCTAGAAATCTTAAGATCTCATTTATTCGGGGTAACTGCAATTTCCGAAGTTTTTAGGCCTGCTGCTATACCTTATTATTTGCAATAATAAAAAACATATATTTTGCTATAGCATAAGCTTGTTTTAAAAGATATTTTGAGGACTGTCTTTCAACATAATTGGTTTCTTTGTAATCCTATGTATTATAGTTTCTACACTTAAAAACATATTTTAAATGTAGAAACTATAATGCATAGGATTATGGAATATGGAAAGGGTGTATGAGATTCTCTGGACCACCAAAGGGGTCTATGGCATAAAAACGTTTAGAAACTCTAGTTTAATTCCTTATGTATAGGCTAGGCCTTCAAATATTTGAAAACAGGATTATCTTTTTCAGAATAAAGGTCCCTGGTATCCTTTTTCAGGACAATACTTTCAGGAAGCTGCAGCCTGGGAGAGGCAAACCCAGGAATGAAATCCTCCTGCTGGGGAGATAGAACCAGAATCACAGGACCGGAGCCAGCTGCCCATGCGAGCAGCAATACCATTCATTATGCAGCAAAGCATGGGTGGTGGAGGGGAGGCTAACAAAAATAGGTGGTATTTCAAGAAAGTAGTCCATGCTCCTGGGTGTGCATGGCGGGGGCGCAGGTAGTGGTAAATGTGATAGTAAGAGAAATTAGTAGAGTCCCAATTAGTGGGCAGAGCTCAGAAGCAGAACAGAAATCCCAGGTGTTAGGCATTATGCGAGGCAATTTATAGACATCGTTGGTTTCATCCTCAAAGTGAACCAGTGTGGTGAATATTATTTTTCCTGTTCTCTTTCTGAGCTACCCAACATTCAGAAACACTTTGTTTACCCAAGTTTACCCAGATGTCTAGAAAACTAGGCAAAGAGCTGGAAAGCTCTTTGGGATGTTTGGGTAGCTGGTGAGCATGCTCTGGGGTATAGTGAGAGGGTTTTAGTTATATGGGGTTGGGGTTGGGGCTGACAAGAGCCAAGAAACACCTTACTCCTAAAGTGACTTGGGGAATTAGACAAGATACAGAGAAGCCCTCAAGTACAGAAACAAAGCAGAAACTTCTTATCAGAACCGGTACCCAAAGTGGTGCATGAATCTTTACAACAAGGGGAAGTGTACACTGACCCTTTCACCTCTATGCCTTTGCTCATGCTATTCCTTCTGGCTTATTCATACGAGTCCCTCCCCTATGACAGCTAAACGCTACCCCTTTCTCCTTTAGACAGACCAAATGGCTGTCAGTTGATCATCTGTCTCCGGGAACCTCATCTAATTTATAATACTCTTTCTTGCGTTTCAGTTAGATAATTTCCCCTCTCGACCTGGTGCTATTTAACAAAGGCATGCAGAATCAAAGTGTCGGCTTACCTACAGAAACATGATTAAATGGTTTTAGCAAGAGTGCCAATAAGTATATCTCTAAATCGATCTTTATTCATTTCAGGAAAAATACTGGTATTTCACCTAAAATATTGAACAGAGTTTTTTTAAAAAGATGAATGTTTCATCATGTACTTTTTCCTCAAGTATTATAAAACCCACTTGTGCAAGTGTTACTTAAAAATATTGTTTATGCAAAAGATTTATTGGCTGTATATCATCAATGAGCCTGAAATGGTATATAAAAGATAAGATGCATTTTACAATTGGTGTTTGGATGCACCATAATGTTGATGGAATTCATTTCAATTCAAGAAGCACTTATTGGACAAATGCTATTAACAGAAGGTACTTTGGGAGATAAATCATTGAAGGAGACATGCTCTCTGCTTTCAAAGAATTTTCATTTAATGGCAGGGACTGAAATAATACACAGATGCTTATGGAGAGTTAAACAAAGTGTAGCAATAGCAATATCTTCTTTCCTGCCAGAAGTTAGTTTTTGGAGACCAGGAATTATCTTTTTATTCCCTCCCTCATTCCTCCTTCATTTTCTTAATTCTTTAAATCATTCATAACATCTAAAATACATGCTTCTTATAAGAGATTTCTAATAAATTTCAGGTAAATATTTGAATTCAAGTATTCTCATTAAACATTTCAGGTTTGTAGGCTTCTGTAATTCAGCAGTATATGATGTGGGTCTAGGTGAATGCTATGAGTAATTCTTACAAGTCACTAATTGGTTATTTGTCTATTCCAATTAAAAGATTATTCCTTTTTTTGTTGTTGTTGTTGTTGAGACAGAGTCTTGCTCTGTGGCCAGGCACCAGGCTGGAGTGCAGTGGCGGGATCTCAGCTCCCTGCAACCTCTGCCTCCTGGGTTCAAGCAATTCTCCTGCCTCAGCCTCCAGAGTAGCTGGGACTATAGGAGCAGGCCACCACACCCAGCTAATTTTTGTATTTTTAGTAGAGACGGGGTTTCACCATGTTGGCCAGGATGGTCTTGATCTCTTGACCTCATGATCCGCCTGCCTTGGCTTCCCAAAGTGCTGGGATTACAGGCGTGAGCCACCACGCCCGGCCAAGATTATTCTTTTAACAATCTCTTGCATTATTATTCTTATATCAGCTTTTACTACAGGCAATCTAAATGTTACAAGTCAGATTGATTTCTCTGAGATTTCGTTTCTCTTATTTTAACAAGGAAGGACTATTTTATTATATGCATACTCCTTTAAAAACTCACAAAAACAGAATCCACAGGTCGGAGCAAAGAAAGTTTTCTAGCATCTCTGGGATAGGGCACCATATCTTACAGAAACATAAATTGTACAAGAACAAAATTTACAAATTAACATTACCCTTTGCTTCCCCAGTCAAAAAAGGCTATAAAAAAACACTTTAAATTGTATTCTAATATAAATTTGTTACACCATCAAACTTCAATTTACTCTGAGTTATTTTATTGTACCCTGCAGGAAATAGAGTAGGCATCTGATAACCTGTTCATAATTAACAGTTAAGAGGTAGACACTTGAATAAATATAGCATGTATTACTTGTTAAACCTCATATTTATAATGAGCAGATGGTTTATCATTAATAGTAACTGGTTTCTTACATTTTAGGAGAGATCAGATCCAGTAATGAAAGTAGAAAGTACTTTCATGAAAGCTGATTTTAGAGAAATATTTCTTTGGGTCTGAGCTACTATTTAAAAATGTAGATGCTAATGAACTTAATTTTTTAGGGAGAAAATGAAGTAATGCATCCTAGAGAAATATTTTTTGTTTACATTCTCTAGGAGTCTAGGTAGCAGGACAGAGCTAAGACGCAGTAAACAGAGATTTACAATGTGATGAATAATTTGCTTCTACCTAAGACCATAGAGGTATTGCTGTCATTTGGACTAATAAAAGGCAATTTAAAAACATGTTTATAATGAAGAATTGTGAGTTTTAGTTTCTTGTCAATCACATTGTTAGGATAGATGATCTCCAAGGTCTCAAACAGCTCTAACCTTTCTGTACTTCCTTGACATCTAACAAAAGAGATCCTATTTTCCTTATGTAGCTCATCGCTCAGTTTCATAACAGTGATTTGGTTCTATAATAGTCACAAGACCTGTGTAAGGGAGCTGTCAAGATGTTTTAAGAAGAACCCTATTATAATATGGTTTAGCATTAATAAAAGTATCTGTGTGTATATATGTGTTTTATTGGTCAAACCAAAGTCTCTAAAAAATGCTCACATAAAGTAAAAGCTCTCTATAATGTTATTAGCTGATTATGCTGGTAAGCATCCTTTACATAATAATTCTCCTCCCTTTTATTGAATTAAATTAATTCTCCTGCCTATATTGGCATATAAACTTTGGGTTTTTTTTCTTATTTATGATAAGTTTTAAGGGCATATAAACTTTCAATCACATAAATGAAAATTACTTTATCTGGAGTTGGAAAGAGATCCTTAGTATTGAAGCAGCCATGCTTTCATCTTTAGAATATTTCAATGTACATTGTTAAAATTTATAATTATGAATAGTTTGAAAACTGATAGTTCTTTCTTAAAAATTAATTTCTTTGATTTAAAATATTACATGCTTTGGAATAAAATGGGATATATACTGCATGCTTAAAGAGATTTCTTCTTGAGATTCACAGTACTTCACAAGTGTGAAATAATGTACAAAAGCTTTTACTCTGGTTATTTATGACATGTCTCTAAGGGTAGATAAAAGAATGGTCTTCAAGATATTTTCTCTTTAAAAAATTAAAATTCTTTAATTATCGATATCGAGAATTTCAGTTAAGTGCCATATGTCAGGGTCAAACCTTGACCTTTTTTGTAATGCAATTAAATCCAAGAGAGAGATATAGGCAAAGACAAAGCAGGCCAGCCGAGAAGTTTAATAGTGACTAGGAAGCAATAAGAAGTAAAACTAGCGCCGGGCGCGGTGGCTCAAGCCTGTAATCCCAGCACTTTGGGAGGACGAGGCGGGTGGATCACGAGGTCAAGAGATCGAGACCATCCTGGTCAACATGGTGAAACCCCGTCTCTACTAAAAATACAAAAAAATTAGCTGGGCATGGTGGCGCGTGCCTGTAATCCCAGCTACTCAGGAGGCTGAGGCAGGAGAATTGCCTGAACCCAGGAGGCGGAGGTTGCGGTGAGCCGAGATTGCGCCATTGCACTCCAGCCTGGGTAACAAGAGCGAGACTCCGTCTCAAAAAAAAAAAAAAAAAGAAGTAAAACTAGCTAGCGAGGAAATGACCAAGCAACCACAGCCTTCCTCCTCCCCCCACCAAGTTCTTCTAGAACTTACTCCTTAGGAGCCAGGACAATTCTGATTTATGAGAATGCACCTAGGATTATCAGTTGCTTGCCTGTGCTTGATAAAGGGGTATTTGAAGCTGTAAAATATATGCATGCAATAATAACAAGGAAGTGTAATTTACTGAAGTCTGACTATGCCTTAGGCATCATACAAATTTCGAAGCTATAACTCTCTAGCAGGACAATTCTTTACAACTTTTACTTTTGTACCATTTTGCTCCTTCTTGTTTTCCCACCAGGTACCCACAAGAGAAAAGAACCAAAAAAAATGAAGTGTTGCTTAAATAATACTAATATTCAATCATTATTAGAAAGAATAATAGCTCTAAAATATCACTATAATATTAGGTATTCCAAAGGTACTTGGAAATGCAGTATGAATATCAAACTTTCCCAAAATTTGGAGTCTTGGTAATAACTACATTTATTGTCAATTGAAATAGATTAAAATATCACCAGAATCCCCCCACCCCCCACCCCAGCCCTGTGTAGGTCAGGGCTCACTGCTGAGTGTGCTGTAATTATGTACACCAAATGAGCTACAGCTTGAGCTAATAATATCATACTGAGTACTAAGAAGCTGTAATTATACAACAATATAATGTAAGGTTGGCAAGATTTTTAGTATTGGGGAATCGAGAGTCAAATAGCACCTGGCAGAGTTAAAAGCTGAACTTGAGGGTTAGAATCATTGGTCTAGACTAAACTGATTCAGGACACTGTGGCTCAAACAGAAGGAATTGTATGTCTATTAGATAGCCAAATGAGGTGATAATAAATACACCTAGAAATAGTGTAAAGTCTTAAATCACATACTGCATTACTTTACAGCATAAAGCATTTTAAAGCTTGAACACTGGCTACATATCTGTGCACCATGCTGAATGCAGGAAATAATTATAAAAATCAAAACAAAAACAAGATGGGAAGAGAGAATTCCTGACTGTCACTTGCTCAAAGTGGCACATATAATTATGACACAGGGTGAATTTGTTATCATAGAGATATGTATAAAGTCCAGTGAATTAACAATGCAGTGACAGTTCTGCTGCCTTTAATGATAACTTTACATCAAATCACACCTTTATTGCTTTGNTAAAGTCCAGTGAATTAACAATGCAGTGACAGTTCTGCTGCCTTTAATGATAACTTTACATCAAATCACACCTTTATTGCTTTGAAAAAAAAAATGTTTCCCTAACCTGGTTCAGTGGCTCATACCTGTAATCCCAGCATTTTGGAAGGCCAAGGTGGGTGACTCAATTGAGCCTAGGAGTTCAAAACTGGCTGGGCAACATAGTGAGGCCCTGTTTCTACAAAGAAAATTGTTTTAAAAAACGCCTGTAATTTCAGCTACTTGTGAGCTTGAGGAAAGAGGATGGCTTGAGCCTAGGAGGTGGAAGCTGCAGTGAGCTATGACCACACCATTGCACTCCAGCCTGTGCAACAGAACAAGACCCTGTGTTGAAAAGGAAAGAAAATACTTCCCTTAAACATCATGTAGTTCTCATATTTCCTGACAGAATAATACAGGATCAGCTTCATAAAGTTGTTTCTGTTAGGAATTTCTTCCTCCTTGATAAATCATTGTATTTTATATTGTGTCTGCGTTCTCTAAAAGCAGCAAAGATTATTCCATTGTTACAAACTTGTCTTTCCATCTGTTCTCTTGAACAAGAGTTAATCTTAGTAACAGTTTTCAATGCCTTAGTTCTGAATTCCATTTATATTTTAGCTTACAAAAAGTTCTAATGAAGAAATCTGTCTGATGGTGTTTAAAATACATATGCTCTATTTTTTCCAAGTGCCACACTTTTATTCTGGAAGAAATTACTTGTTGGCTAAGTGATTTCTTAGGTTTTTAAGTAGTGAAGAAATGTTCAGTCCAATCAATTTGATCATTTTCAGGAATTTGTTCCTCTGAAGCCATCTAAATTCCTTGTGAATATTTTAGGAAATGTACAGTATATACAATCATACTTTTGCCTGGGAACCTTGCCTGTTTATTTTTAGACAGTCTCCCTTTGTTGCTCATGCTGGAGTGCAGTGGCACGATCTCAGCTCACTGCAGCCTCTGCCTCCTGGGTTCAAGTGATTCTCCTGCCTCAGCCTTCCAAGTAGCTGGGATCACAGGCACATGCCACCATTCCTGGCTAATTTTTCTATTTTTAGTAGAGACGAGGTTTCTCCATGTTGGTCAGGCTGCTCTCAAACTCCTGACCTCAGGTGATCCACCCACCTTATCCTCCTAAAGTGCTGGGATTACAGCCGTGAGTCATCAAGACTGGCCATTGCTTGTTTATTCTGAAGGAGCATAATTTGATTTTGCATATGTTGTTCCGTTCAGGAAATGATGTATATATTTTATGCACAATTAACCTCTTGAAGCTCTTATTAAGCCATAACAATCACTTTGACTTAGTTATTTTTGATAGGTCATCATTTAGGAAATTACTCAAGAGATTTTTTTTTCCCCTCTAATACATGTGCTTAAATTTTCTGGTTTTTGTTGTTGGTGGTGATGTCTTGCTGTGTCACCCAGGCTGGAGTACAGTGGTGTGATCTCAGCTCACTGCAACCTCTGCCTCCTGGGTTCAAGCGAGTCTCCGGCCTCAGCCTCCCAAGTAGCTAGGATTACAGGTGTGCACCACCATGCCCAGATAATTTTTGTATTTTTAGTAGAGATGGGGTTTCACCATGTTGGCCAGGCTGGTCTTGAACTCATGACCTCAGGTGATCCATCCACCTCGGCCTCCAAAAGTGCCCGGGATTACAGGCATGAGCCACTGCACCTGACCTAAATTTTCTTCTTTTGTGAGTACTGGTGAGAATGTTCAGAGGTTGTTAAGTATGGCTATACAAAAAAAGCCAAAGAATTTTGGTTACTGTTCTGCTTGCTGAGATAAAGTAGTACAAGTAGTTTCACCCATTGTATCATAAAACATTCATAAATATTTATAATTATATAGCCAAAAAAAGACTAAGCCTATGAAAAGGAAGCAAAAGGTAATTATAGGTATTTATTTGGCAGAATTGAACAAGCCAATCATTGAAATGCGAAGCAGATACTACCTGTGCCAGTAAACTAGACCAGATGATTATTATACTATACTCCACAAGGGTTCAATTCACTGTTCCTCTTGCTATATGTAGGTCACTAGATTACTGGTTTCTCCTTATCTATTCCAGAGAAAGTACAGAATTTCTTCATCTTTTTTTGGTCTTTTCTTTCTTTCCTTTTCTCTCTCACTCTTTCTTTTTTTGCAGATGAAGTAATCCCTACTGAATCAACAGAAAGACTATAGATTTAATAAGAGAATTCAGCAAGAATGCCAGCTACAAGATCCACTCACAAAAATCAGTGTTCCTCTGTATCAACAATAATTGACTAAAAATATAACAGATTCTATAATGCCATTCACAACAGCAGTCAAAAGATAAACTATGAATTTAACCAAACAATGCATAAGACCTTTATAAAGAAAAAGTTTTAAATTTATTTAAGGGCCTGAAAGCCTAAATAAGTGGAGTGCTATGCCTTGTTTATGGAACAGATGGCAATACTGTAAAAGATGGCAGTTCTCAAAATTAATCTATAAATGCAAGTCAATGCCAATTAAAGTTAGAGGACTTTTAAAAAATGAATTCAACGTACTTATCCTGACATGCATAAGAAGACCAAATATTTTAGTAATAATTAAGGCAATTTTGAAAAAGATCAGAGAAAGAGGACATCTCACTGCCTGATATCAGACAGTTACAAAACTATGGTAAACAAAAAATTGGGGCATTGACTCAGGAACACATATACCAGTGAAACATGTAAGAGAGCTCAGTAACAGACGCAATGCATATGCACAGTCAGAGAAAGGGTTGATAAACTATTTCATAGATGGTATAGGTCAAAGTTGCCAGCATCTGTAATAAAAAAGTAAAACTTAAATATTATAAAGAAAAAATGGTATTGGGAATATGTCACTGTATAAGAAAAATAATGCTGTATTCTTAGCTTATACCAGTGTTTCTCAACCTTTTTCCTTATTATGAGTAAGTAATTCAGCTTTCTCCACCTTAGATCCAAAGCCAAAATACAATGCAATATAGGTTACATTTTACCATATTTCAGCAAACAACCTGAAATGGGGTGAGGTCAACCTTAATCCTAACCAAACCCAGATACAAGGCTTACTTGAGCTTAACTAACTCCTGGAATTCTGGATTCTATATCCTTTTCCAAGGGGATAGGCATTTCCAAGGCTTATACATTAGAATGGACTCCTGTGATGGAGAGGGGAATAAGGGTGTGGATTGAGAATGAAGAAGAAACATAAAACAAAAATCAAGCAAAAGAGGGTCCTTGCCAAAACTGATGATGATAGCATGCTATTTTAGGTACAAAAAATTATATATATAATATATATAATACAATATGTAATATATACCTATAATTATGTATACATATAATTATATATATATATATATATATATAACATTCTGTCAAACAACCTGTAATGGTTTAAGAAATGTGAGTCCTAATTCCAACTCCAATTTGAATGGGTTTTATTCTTTTTCTGAATCTCTGAGCTCTGTCATCTATTCACTGTGTTGCTTCTGCTTTTAGAACTAGGCATTTGACTTTCTATCAAACTTGTTTCTCATCTTTACAATTTTTTTTTCTCTCTTTCTCTTTCTTTTTTTATGGTATTGGTCAAAGTTGCCAGCAGCTGTAGTAAAATACTAAAATTTAAAACAAAAACTTTAAAGAAAAAATGGTATGGGAATATGTCACCGTATAAGAAAAGTCATGCTGTATTCTTAGCTTACATCAGTGTTTCTCAACCTTTTTCCTTATTATGAGTAAGTAACTCAGCTTTCTTTTCTTTCTTTCTTTCTTTTTTTTTTTTTGAGACAGTCTCATTCTGTTGCCCAGGCTGGAGTGCAGTGGTGCGATCTCACCTCACTGCAACTTCCGCCTCCCGGGTTTCAAAGGATTCTCATGCCTCAGCCTCTTGAGTAGCTGGGATTGCAGGTGTGCGCTACCATGCCTGGCTAATTTTTGTATTTTTGGTAGAGCTGGGGTTCACCATGTTGGCCAGGCTGGTCTCAAACTCCTGACCTCAAGTGATCCGCCTGCCTCAGCCTCCCAAAGTATTGGGATTACAAGCATAAGCCACCGCGCCTAGCCATCTTTACAGATTTCTTATTCCCTCAGAATAGGATCACCCTGGCCCTTCAGGGTCCAACAACTTCTGTGCCTCAGCCCACTTGGCTGGCACTATGGCAAGGTTATATTGGACCTCCTGGTGGAACCACACGGAACATGAAAAGTGAGTTGATGGATAAACAGGAGCCTCAGAATTGGTGGGGAATATGAAAGCCTCTGAGGGATACTGTGAGCAACTCTTTCTGGCATACAACAATGGTAGTGGTGGGTGATGGGAAGTAGTTATAGTGTGCTTCCACTATAAATACTAGGATGAAGAGGTGGAGGGAGAAAGATAAAATAATGGGAGAAGAGACAAGGAGGTGACCGTGAAAGAAACTGAAGTTATTTTCTTCCTGCAATTTGTCAGTGCTCAGCATAGGATCTGCGAGTTTCAGAGTAAGTGGGTTGGAGCCAGTAAAGTAGCCACACTTGAATATCCGAGAGCATCAGATGGACAGGAAACAGAACATACACCTTCAGCATTCCTGGAGTTGGACCAATGGATATCTAAGCAGTAGATGAGAAGCTGTGAAAGTAATGAATGTCAAAAGGGAAGGCTCTTCTTTTTTTTTTTTTTTTTTTGAGACGGAGTTTCGCTCTTGTTACCTAGTCAGTTACCTTACAGTAACAGTCATTTTGTTTCCTTTCCTCTCACCCCAACCCTTCTCCCCTTGCTGGTTGGTTTTACCTGGAGAAGAAGGGGGACATTTAAAACCAATCAGCAAGATGATCCTGCCACTTCTGGCTGTGTCTGCTGGACTCTTCTAACTACTTGGTGCTTCCAGTACAGTAGAGCCCTGAATACACCAATGATGTGTGAATATTGTCTCTTCTCCTTCTAGAAGCTCACCTATCCAGTCCTGCCGCCTTGCCAAGTTTTTGTGAAAGAACTCTTCATTTTTAGAGTTTCTCTTTACCAGTTTCTCTTTACCATACCCTGTGCTGAAATTCGAGTTTTCAGGCCTGATCTGGTGGCAAACCCAAGTTGAGAACATCCTGTAGTACTCAGAATTACCCCTCCTTCCTGCCACTTTGACATCTATTCCCGTTTCTCTGGCAAGAGTCTCTCCAGAGAGTTCTTCCTTTACTCTTACAAATAGACTTCTTGAAGTCCTGCCCCTGCTGCTCATCAGAAGAGGCCTGACACGTCAGAATACCACTTGAGTTCAAAGTGGGACAGCTTCCAACACCAAGAGAGAAGGAGGTATATACTACACTTCCTGTTTCCTG
>NW_016107382.1:4351580-4353789 GCF_001604975.1 Cebus imitator | reverse complement strand
GTGTGTGTGTGTGTGTGTGTGTGTGTGTGTGTGTGTGTGTGGTTTAATGACAGTTCCTGTCCGATAAGAAGGGGAAATAGAAAGTCTCCTCGGTGTTGGGTGAAAAGGAGAAGGAAGGAAGCAAAGGTTATGCTATCGGATGGGAGTGTCCCACACAGTAAGAGAAAGCATACAGTTTACTTAGGTGAGCCAACCAGGGTAAGGGGAAGCCTGAAAGAAGTGGATTTCAAAACTTTTTTTTTCTTGCATGCTAACAGGCCCTTTGGGTGGCTGGTGCTGACTTTGGCGGTTCCCCAGAGATTACCTGTTGTCTTTCATTCTAGCCAAAGCTGTTGGTATCTGGCTCTTCACTGGAGCCTGCCCTAATATCTCTGATGCTAATTTGAGTGAGGCAGAGGTTAGAGGAAATCCACATTAGTTTAACAACATGGATTCATGATTTTCACCAGTGGCATAATTCATGCTGGCAAACAAAAATTACTTCACTTGTTTAGGTTATTTTAGAAGTGAGTTACTGGGAGAGGGTCAACTCTAACTCCCGAGGGTAGCCCATTAACATTGTGTGGAATGACAACAGATGCCAGCAATAAATTGCAAATAGTGACTATGCAATCAGCTGTGGGCTTTTAGAGCTCAGCATCTGTGGACATTTAACCACTTGCACTTCTGCCACACACTCTTTCCAAGGAGATATTCCACAGCTCATTTAGCTGATCAGGACAACAAGCACCCTTAGCTGGAAAGGAAGTAAATAATGATTTAGATCATTTGTCTTATTCCTAGTGAAAAAGAAAAGCATTGTATTAATAAATTCAGCAATTGGACCTGAATACATAATGTCCTTTCGAGGCAACAAAGAACAATCAAAGCAATTTTACCTGTTCTGAAACCTTTGCATTTTTCGTCCTCTGAGGATTATAAAGAACTGTATTGGATGATTTACCAGATGGGGGAATCTGAATCCTTTAAATACAGAGAAGAAATAATGGTCTCTGAGTTTCATCAAGGATCTATATTCCTTAAATAGAATTAGAACTGCTTCCTATATAGAAAAATGTTTACTAAATGGGAATATATTACCTGGGTATTGAATTCAGTGACACCAAGGGCTTTCCTTTGTAGATGAAGGTCCATTTGCCCAGGCTGGGTTTCTATCCTTTTACTAACAAAATGCAATTAAACAATGCCTTTGAAGTAATATTCAGTTTTTGGATGGGTTTGATACTTTGGCATTTTAAAAAATGCCAGTTGAAGGAGAGTGCAGTGGTGCAATCTCTGCTCACTGCAATCTCTTCCTCAATAAAATTTTAAAAAATGCCATTTGAACCATTTCTTTTGCGATGTTTGTTGTTTAATATACACTTTGTCTTTTTACTCAATAGTGAGCACACTTAATAAGGGTCCATCATGGAGGGAAAAGGGCTTGAACAGATACTTGGGGATGGGGAGTGGTGAGCACAGTAAAGAAGGCTCATCTGATGCATTCTTTTGTCCTCTGATGTTGTCACTGCTTCCTCCAACATTTTTCATCACAGTCTGAGAAACAGTAATTTTAGAACCTGGAAAAAAAAAAGAAGAACCTGAAAAACGGGTGAAAGTAAGTCACTTTGGGAGAATGTACTGAGGAAGCAGAAGTTCAGCACCTGCTGCTTCACTTTCTGATGCCTCCTGCCCTCTTTCTTCCCCTCCCGCCAGGCAAGCAAGTTCAACAGTCAATCTTTTTATCTTTTTTTGACAGGGTTTGTTTGCTCTGTGGCTCAGACTGGAGTGCAGTGGTGTGATCATGGTTAACTGCAGCCTCAATTGCCCCAACTCAAGAGATCCTCCTGCCTCAGCCTCTGGAGTAGTTAGGACTACAAATGCTTGCCACAGTGCCCAGCTAATTTTTAATTTTTTTTAGAGATAGAGCCTCACTATGTTGCCCAGGCTGGTCTCAAACTCCTGGGCTCAAGTGATCCTCTAGCCTCGGCCTCCCAAAGTGCTTGGATCTGTCCTTTTCTTAGCATTAGTTTAAGCAACTAAATAGATGGTATGATCACGCTGATTTTGGTTTCATTTCTATCAAATAATTTTTCCCTAAAGGTACCTATTTTGTTTTTTTTTATTATTTTTTTTATTTTTTATTTTTTTCCCCCATTTATTTATTTTATTGCATTTTAGGGTTTGGGGTACATGTGAAGAACATGCAAAATTGTTGCATAGGTACACA
>NW_016107382.1:4327759-4345050 GCF_001604975.1 Cebus imitator | reverse complement strand
GAGCACCTGGACCGGTGTATTTTGTACGGAGAACCGCTGCTCCGGGGCGCCGACAAAACAGCCACACTAGGCAAAGCAGCGGCGCCAGCTGGCCGAAACAGCTGCACTGGTGACCTGTGGAGCTCCTCCGCTTGGGAATTTCCTAGTCTGTGGGCAATAAAAATGCGGCATCCACTCACCCTCTGCGCTTTCACTGGGAGCTGCAATCCTGAGCTGTTCCTAAACGGCCATCTTGGATCCTCCCAGGCACCTATTTTGAACTGCTATGGGGTAGAGGGAGGATTACTCAAGAAGAAATTAATGTTTAATTAATGCTGTGGATAACATTATAACTGAATGCACAAAACATTTGCATTCCTGTTCAACTAATAACAGATTTCTGATATTTCCTTAACTGCCTGTGCCTTCTATCCTTTGAGCCTTGATGGGTCATATTTGAAACCCATTTCTTTCATGCCCCTCTTTGCCTTTGTTTCTCACCTAATTGAACTAGGTATTTTCTCTTACTGAGTTCTTATTATGCCCATTTTCGAGGTTTTTCAAAATTCCCCTCAGAGAGCTTAACATCCAGTCATTTACACCACTCCTTGACCTTTGTTGGTACTGCAAAACTTTTTATCTTCTTTGTCTTTCTTTTCCATATTTTTCTGTCCTTCCCGTCCCACTGCTTTTTCTTTTCTTTTTTGTTTTTGAGACAGGATCTTGCTCTGTCACCCAGGCTAAAGTGCAGTGGCACAACCATGGCTCACTGCAGCCTCAACCTCCCAAGCTCAAGCAATCTTCTCACCGCAGCCTTCCAAGTAGCAGGGACTACAGGTGCATGCCGCCATGCCCAGCCAATTTTTGGATTTTTTTGTAGAGACAAGGTCTTGCCACGTTGCCCAAGATGATGTCAAACACCTGGGCTCAAGCAGTCCTCCCTCCCCAGCCTCCCAAAGTTCTGGGACTATAAGCATGAGCCACCTCCTCCAGCCACTCCCCACTTATTCATGATCTCTTCTCTCAGAACTGCAGACTGCCGCTATTTCCACTACTTCTTGCCCCTGTATCCTCAACCCTCCTCCCAGGTGTTTTACTGTTGATAGGGTTTGGATGTGTCCCCACCCAAATCTCATCTTGAATTGTAGCTCCCACAATTCCCATGTCACTGGAGGAGATCCGATGGCAGGTAGTTGAATCATGGTGGCGGGTCTTTCCTGTGATGTTCTCTTGTTACTGAATAAGTCTCATGAGATCTGATGTTTTCATAAGGGGCAACCACTTTCACTTTGCTCTCACTTTGTCTCTTGCCTGCTACCATGTAAGATGTGGCTTTCAGTTTCCGCCATGATTGTGAGGCCTCCCCAGCCACGTGGAACTGTGAGTCCATTAAACCTCTTTTTCTTTATAAATTACCCTGTCTCAGGTATGTCCTTAGCAGCAGCATAACAACAGACTAATACAACTGACCTAGGTAACATTCTCCCAGTTGGGTGGGGCTTCTCAGCCATTTTCGGTAGATGGGGCTGCATATTGCTTCAACATGAAACCCTATGATTTGGACAGAAAATGATAAGAGTCCAAGCTGTGTTTCCTCAAACCAGAACTAGCACTCTAGGCAGGAAAAAGTCTTCTTTCTCTGTAGTTTGCTTGGGCAAAGTATAATTTTCAAATGTTTAAAAAGGTTTTTAAATTTCACTTGTACAGGAGCACAAGTGAAACCTATGTGTTGGCTTCTTAAAAAACAGAGGCTTTTCATGTAGTTGAGAGTGCTTACAAGGTGATCAAACTCAAAGGCTACACATCCTGAGCCACTGAACTCTGTGTGGCAGATTTGGTAGAGACTATAACGAAGAATCAGGTGGGTGTACCCAATTTCTACCATGTTTAAGGGTCTCTATGGAATAAAGGATGATGTCTTCCTCAGTGTTCCTTGCATTTTGGGACAGAATGGAATCTCAGATGTTGTGAAGGTGACTCCAACTCGTGAGGAAGAGGCCCGTTTGAAGAAGAGTACAGACACACTTTGGGGGATCCAAAAAGAGCTGCAATTTTAAAGTCTTCTGATGTCATACCATTTCACTGTCTAGGCTACAACAGGATTTTAGGTGGAGGTTTTGCATGTTGTCTTTTTTATCTGATCTGTGATTAAACCAGCAATATTTTAAGATGGACTGGGAAATATATCAATTCCAGAAGTTAGAAATAGGAATGGTTTGTAAAGTGCTACAGCTATATCCTGATGCTGGATGGTGGTAATCTTGTGTAGTCCTAAACTGGTTAGTGTGAAATAGTTCTGCCACCTCTGAGGCACCACTGCCAATGCTGCATATGCTGCAGTTGCCCCTTGAGCCAGACGGATGTTTACCGTGTGTTACATAACTTCCTGGCTCCTTCACTGAACATGTCTAGTCCAGCATTTTTTCCCAGTCAGTCATATCCTGGCATTCAGTGTATAGATCCTATATTGCATGTCTTGTGCATAATTGTTTCAAAGGATCTTTTTTTGTGCACTATATATATATCAGTAGTGCACATAACCATACAATGTAAAAATATCTACATATAAACAATGCAACCAACTATCCAAGTGTTACACCAACTAAACCCCCAATAAACTTTGAACAGTGGCAAAAAAATAAATAAATAAATAAATAAAAAGCCAAACAGAGGCTTTCGAAGGTGACAGATGAAAAGAAAGCATTATTTTTATAGGATCTACAAAATCCAAATGGTATAAAAGTTTGTGTGCCACACCTAGCAGAGTGCTGGACTTAAGAACTCAACAAATATTGATTTTCTTGAGCCAGATGTACCTCAGGGCACTTAATTGTGACTTCCAGGCACAGTAAGTCATGTTGCCTTCTGGCAGTAGAGGAGACTAAATGCAGACAGGAAAGGAATTCTGCTCCCTGTCCTCTGCAGTGAATTCTACTGTGGGTGTTTGGGGTAGAGGAAGAGGGCAGGAGTAATCTCCCTTCTGGGTTTTGCTGCAGCAACTTATGAGCCAAAATGTGTACACAGCATAGGAGATGTCTGGTCCCAGAATTGGAAGTGCCTGTGAGTTTCCTGGTACCACAATCTGTTTCCAGAATAGGCCTTTGCCAAATCTGTGCCAGAAGAGGGCTGCTCTTTGTAAGGCTCTGCAGTACCCCAGGAGCTGGGATTGTTCTGACCATAAATAAAACAATAATGCAAGAAATTGCTGTGATACTCTGGTCTTTGCAGCACAACATAGAGGTTAGGAATATGGTCTTTGGAGTTAGACAACCCAAGTTCAAACTCCAGTGCTTTTGTTAGGATCTGGAGCCAGAATGTCCAGAATAAAATCCTGGTTCTGCTATTTATTAACCCTGTGAACTTGGGCAAGCTCCTTAACTTCTTTGTGTCTCTGTCCATCTGTAAAATGAGGACAATCTGTGACTGCCTCATTGGCCTGTTTGTAAGAACTAAATGAGTTAGTACAGTTAAGGCACTTCGTTCATGCAGAGCATGAAGTAAGTGCTGGTTAAATGTTTGGCTTCTCCTTTCTGCCAGCTTAATTTAAACACCTTGTGTAAGTGGAAGAACCCATGCACAGCAAGCTGAAGCAAAAACAAAACAGGTGGTGGTGGTGGTGTTTATTATAAAAATATAGAAATGACTCATGGAAATCTAAGAAGAGGAATGCAGATGGGCCTCTGAGGAAGAGACAGGAACTGAATTGCCGTCAGAATACTTTTCCCCAGATGCCTTAAATTCTCTAAAATGTTGTTCTTCACCCTTAAAGTTTTTAATCTGTAATTGGCTTATGTGTATCATATGATCCAGTAAGATTTTTCTTCGTTTGGATTGCCTGAGCACTACTTATTGGATATCTTATTTTCTCATTGAACTGTAATACTACCCCTATGTATGTTAAAAACATATGTATGTGGGCCAGTCATGGTAGCTCACACCTGTAATCCCAGCATTTTGGGAGGCTGAGGCAGGTGGATCACCTGAGGTCAGGAGTTCAAGACCAGCCTGGCCAATGTGGCAAAACCCTGTCTCTACTAAAAATACGAAACAAAACAAAAAAACATGCATTTACAGGTTTACTTCCAGGTTTTTTATTTTATTTCATTTGTTGTCTATTCCTATCCCAATATCACATTGTCTTAATTATATGACTTTATAATAATCTTGATATGTGGGGGTGACAAGGGCAAGGTGGCTCACACCTGAAATCCCAGCACTTTGGGAGGCCAAGCTGGGACTATTACTTGAGACCAGAAGTTTGAAGCCAGCCTGGGCAACACAGTGAGATTCCATCTCTAAAAATTTTTTTTTTTAATTAGCCAAGCGTGGTGGCATTGCCTATAGTCCTAGTTACTTGGGAGGCTGAGGAGGAAAGATCTCTTGAACCCAGGAGTTCAAGGTTACAGTGAGCTATAATCACATTGCTGCACTCCACCCTTGTGAGAGATCGAGACTGTTTCTCATCATCATCATCATCATCATCTTGATATCTGGAAGTACAGATTTCCTTAGTTCTTTTTTCAGGAATATCTTAGCTATTATTGGATCCTTATTCTTTGGGATAGTGTAAAATAAGGCTGTAAACTCTGTCATTATCCATTGAGAGATGGGGTCTCTGTACTGTATTGGTTAAAATAGTCACAAGCCCATTGCTATGAACAAAGTTGTTCCCTTCCCCCTTTCATATGTTAAAGCCCTAGTCTGCAGTGTGACTGTATTTGGAGATGCAGCCTTTAAGGAGATAATCAAGGTTAAATGAGGTCATAAGGATGAAACCTTAATCCAATAGGACTGGTGTCCTTATAAGAGAAAGAGACATTACAGATTCCCTCTCTCTGCTTCTACATGCATGTGAGGAAATGCCATGTGAGGACACGGGAAGAAGGTAGCCATCTGCAAGCCAGGAGGAGAGAAGCCTCATCATAAACCAACTGTGCTAGAACTTTGATCTTAGACTTTCAAATTCTAGAACTATAAGAAAATAAACTCCTGTTGTTTAAACCACTCAATCCATGATATTCTGTTATGGCAGTCCAAGCAGACTAATGTACCCACCCATGTAATATGTGATCCTGGACTAAAAAGAGTACATTAGTGGGACAATTGGGAAAATTGAGCAAAGTCTGTACATTAATAAGATTACAAAGTCTGTAACTTAATAAGACTATATCAATATTAATTTTCTAGTTTTAATCATTGTACTATGATTCTATAAAATGTTAATATTTTGAGGAATATGAGAACTTTAGAACTCTGATCACCTCCCTCCTGATGTCCATGCATTTTTTGTTCCTCATTTTATTAGTCTATTTTTAAAAACCTCACAAATCAATTAATAACATTTGCTTTTTTATAGACAATATTTGTTTAGATTTGCCAGTATACTGTATATTTCCCAGTTTCATTTCTCATTGTTTCTTACATCTTAGAATTTCTTCCTGGGATCACTTTCTTCTTTTTAAAGAACATCCTTTAAAAATTCCGGTGGTGTAGACCACTCTTCCCCAATTATTATCATTGTCTTTATTTCATCCTCATTCTCGAATAATAGTTTTTCTGGGTGAACATTTCTAAGTTAGTAGTTAGTTTCTCTCAACATTTAAAAAATTTGTATTATGGCTTTAGTTTTATTGATGAGATGTCTGTGTCAGTTTGTCATTTCTCGTCAGTGATCTATCTTTTCCCTCAAAGTGTTTTTAAGATCTTCTCTTTATCTTTGATGTTCTGCAGTTTCATTACATACAAATTTTTAATTTATCATGTTTAGTTTACATTGTACCTTTTGTATCTGTGCAATCATATCTTTTCTTTTCTGAAAAAAAAATGCAGCCATCATGTCTTTAAAAATTACTGCATTCCCATGCTGCATTTTTCAGATCTTTCAATTTATTAATTTTCTTTTCTGTGTGTATAGTCTTCTATTTAGCCCATCCATTGAGTTTTTTATTACACAATTTTATGTTCCATGTCTGTTTGGTTCTTCTAATCACTTTTGGAGATTTAGTTGTTGCTCAATTTTGTGACCCCTTTCTAATTTTTTCAAATATTTTACACATGGCTTTTAAATTCCTTGTCTGATATTCAATATCTGTAGTTCTTAGGTCCAATGTATATGCGGTTTCTGCTGACTCTTACTCATGGTGTTGTATTTATTTTGGGTTTGATGAACCTTATTGTGAGTTAATACTTGAGAGCATGCCTTGAGGATTTCCTTCAGAGAGGATTTGCAATGTTTTTACTTGGGATCCAGGGGAGTTACTTGACCATTCATGTTCCCTCTCAGGGTCTCAGTTTGGCCTGAGAGTCTAGCTCACTGCCCTACCTGGCTCTATTCCAGGGCTACTCCACTGCAGTGCTGACAGTGCTGTGTGGTGTCAGGGCATCTAATAAAAACAAATTATTACAATAAACAATAAGTTAATTTACCTTAGTGAAATGTAAACTTCCTGAGAATAGGGACTTTGGTTTGCTGCTATATTTCCAGTGACTGGAATATAATGCTTAGTACTTAGTAGAGCCTGGAACTTAATAAATATTTCCTGAATATTAACATGAATGAATTCTACCTATAAATTCATGAGTATCAGGTATTACATTGGTTTCTCTAGTTATGTAGATGAACCTGACAAACTGTCTTTCCTAGAGGTACTTACTAGAATTAGTGGAAGTAAATATGATATGAATGTAAATAAATCATATGAAGTACTTGCTACAGTCTCAATGTCTGACTCCCCAAAATTTACATGTTGAAACCTAATTCCCAATTTGATAGTATTAAGAGGGGGGCCTTTTTGGAGGTAAGTAACACATGAGATGAGGGTGGAGCCCTCACTAATGGAATTAATGTCCCTAAAAAAGAGTCCTAAAAGAACTTATTTTCCCCTCTACCATGTGAAGACACATAGAAGGCACCATCCGTGAAGAATGAGCCCTCACTAACACCAAATATGCTGGCACCTGTCTTGAGCATCCCAGCCTCTAGAACTGTGAGCAATAAGTTTCTGTTGTATATCAGTGCCCTATTCAATGTATTTTGTTGTAGCATCTTGAAAAGACTAAGACAGCACCATAGTGCACACACACAAACACACACTTGTGAATAAATAAGATAATGTCAAGGCATATACATCTATCTATATCCAGAGCCTATATGCTATGTTCAGTAGTTCTTACCTCATCATGTAGGTTATTATAAGCCATACATAGGGAAAGCAATATGATTGATTTTACCCTTTGGATACACTTTGGCAGAGTGTCGTGGGTGATCAGAACAAACACGACTGAAGGCGGGGAAAGAAGATAAGAGATTACTACAGTTCATGCTTCATCTATTCAAAAAGGTGGGTTTTCTTTTTTTTTTTTTTTTTTTTTTTTTTTTTTGAGTGCCAGCAATAAACCAGGCACGGAGGAAATACCTATGAATAAGACAATTAAGATCCTGCTGTCACAAAACTTATATTCTGGTTGACTAAAACTTATATTCTGGTTGACTAAAACCAAATAAATAAGTAAATGAATTAGCACATAATCTCCCTCTCTCTCTCTAACAGGGTCTCACTCTGTCACCCAGACTGGAATGCAGTGATGCGATCTCAGCCCACTGCAATCTCTGCCTTCTGGGTTTAAGCATTTCTCCTGCCTCAGCCTCCAGAGTGACTGGGATTATAGGTGCCTGTCACCACATCTGATAAGTTTTGTATTTTTTGGTGGAGATGGGGTTTCACCATGTTGGTCAGGCTGGTCTCGAACTGCTGACCTCAAGTGATCTGCCTCCTTTGACCTCCCAAAGTGCTGGGGTTACAGGTGTGAGAACACATAGATAATTTCAGATAGTGATAGGTGTTGTAAAGGAAACAGAACCAGGATTGTTGGAAACAGAGCTGTCGGGGGGGGTGGTGGTGGCTACCTCTGGGAAGAGAGCATATGAACAGAGACCTGAACCACAAGAAGGAGGCAAGAACATTTTGGTCAGAGAGAATGGCAAGTGCAGCCCTACATTTTGTGCTTTCAAGGATCAGAAAGTAGACTGGTGTACCTGGTACCAACTAAGTGGTAGAAGAGCATTTGTTGAGTCTGTAGAAGTAGGCAGGCATCAGACCACCTAGGTCCTTATAGGCCGTGGTGAGGAGTTTAGATGTTGTTCAAAGGGCAATGGGAAGCTGTTGGAGGATCTGAAGCAGGGTGCGGGGGGCATAATACTACTTAAATCTTTAAAGGTTTATTCATGTGACTACTCTTTGAAGAATGGTCAGCAGTAGTCCAGGAAAGAAGTGGTATGAACCGCTAGACTGGGCAAGATATGAAGAGGCCCAAGATCAGGCATAGAGACTATCCAGGCTGACCTCTCCCCTTCCTGGACTTACGTTCTTCTATAGCTTATTCGCTTCTGAATCCCTGATGCAACCTAGTGCCTGGTGCACAAAGGAGATGAAGAACACTTCAAAAAGTTTTTGAGGCCGGGCGCCATGGCTCATGCCTGTAATCCCAGCACTTTGGGAGGCAGAGGAAGGCCGATTAGGAGGTCAGGAGTTCGAGGCCAGCCTGGACAACAAGGTGAAACCCCATCTCTATGAAAAATACAAAAATTAGCTGGGTGTGTTAGCACATGCCTGTAATCCCAGCTACTCGGGAAGCTGAGGCAGGAGAATCACTTGAACCCAGGAGGCAGAGGTTGCAGTGAGCCAAGATTGCACCATTGCACTCTGGCCTGGGTGATAGAGTGAGGCTCTGTCTGAAAAAAAAAAAGTGCTTGAGTGCGCAAATGGCTACCAGAGGATTCTGTTCTTAGATGGCATCAGCTGGTAAACTCAGTTACCTAAAGGATAATGTTAAGCTGTGGGCTCAGTCACAAATGGGGGTCAGTTAAATTGAGAGATGCTCCTTGGTCACAAATCATGGTTACATTGTAATCATGGCAATTATGGTAACATTATTATTTGTTTTATTTGTTTTTTGAGACAGAATCTTGCTCTGCCACCCAGGCTGGAGGGCGGTGGCATGATCTAGGCTCACTGCAACCTCCGCCTCCCAGGTTGAAGCGATTCTCCTACCTTAGCCTCCTGAGTAGTTGGGATTACAGGCACATGCCATCACACCCAGCTAATTTTTGTATTTTTAGTAGAGACAGGGTTTTGCCATGTTGGCCAGGTTGGTCTCGAACTCCTGACCTCAGGTGATCTGCCTGCCTCGGCCTCCCAAAGTGCTGGGATTATAGCATGAACCACCATGCTGTAATTTATTTATTTTGCAAATGCCTTTTGCCATAGCAAGTCTAAATAATTCTGTGTATACAATCCAGTACAAATCTTGTCACCACTACTAGAAATTAATTACAGAGCAATACGTACTGTGTTTGTTTTGCCAATAACATTATCATCACATATAAGAAGTTAACATATGGTTGGGGAATTTTCATTGCTAATAAGTATCAGGCTTTAGAGATGATTTCATTTAGAATTGCCAATGGGATATTCTATTTATGTAAAGCAAACCAGTCTCATTAAAAAAAAAAGAAAATAAAAATAAAAATAAAACTTCCAGGAAACAACTACCCTAGAGAAGCAGGAGTCTAAGAGTCTAATTAAGAATATGACTTTGGAGGCAAACATGGCTGAGTTTGAGTACTAACACTGCTACTCTTGGGTAAGGAATTTCCTCGATTTTAATTTTTGGAAGATAATACTTGTGTCCAGAGTTGTCGTGAAGACTGAAAAAGATAATATCATTTCTTTGACTTGTCAGCATTTATACTCTTTCTATGTTGATTTAGATTCTATACCTGTACTCTCAACACAATGGCTAGCAGAGAATACTCAATAAATGTGGCTATTAGTAGCAGATATAACAACATATTCCTAACTTCATGTGTAAAATATCAAATTTTATAATAGATTTTAGTGAATTTGATCAAAATTTAAGAGCTATATTCAATCTTGTCTTTATTGGTTCATCTCTTTGGAATCTGTTTATATTCTGAATTACACCTTGATCAATCTAAGATTCTTTCCTAGACAGTAAGATTCTTGAAAGCAGAGATTGTCTTCTTCACAATTGAATGATTTCCTGGCATAGAGCCTGACACAGGTGAGCCCTTAGTAAATATTTGTGGAGAAAGTACATGGAGAGGTAATTGATGATATAGAAGTGCAATGGCAGGAGCATAGCTGGGAGCTTAGGCAGACCTCTAAGTTGGCATTATCTCAGTGAGGTAGTTTGGTCCAGGATTGGTTCTCAGATCTATAAACCTAGGAACTTAATATTACACCTTAGCCAAAGGTGATCAGATCACTCTCCTGGACATACTCAGACAAAGCAAACTCATAAGAGACAAATGTATAAGATATAGTTATTTTTGCTAAGAAATATAACTTTGGGATGATCTGGAATGCCACTCACTTACTCATTTAATGACTATTGATTTTGATAAGTGTTTACTATGTGTCACTTCTATTACGTAATTGTATAAACAATGAACAAAACAGACAAGATTGCTGCTCTCATGCAATTTGCACAGCTGTGTCTACAAATAAATATTTAATTATAGATAATGGTAACTATTATAAAGAAAAATATAGCAGGATAAGGGGATGAAAATTTTAGGGAAGAAGTGTGTACTATTTTAAATTGGATGACCAGGGAGTGTGCCCTTCAAAAGGTTACATTTAAGCTGAAACCTGAATGAAGTGGAGGAGACTATAGCAGGCAGGGAAAGCATTACATGCAAAGGCTTTAAGCAGAAACAATTTGGGGATGAGGGGGGTGTTGAAGAATAAAAAGTAGGCCAGTGGCCAGGTGCAGTGGCTCATGCCTGTAATCCCAACAATGGGAAGCTGAGGTGGGTGGATCACTTGCGGCCCGGAGTTCAAGACCAGCATGGCCAACATGACAAAACACTGTCTCTATTAAAATACAAACATTAATCAGGTGTGATGGCACACACCTGTAATCCCAGCTACCTGGGAGGGGCTGAGGCACGAGAATCACTTGAACCCGGGAAGTGGAAGTTGCAGTGAGCCAACATCATACCACTGCACTCCAGTGTGGGTGACAGAGCAAGACTCCTTCTTAAAAAAAAAAAAAAAAAGTAGGCCAATGTGGTAGGCAGTCTCTAAAACAACTCCCAGCAAACTCTGGGCGAGTGAAATTCCCTCCTCTAGAGTGTGGACTGGATTTAGTAACTAGCCTCCAGTGGATAGAATGCTGTAAAGGTGATGGAATGTTCCTGGCAATATTAGGTTAAAAATGTTGGCTTCTGTCTTGAGTATTTTTTTCTCTCTTGTTTTCTTGCTGTGCAGAAAAAGATTAACACAGCAGAACCATGACTGCTAACCTTAGAAAGGCCAGCTTGTAAGGTTAGCCATTGGCTGGCATCTGGGAACTTGGCAGGTAAATAGCTTCCTATACTAATATAACTCTCTCTAACTGATGAGGAGGCTCACTATGCCTAGATGGTTTGTGCAAACAATATGGCTTATGCTGAATACCTGCTTTCTTCCTGGATATCTGGAATTTTGGTATGAGTGAGACAGAGGGTGCTTGTGTGACCAGTCTATGACAAGACCTTTGGGAGATGAGTTTTAATAGACTTCTTTGGACAGAAGCATCACACAAACATTTCTGCATTTTTGTTGCTGGAAGAAGAATGTGATCTGTATGAGCCCTTGTGGAATTGAAAACATAAGGGAGCCTGCAAATGGATCCCTGAAGTCTCTGCCAGGGCCCTCTTCCTTTGTAATCTGTTTTATCTTTACTATACTGCTTTAATAAATCCTAGTGTGAACGCAACTTATGAGGAGTTCTATAAGTTCTTCTAGCTCATTTCTTAGTGTGGGAGTGGTCTTGGGGACCCCAAACTCACTTATTCTGATGAAGCAAGCTGCCACCAGCCATCTATGGAGGGGTCCACATGGCAAGGAACTAAGCAAGGCCTCTGGCCTACAGCCAGCAAGAAGGACCTGAGGCCTTCAGTCCAATGGCCATATGTAACAAAGGTCCACTTGAATGAGCTAGAAAGTGAGAACTCTCCCTGTTGAGCCTTCAGATGAGACTGCAGTCATGGCCACCACCTGGTCTACAGCCTTGTGAGAGACTTTAAGCCACAGGCACTACCTATACTGGGCCTGGATTCCTTGCCTATAGAAATTGTGAGAGAATAAGTGTTTCTTGCTTTTAGCCTGTAAATTGAGGAATAATTTGGTATGCAGTAATAGGTAACTAATATAACCAACAGGGCTAGCATATAGGGGGTAAAGTGAGTGTGATAGGTGGTGGGCACAGAGTGGTAAACAGGGTTCAGATCATACACAGCCTTAAAGTTTATGGTAAAGATTTGGATTTTATTCCACTCAAGGATTTGGAATAGGGAAATCTAGTTAGTACATCATCTTCTTTAGACCACAGATTTTCAACCCTGGCTACATTTTAAAATCACTCAGGGAGCTTTTTAAAAATACCTATGCCAGGCCCCACCTTCAGAGATTCTGGCTCAGTTGGCCCTGGGAGGGTCTTCATTGTTATTATTTTTTTAAAGCTCCCCAGGTAATTCTGATGGACAGCTGTAGCTGAGAATGAGGTGTGCTTTATAGTACTAAACTATATGGAAAACCAGAGAGGATTGCTCAGAGCTGAGAGAGAGAGTCACATGTTTTCAATACTGAATTGTATTAAATTAAGCAGGCCTGATATATCTGGGATGGCGTGCTTTCTTGTGATCAGTGCTGGAGAAATCGTCACAATTGCTAACCCTTGATTTTCCCTTTGTGTGATAACTGTCATCCTCTGTTCTTTTTACACACAGTACACTACTGTGGATTAGGCTTTAGTTTTAAAGATACCAACACAGTCATACAAATATAAATCTTTGGTCTTCAACTCTTTTGAAAAATTCCAACCAGCGGCAACAGAAAGTCTTTTGTCCTACAGTTCCCCCAAAAAGGGGAACAAAATTAACCTTTTTTTTTTTGAGTCAGTGTCTCACTGTGTTGTCTAGGCTGGAGCACCACGGCGTGATCTTGGCTCACTGCAACCTCTACCTACTGTGCTCAAGCAATCCTCCTGCGTCAGCCTCTCAGGTAGCTGGGATCACAAATAAACACCACAATGCCTGGCTAATTTTTTTTTTTTTAATTTTTGGTAGAAATGAGGATTTACCATGTTCTTCAGGCTAGTCTTGAACTCCTGAGCTCAAGCGATTCTCCTTCCTCGGCCTCCCAAAGTGCTGGGATTATAGGGATGAGGACCTGTGTCTGGCCAACTCTTTAGCTACTTAGCTCTCTTCCAAGATAACCAGATCTAATAATCTATGTTGCTTGAATCTATAATCAATATATGCATACAAGAGCAAGTTAAAAAATGCAAATACTTCAAAGAATCTCAGTTTCTCAAAACTTAAAACCCCATAGTGAGAAGTGTAAGCATTAACATACCAAAACAGAACAAAACAAAAAGTATTTTCATGAAACTACAATTTTGGATTTTAATGTGTACTATATTTGTAATCAGTTATCTTTTTTATTTTTGGCTAAAGAAATGTGTCTGGCCAGACATGATGGCTCATGCCTGTAATCCCAGCACTTTGGGAGGTAGAGCCAAGAGAATCAGTTGCGCTCAGGAGTTAGAGGCTGCAGCGAGGTGTGTTCGTGTCACTACATTCCAGCCTGGGTGATAGAGTGAGTGAGACCTTGTCTCAAAATTAAAAAAAAAAAAAAAAGAAGGGGCTGGGAGTGGTGGCTCATGCCTGTAATCCTAGCACTTTGGGAGGCTAAGGTGGGCAGATCACGAGGTCAGGAGTTCGAGACCAGCCTGGCCAACATGGGGAAACCCCATCACTACTAAAAATACAAAAAAAAAAAAAAAATTGGCCGAGCATGGTGGTGCTTTTCTGTAGTCCCAGCTACTTAGGAGGCTGAGGCAGAAGAATCACTTGAACCCAGGAGGTGGAGGTTGCAGTGAGCCAAGATCATGCCACTGCACTCCAGCCTGCTTGACAGGGTGAGACTCTGTCTCAAAAAAGAAAGAAAAAGAAAAAGAAATTCATCTGAACCTTAGATTTTGATCAACATGCTAGCATTCTTGACTGAAATATAATTTAAAATTTTAATAAAATTTAATTCAGTTGAAATGTAAATTTAAACATCTTGATTTGTAAAGTTTAATATTAAAAACTTCATAGTTTTTTGAGGTGGCAAAGAAGATAATTATGTTTGCTTCTCCTTCCCTGTCAGTCTGGGGCCTGACTGGAAAGGAGATTCACTTGGGAAAGTGCTGATCATGTTCTTGGGACTGGAGGAGTGAGGGAGTACCCTTAGACTCATTGAAAAGAAACAAAAATGGCATGTTCAACAGCATTAAATCCCAATCATTCATTCATTCAACAAACATACTGAGTGCATTGTATGCCAGGTGCCTTTCTAGGTGCTAGGGATATCGCAGCAAAGAATTTATACAAGCTCCCTATTTATGGAATTTCTTTCTAGTGGGAGGTGGGGAACAGTCAGATAATGAACAAATATCAGGTAGTAATAGGTGCTATTATTATAATAAAACAAGATGATGTGATTGGAAAATGGGACAGGATAGAGTATGTCACTTTTGTTCAGCTGAATCCTTTAGAAGAAAACTGTTTGACACACAGGGTTCCAAGTACTTTTTAATTGCCTATTTTTATTACATTTCATATAACAATCTAGATTTTTGTCTTCTCTTGAAAAATCAGATAATTATGCTGGACAGGTATTTCTGCATGACAACAGTGTTCTTCAATAGGACATGTCATCTCCTCTTCTTCATAATCCCTCCTTTCCTAACAGAGAAGCTTCCCACATTTACAAGACTTATCTGACTTCTGAATTCTGAAGAATTCTCAACTTCTATACTAGTAAAAGAATAAGGGCCAAGATAGAGTGTGCAGTGGGATTCAAGGCATGCAGAAAGCCATGAGCCGAGGAGCTACGGGAACAAGTATAGACACCTGTGTAGACACCCAGGATCATGTTTTGCTTGTTAAAAAGCATTACAAGCCCATTTTACCAATATGGCAATATGGGCTTGTAATGGCATACAGGGTCCTTTTTATTTTGAGACAAGGTCTTGCTTTGTCACCCAGGCTGGAGTGCATTGGCCAGAACACAGCTTACTGCAGCTTCGACTTCTCAGGCTCAAGTGATTTTCCCACCTCAGCCCCTCAGGTAACTGAGACTATGGGTGCACATCACCATACCTGGCTAAGTTTTGTATTTTTTGTAGTGACAGCATTCTGCCATGCTGCCCAGGCTTGTCTCCAACTCCTAAGCTCAAGCAATCCACCCACCCCAGCCTCCCAAAGTGCTGGATTACAGGCATGAGCCACTGTGTCTGGTCCAGAGTCCATTTTTTGTAAGTGTCCAGAGTGGACTAGAAACTTTAGTATGATGGAATAAAGCAATGAACCAGTAGTCAGGATCTGAGCTAAATAGCTAAATAGCTATATAATTTTACATAGTCACATGTTTTTACACGATCATATGTTTTTCTAAAATTTGCAAAAGTAGGGTATTTTCAGATTTTCTATCTATTAGACATTTCCCAATGTCAGGTGGCATTGAAATGGCAATGGGCACTTTAAGAATCCAGCTAAGGAAAGTTGAGTTGGGAATATGCCACATTTACTGCAATTTGGAAAGCCATTTTGGAATGTTCCAATACAACTAGCTAGAAATTATTGACTGCTAATTTGGAAACATGTGAAGGGTACTTTCTTTTATTAACTTTAAATTTAGTTACTAAATTACTAGAATTGAGAAGAATTCTGATTAAAAACAGTAATGGAATATGAAACAAAAGACATAGAGAACAGTACAGTCAATGGAGATTATTCTGACATTGAGAGGCAAATAGCAGCATTTTTTCTCAGAGTATATAACAAAAGCAGGAACTCAAAAAAAGGAAGACACAAGGTTATTGAATTGTCTGATACTCCAGCCTGTGAAGAGAAGTTAATCACATGAAAAACTATGTAAATTTCTCACTGATTTGACATATGTGTGGTTACTATGTATTGCCTTTTTGACTGCTTTTTGAAAAATGGATGAAGGTCCTTTAAATAATTTTCCCTTGCCAGCTGGCACTGAAGCTTTGTGAATAGAAGGTGCTGGAGAGACATTGCAGGAGGAAAAGGATTTGCTTCCTGGTTGCGATGTGCTTGGATAGTTTCCTGCAGCACACAAGATTTCAGCTTACACCTCCTCCAGCATCAGACTCCTGTAGTGTATAAGGTTTCTCCAGTATGGGCTCCTGCAGTGCTTGCAGCTTCTCCAGGGCCCAGTCTCTGCAGCGCACAGGAGCCTGCAGCTTCCCCTGGCAGCCCCTCAGGGAGTTTTGTAAAGGAGTGCCTTGTGTGAGAGACTGCTCCCTCTTCAGCTTTCACCAGCACTCCACAGGGCAGATTCCTGGCAAGTTCCACTGGTGAGCACCAGATGAGCCTCTCTGCCATTCAGCAAGTCAGTGTCTGTTCTCAGTCCGAGTTGTAAAGGAGGAGGTCTAGGTGGCTCTGTGTTAGTCTTGGGGATAGTAGCTGCTCCTATTGTCTGTGGTTTCTGTATTCTCTTAAGTTTGTTCTCTTTACTTCTTTTTATTAGACTTTATCTATCAAACTACCATGTATTTTTCTCTCCCAATTGGTCCCAGACTGATACAGCATGAAATACCAGTATCTATGACTATAACACAAATTTACTATATATAAATACAAGAATGTTGATGACAAACTGGTTAATGGCTGTTGTTAACTTAAAGAGTATTTAAAATTAGACAAAAAGCACAAATGCCCTGAGAAGCTTACAGCTCATACATGAAAGAAACTTGATAAAGGTTTTTCCAAATTTGACCATTTTTAGGATTTGACAATCCTAAAAATTTATACAGCCTTACAAATAAGAATTATAAAACAAAAAGAAATTTTTTTTAACTATAATAAAAAACAAACTTTGGTCCACTATGCTGGAGGAAAGACCAAATTGCCTTTCATTTCTCTTCAATTAGAAAATATTATGAAATTATCACATGAAAATGTGATTAAAGAGTATGCAGTCAGAAAAGGCAGGAAAGAATAACAGAGCTGTGTCAAGCAATTGATTAATAATGGTATTATGATATGTTCTAGATTTTGTAATGTTTATGGTGTTTGTCAGCTTTTCAAAATGTGTAATGTGCTGGGTGTGTTACAGGAAAGCAGTCCTGATCCAGACCCCAAGAGAATGTTCTTGGATCTCATGCAAGAAAGAATTCAGGGCAAGTCCACAGTGCAAAGCAAAAGCAAACTTAAGAGAGTAAAAAAA
>NW_016107382.1:4326195-4327654 GCF_001604975.1 Cebus imitator | reverse complement strand
AAAAAAAAGAGTAAAACGGTCAAAGTACAGCTACTCCATAGACAGAGAAAGGCGTTCCTGAAAGTAAGAGGAGGAATGCGTCCATCCCTTGTACAATACTTGTTTATATATAGGATAAAAAAAGATCATGGGAGATGTTCTCTGCTGCAAGCATTTGTGATAAAGAGTTAATTTTCTTAATTATTATATTTTGCAAAAATTGATATTATCTTTAAAGCAAAATTAGGAATGCATCTATTCTCAAGCTATCAGGAAATCAGGTCCCTCCCAAGTCTGTTTAATAAACATTATCATTCTGTTCCCTTAACCATAAATATCTAGAGGCTAGGAATAGCTAACTTTCTGGGGATGCAGCCCAATGAGTCCTAGCTTCATTTTTCTAGCCCTCACTCAAGATGGAGTCCATCTGGTTTGAACGCCTCAGACAGGTGTGGTGACTCACACCTGTAATCCCAGTACTTTGGCAGGCTAAGGAGGGTGGATCTCTTGAATTCAGGCTGGGCAGAGACCCCAGTCTTTACAAAAGAAAAATTAAAAAATTAATTTGGCAGGACAATATGCACCCATAGTTCTAGCTACTTGGGAGGCTGAGGTGGAAGGATTGCTTGAGCTTGGGAATTCGAGACTGCCACAGTGAGCCATGATTACGCCACTGCACTCTAGCCTAGGTGACAGAGCGAGGCTGTATCTCAAAAATAAATATGTAAATAAATAATAAGATTTGCAATGCGTGGTGATTTTTTTCCTCATTATAAATAGACACTCCTTTGCATATGTAATATTTTATTCAAAATTGTGTTTTCTTTTTCTTAAAGAAGATCTGTCAGTTGTATAAGGTGGCTCTCAAATCTGGATCGGGCTCAGATTTGGATAGTGACCAGCTAGCTCTCTGGTTCCCATCTTGTACTGAGGGGGTTTGTCTGGATCAGAGAGCCTCCACCAGGCGACTTCCTCCCCAGAGAGGTGTTACTGATAAGACAGTCTGTGCCTGTGAATGGTACAGAACAAGAGCAAACATATGGTATTAAACACAGGAAGAGTAGGGCTGTGCTGGCTGTGTGCCCGCTGATGCCATGTTGGGATGACTGACATTCCCCACCCAGAGGTCCAAACAACATTTAAAAAGTCTCATCCTACACGTAGTTCTGATGCCTGCGATTCAAGACATTAGAAGACGTCATCATCACCGGGCGCAGTGGCTCACACCCATAATCCCAACACTTTGGGAGACTGAGGCGGGCAGATCATGAGGTCAGGAGTTCGAGACCAGCCTGACCAAAGGGGTGAAACCCCATCTCTACTACAAATACAAAAATTAGCTGGGTATGGTGGCGTGCACCTGTAATCCTAGCTACTCAGGAGGCTGAGGCAGGAGAATTGCTTGAACCCGGGAGCCAGACATTGCAGTGAGCTGAGATCCTGCCACTGCACTCCAGCCTGGGCAACAGAGACTCCATCT
>NW_016107382.1:4316719-4325555 GCF_001604975.1 Cebus imitator | reverse complement strand
AGAAAAAGTCTAATGATGAGATAGCCATTAAATATCTTTCATTTCTATAATTATAGGAAGATTCCAAGTTATGATATGTGTCTCTCCTGTTGTAACTGTCCTTTTTGGGAGGAAGTTGCACATATGTGATAAAGGGTCAATACTTTTAAAATAAAGTTCTCTCTGTGAGCATCATTCTACAACAAGAAAGCACTGTGGTAATCATCTACTTTAAGCCTAAGGAAATAGAGGCCCACAAAAGTTAAAATATTTAATATTTGACTATTGGTACCAAAGCTGAAACTAGAATTTAAATTATTTTTTTCTTCATGCAGGAGAGTCTCATACAATGAATACTTCTACAGGGGGCCCTCTCAATTAAAGTGTCCCATAGATATTGGCTGATTACAGGAAGATCAGAAAGCTGAGTTTTTTGTCTTGGGTCACTGCAACATAGTTCAAAAAATAATATTGACTATTTGGTGTCATATTTTTCTTTCTTTCTTTCTTTCTTTCTTTCTTTCTTTCTTTCTTTCTTTCTTTCTTTCTTTTTGTTGCTGTTGTTGTAGTTGGGACAGGGTCTTGCTCTGTCACCTAGGCTGCAGTGTAGTGGCACAATCATGGCACATTGCAGCTTCAACCACCATGACTCAGGTGACCCTCCTACCTCAGCCTCCTGGGTAGCTGGGACTACAGGAATGCACCGCTATGCCTGGCTAGTTTTTTGTACTTTTTGTAAAGACAGGGTTTTGTCATGTTGCCCAGGCTGGTCTCAGACTCTTGGGCTCCAGCAATTCACCTGCCTCATTCTTCCAAAGTGTTGGGACAACAGGCGGTAGCTACCACATCTGGCCTTTTCTTCTTTTTTCAATTTTTTTAAACTTTTATTTTGATACAAGGGGTACATGTGCAGGTTTATTATATGGGTATATTGCATGATGGTGAGGTTTGGAGTGTGGATCCCCTTACCCAGGTAGTGAGCATAGTACCCAATAGGTAGTTTTTCAACCCATTACCTGACTTCCTCTGTCCCCACCTACTAGTTTGTAGTGTCTACTGTTCCACTCCTTGTGTCCATGTATGCTCAGTGTTTAGCTCCCACTTATTAGTGAGGACCTGTGGTATTTGGTTTTGTTTCTGTGTTCATCCACTTAAGATTATGGCCTCTAGAGGCATCCATGAAAAGAATAAAATTGTGTCCAGCTGCAAAGGACATAATTTTATTCTTTTTCTGGCTATGTAGTATTTCGCAGTGTATATGTACCACAGTTTCTTTCTCCAATTCACTGTTGATGGGTACTGAGGTTGAATTCATGGGTACTGAGGTGTTGCTATTGTGAAGAGTGCTGCAATGAACATACAAGTGCATGTGTCTTTTTGGTGGAACCATTTGTTTTCTTTCGGGTATATACCCAGTAATGGGATTACTGGGTTGAATTGTAGCTGTGTTTTAAGTTCTTTGTGAAATCTCCAAACTGCTTTCCCGATGTCATATTTTCTTCTTTTACTAAGCCACCTAATGTGCCTAATTATTTTTGAGGTCATCAGTGAACTTTTTTTTTCTTTTTTGAGATAGAGTCTCACCCTGTTGCCCAGGCTTGAGTACAGTGGCATGATCTTGGCTTACTGCAACCTCTGCCTCTCAGATTCCAGCGATTCTCCTGCCTCAGCCTCCCAAGTAGCTGGGACTACAGACATGTGCCACTATGCCTGGCAAATGTTTTGTATTTTTAGTAAAGACAGGGTTTCACTGTGTTTGGCAGGATGGTCTCCATCTCGTGACCTCGTGATCTGCCCACCATAGCCTCCCAAACAGCTGGGATAACAGGTGTGAGCCACTGTGCCCAGCTATTCAGTGAACTCTTGAAGGTCTTTGCTTTTTTTTAGAGTTCTGTATCCTAAAATCTAGAAAGCAGGATTAGCATGGAAAACCAGAATATTACAGGGACAGTAGAAATTGTGGACTGAAAGCACTTATTTTAAAATATCTCCGGATCATAGTTTCTGTTGATACTCCATCAGCAATGACAATGTTTTGATTAACTTGGGAAGGGTTGAGTTTTTCAAAGTTCTTCCTCATGAGCATGATTTGATTGGCTACAGTGAGTAGTTGTGTGTGATGCTCAAAGGCCTTCTTCTCCATATACTCTCAAGGCCCAGGTGGTTGGATGTACAGGTAGTGGCCTACGCAGGGGCACCAGTCCTGGCAGAATGGAAGCAAAGGCTGAGGTAGAGCCCATGCTCAGGTTGTCAAGCTCTATGCCCTGAAAGGGATTGGAACAGCTAAAAGAAAGGGACATCAAAGCCTCTCCATAGTCCTGCATTTGACTTCACTTTAGTACCAGCATGATTTTTGTAGACTCGTGTAAGATTAACTAGTTTAAGAACCAGACCACCACAGTGAAGAAAAAGATATCAAAGGAACGAAGAAACATATTGAATCAAAATATGTATGGCCTGGCAAACATAACTCCCTCCAGCTGCCTCTTTGTATGTTTATTCTTTATTGGTCCAAATCAGACATCAAAGAGTTCATTTAGGGGAGTGAACACATTCACATAATGAGAATGGACAAATATTTCATACAAAAATCAGGTCTTGATTATGGAAATCATATAGGAGTGAAATATTATGAATGTAATGAATATTGGAAGACCTTTGGTTCTAGGTTTACATGACACCAGAGAATTTGTGCTGGAAAGAAGAGAGAAGGAATTCTCTAGGTGTGGTAAGTCCTTCAGCTGCTGGTCAAATACCTTTCATCACCAGAGAACTCATACCCAATTAAATATGTGGTATAGTCAATATAGAAATATGAAGATTTAATAGAATGGAAGGTCCCCATTTGATTCAAGATCCTTAGTAGATTTTTAGCATATTAATAACAAATTCTACATTTTTCTAATTCAATTTTGATTTTACTCAGCAAAATGTCACTCAACCAGGCTTATTAGCTGAAGTGTTGAAGACATATGAGAAGCCTCCTGCCGCTCAGAGATTTTTGTTTTTCCTAAATGTCTGTTGCCCAAGGCACAATCCCTTGCCTTTTCTTATGTTTTTCTCTATGCCAAGAAATCTTTCTCCCTCTCTTAAGCTTAACGCCCTAAAATGTCAGTTTCTTTGTCCAGCTGTCTTTGACTTTTCTAAGAGGAGTTAGTCACTGTCTCCAGTCCTACCTTCATATGTTATTCCTAAATGTACTACAATTCCTGGCATCATAATGGTTTGTGTATGGCTTGCTGTGCCAGTGGATTGTGAATTTTCATTGTTGTTTCAGTTGTTGGATGAATGGAAACTGTGGCAGTGCTAAGAGAAAATGCTTTTATGTAGTTTGGTGTTCTCAGAAACATTTGTAGCTAGAATTAAAAAAGAGAAGAGAAAGTTTAAATCACCATTTTTAAAAATTGTGCTCCTATTATAATAAAAAGCACTACTGAGAAAAAATGAGATACAGGGGGCCTTTTCCCTAAAAGCAGTAACAACATGCTGGGTGTGGTGGTTCACACCTGTAATCCCAGTGACCCGAGAGGCTGAGGTGAGAGGATCGCTTAAGCCCAGAAGTTGGAGGCTGCAGGGAAATATGATTGCATCACTGCTCTCCAGCCTAGCTAACACAGCAAAATCCCCACTCTAAAAAAATAAAAGTAGAGGTCGGGCATGGTGGTTCACACTTGTAATCCCAGCACTTTGGGAGGCTCAGGAGAGCGGATCATGAGGTCAGGAGATCAAGATCAACCTGGCACCATGGTGAAACCCCATCTCTACTAAATACAAAAATTAGCCAGCCTTGGTGGTGTGTGCCTGTAATCCCAGCTACTTAGGAGGCTGAGGCAGGAGAATCGCTTGAACCCAGGAGGCAGTGTTTGCAGTGAGCTGAGATCATGCCACTACACTCCAGCCTGGGTGACAGAGTGAGACTCCATCACACAAAAATAAATAAATAAGTAAATAAAAGAAAAATAAAAGTAGTAACAACAGTCTAGTAGGGGAGATAGGCATGTAAATAAATGATCACAGAGTGAGGCAAGAAAGTGTACTGAGTATGTCAAGAGAAATACAAGTGAAGTGCGTCAGAAGAGCAGAAGGGAAGACCTCACTTCCTGCTTTGAGTTGGAAGTAGGGGGGTCAAAGAGAAGATAGTGGCTTTTTGTCAATATCTGGCAGCCTGGTTAGATGTGGTGTTCTGGATCTCATTCCTGGAGGCCCAGCATACAGTTTGCTCTTGCATTCCTTTCATAATTTTATAAGCACTCAGATTATCCTGAATCAGATCTCTTTTAAAATAAATAATGAGAATATTTTATGGCTCGTGTCACTGACCCTTACCTGATGCACTTCCAATCACATTCAGAATCCATCTAAAATCCTTACCAAGGCCTACCAGCCCAGAACCATCCACCCTTAGCCACTCTCTTACTGTCTCCCTCACTGATTCTGCTGAAGCTACACAGCACTTTTGCATTTTTGTTCTTCCTTGAACACACTAAGCTTGCCTCTGCTTAGGGCTTTGGGACCTGCTGTTCTTATCCTTCTGAATCTATGGCATGACTCATTCACTTTTTGTGTGTGTCTCTGTGCAAATAACACTTCTTCACGGAGATCTTCTCTATCTAACTAGAATATCACTCCCTGTCAGCTTGCCCCTTTCCCTTCCTTTATTTTACTTCATTATACCTATTATCTGTCATGATTTGTATTTGGTTAAAGCCTATCTGCTCCCATTGAACAATAAGCTTTTTGCTACTCGCTCTATTCTCAGAGGGTCAAACAATTCTTGGCATGCAATAGGTGCTTCATAAATATTCTTTGAATGAATTCCCATTTTACAGATAAGGAGATCTGAGGCAAAGAATGATTCAGTGACTTATCCGGGCTTACACCATGAGTGGCAGAGCTGGAGTCTGAACCCAGGTGGTCTGAGACAGGAGCATTCCTGGTCTGCAGGACACCACACTGCTTCCCCAGCATGCCAGCCTTCCTTCAAGCCTTTGTGTACTCCATCTGAAGAAAACCTGGTACTGCTGTTAGAAAAGGAAAAGGAAGAAAAATGCTTAAGCATTTGCCTGTCCCAGAGAGGGATGTCCTGACCCACAAACACAACTGCCTGTCCTTGGGGCAGCAGACCCCTGTGATGGAGACAGGTGGCCGTACAAAAAAAAGACGTGGCACAGCACCTTGCCTGTGAGATCAGGCAAGTAACTCTGCCCACTCAGCCTGATTCTGAAACCATTCGTCCCGCGGCTTCCCAACCTGCAAATATAAGCAATGCTCTCAAAATTACTCTCTCTCTACTCTACACCTGGATATTACCGAGGCAGTCCTGGGATTTTTAAGTCCTATGGGGGACGGTTTTTACTCTTGTCCCACTGACTGTCCTCATTCATTTTTTCCTTTTTCCTTCTTTCTGTTTTGTTTTTTCTTTTCTGTTCTCTCCTTATAGTTTAACAAATTCATTCAATGATAATTTTACACATTTAAACATACGAACTTAAACACAGAAATAACAAGAAGTGTTAAGCTGTTAATAGTTCCACTTTAGACAACCAGAGAGGGAGGCTGATGGCTTTGTATCACTAGGCCCTTTTGTCACCAGCCTAACACTAGGGTCTCTGTCATTTTCTCTCGTGCAATGCTGTGTTGTAGCTCCCTGTAAGTCCCCATGGTATAGTGAAATGAGCAAAGCTCTGCTGTAAGACAAGTCTGGGCTCAAGTGCGGGCCTACCTCTCTTACTAGGGTGTCCTTTGCCAAGTTTCTTACCTCTCTCGGCCTCTGATCAGAGCTCGCTGCAGCCTCAACCTTCTGGGGACAAGCGAGACTGCCGCATCAGCCTTCCAGAGAGCTGGGAGTACAGGCATGAGCAGCCATGCCTGGCCTCAGCCTGTTTTGTTATCTGTAAAATTGGAACAACAACAAAAAAATCTTCTCTGTAGAGTTTTGTGAGAATTAGAGATAATGTATGTAAAAGATCTGGCACAAGTAATAAAACACAATAAAACTACAAAAAGAAAGCAAGTTTTTCCTCTTTTTTCCCTACATTAAAACATAATAACATTAAATGATTATTCTGATTGTATGTGGAATTAATTTGCACAATTCATTTTCTTAACATATATTCTACCTATTAGAGATTGAACTACTTTTAAAAAATCTTTTTCAAGTACATGTTGCAAGATGTTTTCATTTAAATGTGATTTAAATTAACACTATTTTGTTCAGTGTCTAAATTTTCTAAAAGCTAAGACTTTTATAAAGATAAAATAGATCTTTTGTCTGAATTTAATCACATAATACCATGCTATTATAGTCCATTTATATTTAAACTGATATGCTTCACTATTGTCTTCTTCAATATGGAAGGCAAATTGTATAAGGTGCTATCTATCCTATTCTATGACTCCAGTGTCCTCTATAAAAATTTTTAATTGTTAATAGTACTTACTAGAGTGCAGGGAAATGGGTGCTCTTAAACATTCTAATAGAAGCTAAATTGAAGCAATCTTCCTGAGAGCTACTTGGCTTAGAGAGTTCTTTTAAAGTTCACACCCTTGATTCCAAGAATTCCACTTGTAGGAATCTGTTCTAAGAAAATAAGGCGTGCGTAAGCTTTTTTGAATAAGAATGTTCACCAAAGCATCATCTTAAAATAGAGAAAGATAGTAAACCTGAATGCTCAACAACAGAAGAATAATTAAGATAAAGTATTAGTCCAGCCAGGCGCAGTGGCTTATGCCTGTAATCCCAGCACTTTGGGAGGCCAAGGTGGGCAGATCACCTGAGGTCAGGAGTTCGAGATCAGCCTGGGCAACATGGTGAAACCCCGTCTCTACTAAAAACACAAAAATTAGCACGGGGTGGTGGTGCGCGCCTGTAATCCCAGCTACTCGGGAGGCTGGGGCAGGAGAATTGCTTGAACCGGGGAGGTGGAAGTTGCAGTGAGCTGAGAATGTGCCATTGCACTCCAGCAGCCTGGGCAACAAGAGTGAATCTTTGTTGCACACACACACACACACACACACACACACACACACACACATTTTTAGCCCATTAAAAATCATTTTGGGCTTAATGGCACTGGAATATTTTGAAATATAATTATAACTTTAAAAAGTAGAAAAATATATAATTATATATAACAAAATATAAAATAATATATAACAATATAAGCATATAATACATATTAAGTAGTATAAAAATAATTATATATCCTGCAATCTCAATTTTGTAAAGAAAACGCTATATTTACAGATGCATAGAAAAAAGAATGAAAGGTTGGGCACAGTGGCTCATACCTGTAATCTCAGCACTTTGGGAGGCTGAGATGGGTGAATAGCTTGAGCCCAGGTGCTTGAGACCAGCCTGGGTAACATGGTGAAACCCTGTCTCTATAAAAAATACTAAAGTTAACTGGGAGTGGTGGCACATGCCTATAGTCCCAGCTACTTGAGAGGCTGAGGTGGGTGGATCAGCAGGAAATCGAGGCTGCAGTGAGCTGAGATTTCTTCACTGCTCTGCACTCCAGCCAGGTCATCGAGTGAGACCCTGTCTCAAAAAAAAAAAGGGACAAGAAATATAGGAAAATGTTAATGGTGTTGAGGATGGTAGAAATTTTATTTTTTTCTCTGCAATTTTCTGTATTTTATACATATATTATGATAAAAATATGTTATTTTGATAACCAAAAAAATCATTATAAAACAAGAAAAATAAATTTAAGGGATTTAATTTCACCCTTAACTGTAGACTTCCAAGCACCAATCAGCAGGTTGGGGCACCCTGCAAGCAAATGGTAACATACGCTGTGTGTAAGTCCCGCACTCACTGCAGGTGCGTCCCGTGACATCTTTCTGGTGCCTAACCCTAACTGGTTCCTGAGGTCACCAAGTGCAAGGCAAGATGAGAAAGGCAGGAGAGCCTGTGGAGTGGGTGCCGGCCTCTTCCAGGCTCGGTGCCCAAGAACTATCCCTAACAGGCACATCCGCTGAATGGTCCGCTTTCAAATTTTCACTCACTGTCTCCTTACACTTTCAACTTCACTGGGAGGCACTAGTGGCACGCAACTGTATTAGGCACTGAAAATAGGCAGATATATGTTTTGGCTTCCTGGACTTCTGGCAGTAGAAAGAACTGCAAGGGCACAGACATCTTAGCCCAGACTGATTACCAAGACAGCCTTCTGGAGGAGTTGACAAAGAGTCCATATTTACTCTAAATACACACATATCTGTGATCCCTGTGGTGCCACAACTTAGCTACAAAATTACTTGTTTTTCGCCAATTTCATCTCCCATTCTGCTCAGGGAGTTCCAAACCTTCCCCACTTTCCTCACCTAGCTCACAAACTCCTCCCCTAGCAGTCAAACCCACCTTTCCAGAAAAACTTGCATTCTTCCTTTTTGAGTGTCGATCAGAATGACATAATTGCCATTTTTCCATTTTTCCCTTCACTACCAGGAAACTCAGTGTTAAAATTAGAGCTCAATCACTATTTTATCCCAGATTCTGTGGAATAAAATCTCTTCTAACAGATTTGTAATTTTTAACAATGATCACACAATTTCATTAGCAAACTGGGTCTATGATATGTCAACTACTTCAACTCTTTCTTACTTCTACTGCTTTTCTATCTCTGTACCTTCTTTCCTTCCTATCCTCCAGTCTCAGAGGAATTAACCTTATTTATGTATTTATTGGATACAGAGTCTTGCTGTGTCGCCCAGGATGGAGGGCAGTGGTATCATCTTGGCTCACTGCAACCTTCGGTTCCTGGGTTCAAAGGATTCTCCTGCCTCGGCCTCCTGAGTAACTGGGATTACAGGTGCTCACCACCATGCCTGGCTTAATTTTTTTTTTTTTTTT
>NW_016107382.1:4258166-4316689 GCF_001604975.1 Cebus imitator | reverse complement strand
TTTTTTAGCAGGGACAGGGTTTCACCATATTGGCCAGGCTGGTCTCAAACTTCTGACCTCAACTGATCTGCCTGCTTTGGCCTCCCAACATGTTAGGATTACAAGCATGAGCCACCACGCTTGGCAGGAATTAACTCAAATTTGTAAGTACTGCAGGTGACCTCCGATGGAGTTTCTTGGCTTGACTTCCTTGCCTTTCTATAACCTTGCTATTTTCATAATTATTGTCTATAGACATGTGGGTAACTCTATCTAGTGGGCAGACAACCGTTCTCTTCCCCACCCTAGCCATTCCCATGAAAAAAGCTAGTTTTGCAGTTGTTTGTTAAATTTCTTTCAACATTCCTTTACAATATACAAATTTATGGCTTTCTGACTTCAAATCCATTGCAACATCTTTGCAATTTCCTCACTAAATAATATACAATAGTAATCTTTAACATATCTTCTCTTTATTTCTATGAGAGTTATGATTTTCCTTTTTGAAAAAATTATTCTGTGTTGCACACAGTGGCTCATGCCTGTAATCCCAGCACTTTGGGAGGCTGAGGCAAGTGGATCCCTTGAGGTCAGGTGTTTGAGACCAGCCTGGCCAACATGGCAAAACCCCATCTCTACTAAAAAATATAAAAATTAGCTGTGCGTGGTGGCAGGTGCCTGTAATTCCAGCTAGTTGGGAGGCTGAGGTAGGAGAATCATTTGAACCCGGGAGGTGGAGGTTGCAGTGACCTGAGATCATGCCACTGGACTCCAGCCTGGGTGACAGAGCAAGACTCCATCTCAAAAAAAGAAAAAAATCTGATACTTAGATTGGCTTTTGAAAGATGATGAAGTCTATATTTTCTAGTTACACTTTCTCACTTTCTATTTCAATTTTTAGTTACCCACTGAAATCTATCTTCTCTGCAGCCCACTCCCCCCTGACAAACCTCAATAGTGTACTGAAACCATTCTGGAAAGGGTCAAAAATAGCAAATACTTCTCAGTTTTATCTTTCTGTCATTTGCTGCATTTGATACTATAAAACCTGAGTAATATACTAGCAGGAAAGACAGAGACTATATCTCATGCCCTCATTTGTGCAATCAAAATTATTCCAGCCACAGATGTTTCTGACCTGTTCCTGTTTCAGTGTTTTATGTGAATTCTTTCTTTTTGCTTTTTTTCTAAATCCTGGGGGAGGAAGCTGAAATTAAACAGTGCAGATGTCTGTGTAACCACAACTGTCTCTCTCTTTCTAAAGTTATAAAAGTGCCTCATCCTGATAGGGAGAACTTCCCAGTTACACTGCTGAACAACTTGAAGCTTTATATTTCCTAAAAATAATGCAGTCTTTTCCCATAAAATCTTGTAATATTGCTCTTTATTAAAAACAAACAAGCAAAATAATTTCCCTTAGGGTTTTTTGTTTGTTTGTTTGTTTGTTTTTGGCAGAGTCTTGCTCTGTCTCCCAGGCTGGAGTGCAATGGCGTCATCTTGGCTCACTGCAACCTCCGTCTCCAAGGTTCAAGTGATTCTCCTGCCTCAGCCTCCCGAGTAGCTGGGATTATAGGCATGCACCACCACACCTGGCTAATTTTTGTATTTTTAGTAGAGACAGGGTTTCATCACCTTGGCCAAGCTGGTCTTGAACTCCTGATCTCAGGCGATCCGACCACCTAAGCCTCCCAAAGTGCTAGGATTACAGATGTGAGGCACCGTGCCCAGTCTCTTTAGTTTTAATGACCTCTTAAGGTTGAGTGCCCCAAATATCAATTCTCAAATCTCTTCCCTATCTGTATGCACTGCGAAGGGATTTTATCTCATCTCAAGGTTTTAATCTGGGCCCTACACTGAAGAATCCTAAATGCATATTCCAGCTCAGACCACTCCTTTGAACCCCAGATTTGCATGTCTAACTACTACTCAGTATCTCCTCGGACATCTAAAAGGCACATCAAACTCAGCATGTCTAAAACGGAGCTCCTGGTCTTCTCCCACCACTTCCTAAACTTTATTCCTTTCCCAGATTTAATCATCTCAGCAAAAGGCAACTTCCTTCATCTTTCTGGTTGCTCGGGTCGAAAGCTTGAGTCATCCTTCATCCCCACCCCACCCCTTCTCTTACTCATCATGTCCCATCCCTCAGCAAATCCTGTTGGCTCTACTTCAAAATGTGTCCAGACTCCACTCTTCTCATCGTTGCCACTGCTACCACTCTGTTTCAAGTTGCCATTGTTTCTCGCTTGGATTGTGGCATCTTATGTGGCTTCTTTACTATTGGCCTTAGCCTAAACTACGTATTTTTAACATAGCAGCCAGAACAATTTTTATAGAGCACAAGTCAGATTGTGTCACTTTTTTTTTTTTTTGAGACGGAGTTCTACTCTTGTCATCCAGGCTGGAGGGCAATGGCATGATCTCAGCTCACCGTAACCTCTGCCTGCTGAGTTCAAGCGATCCTCCTACCTCAGCCTCCTCAGTAGCTGAGATTACAGGCATACACCACCACGCCCAGCTAACTTTGTATTTTCAGTAAAGATGGAGTTTCTCCATGTTGGTCAGGCTGGACTCTAACTCCCAATCTCATGTGCTCTGCCTGCCTCAGCCTCCTAAAGTGCTGGGATTACAGGTGTGAGCCACCACACCTGGCCAGATTTGTCACTCTTCTGCTCAAAACCCTCCAGTGACTGCCCACATCTTGAAGAGTTAAAGCCGGGGTCCCCATAATGGGTTTAAGGCCCTACAGGATCTGCCTTTACTCCCCGACAGGAATCTGGACCTTATCTCCTACTTCTTCTTATGTACAACTCCAAATCAGGGGCTCAATTTTGGACATGTTGATTTTGATGTGCCTTTCAGATTTCCAAGGGCATCCTTGCTCTTTCTTCCTTGAATGCACTGAGCATGCTGTCACCTGGAGGCTTTCATACTCCTGATCTCTCTACATGAAAGGCCATTTGCCTGGGTATCTCCAGGGCTTGCTTTCTTCCCTTCTTTCAGACTTTTATTCAAATATCACTTTCTCAGTGAAACCTGTTCTCACAACTACCACCCAGCCCTACCCTCTCACCCTCACTATCCAATTCTCTGCTGCTCATTTCTCCATAGCACTTGTCATTGCCTAACATTCTGTGTATTCTGTTTATCGCCTTCCTCTCCAGAAAAGCCTATCTAAGCTGCAAAGGTGACCGTATTCCTCCTCATTGAAAGGCAGCACAATGTCATGTTTGTGATACCAGGTTATGGAGTCTGACTGCCTGGGTTTGAGCCCTGGTACTATCACTTAACCTTCTCTGCCTTTTGATCTATAAATATAAAATAAGAATAAATAAAATGAAGACAATAAAATAATCTTTCTCATAGCCCTTGTAGTAAGGACTAAATGTCACAGTGCATTTGAAGAGCTTGGAACAGTGCCTGTTACATAGAAAATGCTCAATAACTGTTACCTATCTTTGTATGTACAGCTAGTGCTCGACTTATGACCACGGTCGGGACCGTGGACCGGTCGTAACACGATTTAGTCGTAAGTTAAGTAGGCTATATGTACAGTTGAAATGGTGCACGCGGAGATGGTAGTGCTGCTGGAAGCTGGTCCGCACTGCCGTATGCCCAGCTGGGCAACGTTTGTGCTGCCAGACGCAGAGCAGTCGTGGCTAGCGATTGTGGTTGTAAAGTCGAATGGTCGTAAGTTGCATAGGTGGTAAGTCGATCAATACCTTTCTGGTTACTATGATCTCTATTCAAAACTTCCTCATCAAGCTTATTTCCCTATCCCTACCTGCTGAGAATGTCAGCATCCCACACTGGGAGCTGCCCTTAGCATCAAATAACCACTTCGGAGAACAACTTTGCCTAAGCTCCAGTCCCCTCTCTGGTAATGGCCAACAGTAAATGACTGGCTCATGCAAAGATATTAATGCTAAGGTCCTGCCCCATTGTCTCAATTTGGGACAACTCTAAGGGCCATCTCAGCTTCGCAGCTTTTTTGTAGAATGAGCTGAGGCTTCAGAGACAACTGCTTTATAGGTCAGCTCCTCCTTCTGCCCAATCCTGCCTTCCTTCCTTACAGATGTCTCTCACTAGAACACTCCCCAGTAAACTAGCTGCACACCACTTTCTGTCTCAGAGTCTGTTTCCACGGAACCCAACCTAAGGCATTGTATGAATCACTCAATGATACTTATGGAATAATCATCTCAGTCTTTGGGATAGGGTATGAGGTTTCCATGAGCTGATCCCATTCTCTCTCTCTCTACCCTCAACTCTCACAATTCCCCATCTTGTACTTTTTCTGTAAGTCCCCCTCCATGGTGTTCACTGCCTTGATCAAGCATGTTATACACTCTACTTATAGTGTTATAATATACTTACAATTTTTTCCTGGCCAAGTCTTCCTCATTTTTGCAGACTCAGCCCCTGTCTTTCAGAAAGCCTAAATCCAGGCTTAATCCAGCCTCTCTCCTGTATACTCTTATAGCACCTTGTGTATATTTTTTACTCAAATCACTTACTATATTAAATTAAAATTATATAGAATACTATTAATATGGCAATGGTTTGACAGTTATTATAAGGAGGTCTGCTAATTCAACATATGAAGAATTACTTACAGTTTTACTATAGTTTTGGGGAGTGGAAAGAAGAAGAACAAGGATCAAATTTGTTTATCAGCTACAAGTCTTATTTTTTTTAAGTTAAAATGAAGTCTTGTACTAGTCTTAACCATAGGAATGTTTTGGCTTTTAGTATTACCAAACACTGTTCCCAAAGCAAAATAAAGTAGTTTCTAATGAGTGGATCTTAGAAATAAATACATCTTTGCCTCTGGTGGTGGTGAGGCCAGGTGGGTGTCAGATGATGAGATATAGACCCCCACTTTTGTGACAAGAATAAGGTGAGGACAATGTATGAGGATGGAGTCCTGATCGTTGGTTTGGGCAAAGATGGTTGGATACTTACTGTTGGTGTGCTATCTTCTTCCTCTTCTGATCATGCCCTTAAAAAACAATCTCTGTGTCCTGTTCAGAAGCTTTGGTGAAGATCAAAGAAAAGGAGCCTAACATTACATCTTTTGCCAGCCCATCCATCCTAACAAAGAATGTACAAATGGTACTTTATTCCCTTGGTTCCAGGAAATGGGGGGCTAGGGCAGGAATTTGGTAGTGCTTCCTTCTCTTTTCCTTCTTTATTCTCTTTTATTTTTCATTCTCTTTACATGCCTGGTATTAACTTGGTAATTTGGGTACATAATGAGGGATTGGCTTGAAGAACTTCCCCCACCCTAATCCTCTGGCTCATGAGCAATGAAGAACATTCAAGCAAAAATGTGGCCTACCCTGCTTTTTGCTCCACATGAAAAAAATACAGCTAACAGCAAGTTCCGAGTTTACACATTTATATTCCAGGCACTGAGAGGCTGACTTAAATCTCTTGGTCCCTAGTCCACTGGCCCATGGGCCAGTTGCCCAACTCTGGTCCAATCAACTATGGCTGGGGCATTGAGCCATGGAGTATTTATGAGGCAGCTCCCATTGTCATAACATGGGAGTCAGAAGAGACCGTTTCTGAAACAAAGGGACAAGGGGCAGAGAATGCATTGTTCTAATTGTTCCTGCAGAAAATGTTTGAAAATTTTCCACAATGTTTACCAGATATGAGTACAAATGGGAAGATGTACACATATCAGCCCTGTGTATTTCTGCTTTCTCAAAGAGACTCCATATTTTGAAGACTGTCACTTCTTGAACATTTTATGTACATGGCAAATCTTGCCCTCTGAGAAGGGATACATGACTTGGTGAGTTAGTGGGGTGGGGGGGTTGTTTTAGTTTCATTTCTCTATGTTTAGATGAGGAGAAAACTTCACCTACATCAGGAAAGCATGCTTTGGTTGTTGGTATTTCTGTGTCTTTCTGTTGATTAGTGGACTTTCACTATCCAAATTTTTGGTAAATGTAAATTGTAATTTATTAATGTCTTTATGAATACATCCAATTAGTGCCTAAGCCAGCCTAACAAGTAGTACAGAAGCATCACAACCATAAATAAAACCAAAACTTAAAACAGCCAGGTTGCTGCCTCTCCTGCCAGGACGTTTACAGAAAATAAGATAGAATGATTTATTTTATCTTGCTCAACATGAACTTGTGTATTCTTCCATAAAGAGTGCCAGACTGGGAACTGTAAGTGATTATAATCTAAGTAGTTTCTAACTAGCTGTGACACTAGACCAGACACACCAGTCACTATTGCTCTGGCTTCAGTTTCCCCATCTGCGAAATAAACTGTTTAGAAATTAAGAGTCCGCCCAGCTTCAGAAATCCCATTCCACTAATTGTGAGTTTCAGGGAAGGTATTTGCAAAGATTTGTTATTTGCAGGATGAACACCTATTATAAAGGCAGGAGAAAAAATAGTAAAGAATATTTAACTCTCCAAGATACAGCCAGGCAAGCTTAACAATGCAAAATTCAGTTTATTAGAAGTTATTGCAGTCAGAGAGATGAGCACCTTGACAGAATCAAGGAGAGAAATCAGAGAATTGCATAGGATTTGGGGAATCTGGGCTCAAGGGTCTTATGGGAGTTGCTTCAAAATGGGGACTACTCATGCCTATAATCCCACCACTTTGGGAGGCCAAAGTGGGAGGACCTCTTGAAGCCAGGAGTTCAAGACCAGCCTGGGCAATAAAACGAGACCCTGTCTCTACCTCCTCAGACAAAAATTGTTGTTAGTTAGCTGGGTGCACTGGTCAATGCCTATAAACCCAGCTACTTAGGAGGCTGAGGTGGGAGGATTGCTTGAGCCCAGGCGTTTGAGGCTGCAGTGAGTTATGAATGCGCCACTGCATTCCAGCCTCCAGCCTGGGTGACAGAGTGAGACCCCATCTCTAAGAAAAATAAAAATAAAATAACAATAATAACAAACAAAGTGGGGAACAGATTGGGATTGGGCAAGTTTGTGAAATAATAGTTTAGGATTGGTAGACATAGTGAAGTGAGACTCTTTAAGTGACTCTTAATATATAAACCATGGTTTGATAATGGATCTTTATCCAGGTAAGTTGCAGGAACTTCCTGAAGCAAAAAGCAAAGTTATTTATTGGTTTATGGTCTTATCTTCTTTGGATAAATTTTCCTGGAGCAGTTAACTAAATCATGTTGACACAGGCGTTCTCAGTTCTTAGGCCTTGTAGCTATATTATATTGATGTGGGCGGCTGCAGTTCTCATGAATTTTGAGTTAATACAGAAGAAAATAGCCTGCAGCAGGGAAGTATTTGATGAAAGCGACACTTCTAGCCTATCTTGAGTTCCATACGCAAACATTCTGCTTTCTACTTGATATCTCCGCTTGGATGTATTATATATTTATCAGATTACAAATGGAACAAATAACAAATTCTAAAGAGAACTCCCCCTGATATTCTCCATCTCAGTAAACAGTACCGCCATCCACCCAACTACTTAAGTCAAAAACCTAGGAGTGGCCCTTTTCCTTGTACTCCCACATGCCATACAAGTCTTATTAGTTGGACCTCCAAAATATATACCCAACTCAACCACTTACCACCCTCAACATTAAAACCCTAGTTCAAGCCATCATTATCTCTTGTCCAGGTGCAATCATTATGTTATGATATTCCACACTGCTCTTTATTTTTCTAGAATATGCATGTTATTTCCATATCAGGGCTCTTGTGTTTCTCTACCTTGTCTAGGTCACTGTTCCTCCAGATCTTCCTGCGGCTCCGCCTCACTGTTAAAATTGCAACACTGAAATCCTTTATTGACTCACCCTAACTAAAGTTGGCATCTCTCCCCCGTCACTTTGTCCCATTGCCACATTTTAGATATTTTAGAGTAGCTGGCAATTTCTGAAGCGATATTATTCTAAACTTTTCCTCCTTGTTTCATGTTTGTCTCTGCTCGGGGAGTATAAACTCCATCAGGGGACATAGCTCACCTGCTATATGAGACGCTGTATCCCCACTACCTTGTACCAGGACACATAGTAGATTCTCAGGAAATACTTAAATGAATAGATGGATGGAAGTATAGGTAAGCATATGAATTATTTAAGAAGTAATAACCAAAGATGCTAAGAATATAATCTATCCATTCTTGTTAATGGCTTAACTTGTTTATCTCATCATTTAAATTATGTTAAATGCCACCTCTCATCCAGTGAATCCTAGTGTTAAATAATGATATTCTTTTCATGATTAAATTGGCTATCAAATTCATTTTATGTATATATATATATATATATATATATATATTTTTTTTTTTTTTTTTTTTTTTTTTTTTTTTTTTTTTTGAGACAGAATCTCATTCTGTTGCCCAGGTTGGAATGCAGTGGCGTGATCTCAGCTCATTACAACCTCCACCTCCTGGGTTCAAGCAGTTATCCTGCCTCAGCCTCCTGAGTAGCTGGTATTACAGGTACGTGCCACCACATCCAGCAAATTTTTGTATTTTTAGTAGAGACAGTGTTTCACCATGTTGGTCAGGCTGGTCTCTAACTCCTGACCTCATGATCCGCCTGCCCTGGGCTCCCAAAGTGCTGAGATTACAGACATAAGCTACTGTGCCTGGCCTCATAATGTCTTTTTTTATGGAACTACTCAAAAAGGCAGGAAAAGGAGAACGGTTAGTGAGAGAGATTCAGAAAACATCTGAATGTTTAACTATAATAAGTGGTTAGATCTAAGACCAAAATCACTAGGAAAGCTTGCCTTAAAATTTAAAAACCTCTCTGACTTAATAGGATTTGTTTGTTTATTTACACAGACACTAAATGTGAAAATAACTTTCTGGGGGTTCACGTGTACATTTAAAATACCATTTTTTAAATCTCATAATAGAAAATTGAAAATTTCATAATAGAAAATTTATTTTAGTGCTTAAAATAAAATGTTTTACATGCATTCCACTCATGCAATTTAATGAGAGTTGGTTTTCAGCTGCTGAGGTGCTCCCCCAGGCAGTACTCTTGGACGTAACCCTTGGCTATGGTCTAATGTCATAGTGTTTCATAAATCAGGAAAGCACTATCGCCACAGTGCCAGAAAGTGAATACTAGTGAAGGTCTAGGAAACAAGCACAAAGACGAATCTCAGAGAGCTGATGGAGAATTTGGGAAGCCTGTCCATTTCATGTGAGCTTCAAAAGATTGAGAGTATATTTTTTACACTATAAAACTAGGTCAGAAAATTCTTAACAAATATTTGTTGAGTACGTAGTATCTTTCAGATACTGAACTGGAAATGAGAATATAAGTTTTTTGTTTTTTGTTTTAAGTCATGGTCCTTGCCCTTTGGGTTTGTGCTGTTGGGTGATCATACATTTGGAGACCTAAACAAGGTCTAAATCACCTAGGGCTTCTTCATGTCTCAATAACTGAAGTTTAAAATTGGTTCTGAGAGCAAGAAGAAGTTGTTGAAGGATTTAAGCAGCAGAGTAGCAGAGTGGCATGATTTGATTTTCATTTTACAAAGCATAGGTGGTCTGTTGGAATTTTAAAGCATGAAATTATACCAACGTGGGAAATTCGTAGTGGAGGTTAGAAGCAAAGAAACTGATAAACCATTTAGAAGACTGTTGTCATAAAGCAAGCCAAGAGATGATGGTGACCAGAATTAAGAGAGCTACAATAAAGAGGGAGATACATTCATGACTATACTAAGAGAGAGAATTTATAGAACCCAGTGAATGATTTCATTTTGCGAATATTATTATTTTTTAGAGACAGAATCTCACTCTGTTGCCCAAGCTGGCTTTGAACTCCTGGGTACAGGTGATCCTCCTGCCTCAGTCACCTAGGTAGCTAGGACTGCATCCTGACCTCCAATGAATTATTTGATAAAAAGGGGTACATAGCCAGGGAAAATGAGGAGTCAAGATTGAAGACTGGTTTGACAGAGAAAAGATAAGTTCATCAAAAGGATTTTGGCTTTCATTTATTATTTTTGAAACTTTACATGCTGTAGTTTTTGAAAGTAACTTTTTTTTTTTTTTTTGAGACAGAGTTTTGCTCTTGTCACCCAGGTTGGAGTGCAATGGCATGATCTCAGCTCACTTCAACCTCTGCCTCCCAGGTTCAAGTGATTCTCCTGCCTCAGCCTCCTCAGTAGCTAGGATTACAGGCATGAACCACCACTCCTAGCTAATTTTGTATTTTTAATAGAGATAGGGTTTTACCATGTTGGCCAGGCTGGTCTTGGCCAACTCCTGACCTCAGTTGATCCACCCTCCTTGGCCTCCCAAAGTGCTGGGATTATAGGTGTAAGCCACTGTGCCCCACCTGGAGGTAACATTTATTACAAGCAAGCATTTAAAAGAAATTGTTACTGTATTAATTTCTTCCAAAAAAATTTATGGCTGTAAATTATGCTTGTGGTTAGCAATCAGCAAATACTAAGAAAGGAATTATTGTTTGTTATAGATTTCCTTATTGTTTTACTTTTGAACATGTTTCAGTGAGTTAATTAATATATTTAACAGAAAGACTGGTAAAGATATCCATACTTCATATGTGTTTAGTAAGCAAACTCTGCGTGGTTGGCGAATACAGGGTTCCCAAGTTTTAATAGTATGCTCTGCATGTGAATTCAGTGGTAGTGGTGATAAGACTACCCATGTTGGTTTTATACAGGCAAACTAAATTATTCATATTAGAAATGTTCTACCATAAACTTTCCTAATTATTATGTTCTAAAAAAGCTCCCTTCAATTAGGCAAATAATAACATTCAGCCAATTCTTTCAAAACGTCATCTGTAAAGCAATTTAAACAGTCTCTAAAATTAAAAAAAAAAAAGACTCTTCTTTTATAGAAAGCAAATAAGGGAAACAGACCTTTCTATTTTATCCATAGGTATAAAAAAGTGATCATTATTATTTTGTTAAATATTTCTCAGGGACTTATTACATCAAGACAGGATTACTCAAAATAAACCTGTGGTTGCATCTACTAACATTTTGAGCAGAGTTTTTACAGTTTATGATTATTTCAATTGGGATTTTATAGTGCAATTACTTTATAATAAGTCTTTGCTCATTAAAAAGATTTTCTAAGTAAATATTCAGATATTTATGTAATTTATGCATAGGTAATACATTAGGGTGGTCGTGTAGTGAAGCTCATAAATAGAATTAGGATTGTCAGATGGTTATAAGTTTATGAAATGTTTAAGAAATTGGTGCATTTATACATATGCAAAAGAATCTTGAAAAGACTGTCTTATTGCCTGAGGAGGCCATGGCTATGGTCTAATTGATTACATTAATATTTTCAAGAGATAAGAATTAATAAACATACAAAAATATGACAATAAAGATGAGCCTTATCCCCAATATTTAGTTTGTCTCAGTCCATGGAGAGTGGGAGCCTGACAAAGACTGTCCTGTTGGGCAGCTCCAGAATTTCCTGCGGGAGGGACTTATGGGAGATTATACCCACACCATGAGGAGCTAGCAGACTGTCTTGAAACTGCATTTGCAAATAAGCACACAGTTTTTATTTTAGTCTTTTTGTTCCTTGGGTTACTTTAGGGGTGCTGAAGGAGATTTGAAAGAGGCTAAATGGCTTTCAAGCCACGTTTTGGTGCTACCATTGGCTAGTCCTCTATTGTATTACAGAGCTGCAGGTCTTAGGTCTTATGATATCCTGGGAGCACTGGGATTTGGAAGAATGTGTCTTTCCAAGATCTTTCTGGATAAAAAATTTAAAAAGAAAATAATAATTTTCCTTGGTTTACTATATCTGCTGTAACATTTATTGGCATGGTACTTTCATAAAAGTATCCTATCTATCATCTGTATTTTAGTTTGCTCATCTGTAAATGGGTATAATTATAACTTGATGAAAGGTTCAGTTTTGAGGATCAAGATTGAATGTCTAAAAATGTCTAGTATATACCAAGCAATAGATAAATGATAGCTATTATTATAATACCTTAATAGAGTAAACACATAGGTCATTTTGTCAATCAATAAATATTTATTGAATACTTTATTAGTTTTCTATTACTGCTTTAACAAATCACCACATGCTACCTTAAACAACATAAATTTCTTATAGTTTGGAAGTCAGAAATCCAAAATGAGCCTTATTGAGCTAAAATTAAGATGTCAACAGGGCTGCATTCCTTCTGGAAGTTCTGTTTCCTTGCTTTTCCAGCTTATAAATACTATGCTTGATTTGTAATCCCCAGCCAGCAATTGCATAGTTGGACCTCTGTTTCTGCCATCAAACTTCTCTGACTCTGACACCTCTGCTTCCACCTTATAAGGATCTTTGTGATTACTGGATAATCCCAGATGACCTTCCACCTCAAAACCCTTAACATAATCATGCCTACAGACTCCCTTTTGCCCTGTGAGATAATACACTTAATAGATGTTCATGATTCTTCAGGGAAACAGAACCAATAGGATATATATGCGGGTACGGGGGTGTTGGAGGGGGAGAGGAGAGAAGAAAAAGAAACTCTAAGGAATTGGCTGACGTGATTATGGAGGCTGGCAAGTTCAAAATCTGCAAGCAGGCTCTAGACCCAGGGAAGCCAATGGTGTAATTTCAGTCCAAAGTCCAGCAGGCAGGCAATCAGGAAAGCCAGTGGTACCAATGACATCCAAAGCAGTCTGCTGAAAAATTCCCTTTTGGTTAGAGAAGCCAGTCTTTTTGTTCTATTCAGGCCTTCAACTGATTGGATGAGGCCCACTCACATTATGGAGGGCAATCTGCTTTACTGTCTGTTCAATGATTTAAATGTTAATCTCATCCAGAAACACCCTCCAATTTGACACCTGTAACTAACCTGTAACAACAGGTTTCAAGGATAGACATCTTTGGGAGGGGCTCATTATTCTTTCTACCACAAATATCTAACCTTTTATATATATATATATATATTGAGCCCTGTGCTCACCACTAAGACTACAAATACAAGGTTGCTGCTTCTAAAGAACTCATATTTAGTCAAGAGGACTTACAAATGACTGCAATACAATAAAGTAGGTGTAATGATAGTTATGCACAGTATGCCATGGTAATACAGAAGAGAGGCAAGTAACTCAGCTAAGGGTGGGAAGTGCAGATGTGGAGAGAGTGAGTAATAAAGAAAGCTTTCTAGAGGTGGACAAGGCTTAAGCTGAATTTTCAAGGACGTGGGAGTTAAAAAAGGGAAAAGCACTGCAGGCATAGGAGACAACCTGAGCACAGAGAAATAACTACTTCTTTAGGTCTGATTCCTCCCTCACCTTGCAGCTTTCTTATTATAATTTAACTTCCTGTCTTAGTCTGTTCTGTGTTGCTGTAACAGAAGACTACAGGCTGAGTAACTTGTGAAGGAAAGAAATATTTTTCTCTTGGTTCTGGAAGCTGGGAAGTCCAGTATTAGAGTGCCAGGATCTGGCAAGGGATTTCGCATCATCCCAAGGTGGAAGGCGAGAGGGTGAGACAGGGAAAGAGGGAGGCAGAGAGAGGCAGAGGGAGAAAGAAAGAAAGAGAGCAAGAGAGAGCAATAGCTTGAACCTGCAGCCTCAAGCCCTTTCATAATTGACGTTAATCCCTTCATGAGGATGGAGCCCTCTTGACCTAAACTCTTCCCATTAGGCCCTACCAATACTGTTGCATTGGAGATTAAGTTTCCAACACATGCTTTTTGGAGGCGCACATCCAAATCATAGCACTTCTCTTGAAAATTTTTAATGATAATAGAATATGTTGGCCAAAGAACTCAAGTGCCCAGCTTTTTTGGCAATAATATTTCTCAGTGTAAATGAATCCACTGACATTCAGATGTATATACCAGTCTGTGTGGTGTGGCAGGCATTATTGGTTTCAGACCAAACAATCATCTAACTCTTACTCCTTGCTAACAGAATCCAATTTTATTCAAAGATTTGGTAACAATGTACTCAGGGAAAGTTGACCCCTCTTTTAGCCCCAGGGGGCAAATTGTGAGTGTTTTAATTCAATAGATGTATTCATCTCTTTTGCTGTGATTGAGTTAGGGAAGGTGGGTAAAATAGTTGTAGTCACTGAGACATAAGAGAAAACAGAAGTCAGCTGGGGAACTTCTGGAAAACATTTTCCTCCTCAAAAAAAGAGTGATACCTGAGGAGAAGCTCTCAGACCTTCTTTCTTGCTTGCTTTTTGACTTTGTTATTTGAGGATGTGATGTCTGGAGCTGAGGCAGCTATTTTGTTAGCATGAAGGGAAACAGGCCATTCATGACAGCAGAAAAATGAAGAGGCTGGGGCCTGTGTGACATCATTGAGCAGGACCAGAAGTGTTGGGTGGAGGCCATAGAAAACTCGGTACTGGGTGCCCTCAGAGATTATCTACAAAATAATCAAGACTTTCCATTATCTTGATTAAACCCTTTTACATTATTTATGTGAAGAAAGCCTCTGTCTGTTGATCTTGTCACAGTATAGTATGCCAGGCTCCAGAAGGATGACAGAAGAAAATCTATCCTGAGAAAATGTGGATTTATTTTTTAAAATTTCTAAACTTTATCTATAAGCTAGTAAACTTTGGACTTAGCAATTAAGGAAAATTATCTCCTCTAACACTCTGGACACACCTTCCTTCAAAGTTGTGGAAGTTTCCTGTTCTAATCAAGTTCTAGGAAAAGTTATGGCCGGCCACCAGGCTCATGCCTATAATCCCAGCACTTTGGGAGGCTGAGGAGGGTGAATCGCCTGAGGTCAGGAGTTCGAGACCAGCCTGGACAACATGGTGAAATCCCGTCTCTATTAAAAATACAAAAATTAGCCGGGCGTGGTGGTGCATACCTGCAGTCCCAGCTACTCAGGAGGCTGAGGTAGGAGAATCGCTTGAACCTGGGAGACAGAGGTTGCAGTGAGCCAAGATTGCCCTCTAGACTGAGTAACACAGTGAGACTCCATCTCAAACAAACAAACAAAAGTTTTACTTGCAGTATTTTAGCATCATACTCCTATTATATCTGAGAGTTCAACTGTGGACAAAATTGTTTTTAAAGACATGCAAAGGTTTTAAATTTAGAAACAATAGAGTTTAGTTTTCCTTAAAAATTTTGGCTCATGCTATACACATGAAATCATATCTACTCCCTGAGACTGTCTAAAAGTAAGTTTCAGGTTTATACACACACTAAAATCATGGATTTTACTGTTTGGAGTGTCACATTAACAAATAGTTAATGAATAAAGAACTAGAGAATATATCTAAAATGGGTATTCCTTTTTTCTTTTTGTTCTGGCCCTTTTCTGTGAGAATAAAACGAGCATTCCATTTAGCATCCTACCCACCTTTTAAACTATTTTTTATTGCTATTAAAGTAGGGTACATGTTCTGCACCATTATTGTGTATCCTTGCATTATATATTGATTTATGGCATATTTAAGTAGCAATTATTCTCAGTGTTGTGAAGTGCTTGTGCTCTGCTCATTCAACATGCAAAAATTTTAAATTACAGTACATTAAGATGTCAATGACAAAAGGGAACATTCTAAAAATAAAGTGATTTTTAAGCATGTTATAAAATGACTAACTCTTTACCAGTGAGCACATACTCTAAATTCCCTTAAATGCTTCTTAGAATCCCTTAGGAAATAAAGAGGACAAAGAGGCATACTCCTATTTTATGTTGCTGGGATCAAGAAATTGCATCTCCTGATTCTTTAGCACTAGTTATCATAGAATTAGACTTACTTTTCAGGCAAAGGTGAGCCTTGTTGGAGCCAAAGATAAACTATATGTACATTTTGTTGATCTTCTTAATGATCTTCCCTTTCTATTTTTAGCTAAAGCAGCACCTTGGTTCAATATCTTCAGGCAAGACTTATGGTGATTCTCATGAGGGAAATGTTAAAAAAAAGAAGTACTACGTCTTTGTGTCAATGAAATTAATTTGCCTCTTCTTTGCTTCCGTCGTAAACCTTGAAAAATTTCTTTGAAGTGCCCATATACGAACCAGGAATTTCACTATCATTTTAGAGTCTTTTGAAGGCTGATGGATTTGGTAACACACTCCCTTTTCTGCATGGCTTCTGAAAATATAATTTGGCTATATATGGTGGCTCACATCCGTAATCCCAGCAAATTGGCAGGATAAGGCAGGAGGATTGCTTGAGGCCAAGAGTTCAAGACCAGTCTGGACAACATAGTTAAGAACCTGTCTCTACAAAAATAAATAAATTTTTTAAAAAAATGAAAGTATGATTTAAAACAAGTCTGATCCCTGCAGAGCCCAGCTTTTTGAATTGCTTTACTCAGAAAAGAGGTTTGTTAATTTATTCTTTCAACAAATGTTTACTGAGTGATTGAGATACATCAGTGATCAAGACAAAACTGATTCCCTATTCTTCTGAGTTTCACCCTGGAGGAAAGAGTGCAAAGACGAGGCAGGGTGTAACGGAAAGAAAATATCTAGCATTAACTGAAAGGCCACTCTCTGCTGACTACTGCATTGTCTGGGTATTATCCCATTTAAACCTCACAGGGGAAGGAGATAGTTTTATAATTATCCACATTTTACAGATAAGAAGCTGTAATTTAGAGAAACATATAACTTGTTCAAGACTACAGAGCTTCAAAGTGGCAAAGCCAGAAATTTACCTCCAAACAGTTTGCCTGAATCCAACTGTATCCACTTACACATTACATCAAAATGTCTCTATTCTCTCATGGTGAAAACAACTGATAAAAGAAAGACTTTATTTTCCTTACTTGAAAATAACATATTTTCCTTTATAGTTGAGTTTCAGCACTTTTTCTGCACTTGTGGCAATACAACTGAATATCTTTGGGCATAAATGCTACCCTTTCTCATGCATAGCAGGTGGGTTATTATCTTCAACTAATACAACCAGAGAGGCCTCTTGGAGCACGATGGCCAAATAGAACCTTCCAGCATTTCTCACTCCATACCTGCCACAGAAAAACCAAATTGAGCAACTATCCACACAAGAAACCACCTTCATAAGTACCAAAAATCAAATGCATAATTAATACCTTACCAAGGAAAGAAGCAGTGAAGAGGGTAGGAAAGACAGGCTTGAATTGCCAACTCCACTACTCCCCTATCCAGTGCCACTTGGAAAAGAGAGAGAGTCTGTGTGCTTAGGTGAGGGGGAGGGGAGTGAGTGTGGTATCTTGCATTGGAACTCAGTGCTGCCTGTCACAGCAGAAAGCAACACAGGGACATTTAGCTGGTGCTCCAGAGGGAGCATTTAGACCAGTCATAGCCAGAGGAAATCATCTACCCCAGCAGTCAGGATTGCTAGCCACCAATACCTGGTAAAGTGCTCTAGGGTCTTCAATAAACTTGAAAGGCAGTCTAGGCCATCAGGACTGCAATTCTTGAGCAAGTCTTGGTGCTGTGCCTGGCTTGGAGCCAGTGGACTTGGGATGCATGTGACCTAGTGAGACATAAGCTGGGGCAGCCAAGGGTATGCTTGCATCATTCCCATCCCCCAATTCCAGGAAGCACAGCTCTCAGCTCTGGCAGAGACTCCTTCTCCTTGAGGAAAAGAAAGAAGAGAGTAAAGAGGACTTTGTCCTACCACTTGGATACCAGCTCAGCCACTGTAAAATAAAGCACCAAGAAGAGTCCCAAGGCCCCCATTCCAGGCATTAGCTCCTCGACAACATATTCAGATCCACCCTGGGCCAGAGGGAACCTGCTGCTCTGAAGGGAAAGAGCTGGTCCTGGCTGGGTTCTTCACTTGCTGAATAAAGAGCCCTTGGGCCTGAAATAAATAGCAGTAGCCAGGCAGTGGTTGCCACAGGCCTCAGGCAAGGCCCAGTACCATGCTGGCTTCCAGGTAGCTCAGCACACACGGAGAGATTCCATTTGTTTGGGGGAAGGTAAGAAAAGAGAACAAAAGACTCTGACTGGTAATCCAGTGAATTTACCCAGATATTACCCAGGACCATCAAAGTAGTACCCCTATGAGTCTGTAAGAGTCACAGTGCTACTGGGCTTGGGTGCCCCCTGATGCACACGGGGCTGCAGTGGCCAAAGACTTAGATCACAGCACTCAATTCCCTTCGAATACTTGGAAAGCTTTCTCAAGAAGGATGGGTGCCAACAAGCCCAGACAATGAAGATTAGAATAAATATCTAACTCTTCAGTGCTCAGACATTGATGAACATCCAGAAGCATCAGGACTGTCCAAGAAAACATGACCTCACCAAACAAAGTGAATAAGGCATCAATGACCAATTCTGGAATGACAGAGGTATGTGACCTTTCAGACAGAGAATTCAAAATAGCCGTTTTGAGTAAGTACAACGAAATTCAAGATAACACAGAGAGGGAATTCAGAATCATATCAGATAAATGTGACAAAAAAATTGAAATAATTTTAAAAAATCAAGCAGAAATTTTGAAGCTGAAAAACTGAATTAACAAACTGAAGAGTGAATCAGTCTCTGAAGCAGAATGGATCAAGCACAAGAAAGAATTAGTGAACTTATGTACAGGCTATTTGAAAATACACAGAGAGAGAAGAAAAAAATAAAAAGGAATGAAGCACACCTACAAGATGTAGAAAACAGCCTCAACAGGGCAAATCTAAGAGTTATTGTCCTTAAAGAGGAGGCAGAGAGAGATTGGGGTAGAAAGTTTATTCAAAAAGATACTAAAGAACTTTCCAAACCTAGAGAAAGATATCAATATTCAAGTACAAGAAGATTATAGATATACACCAAACAGATTTAACCCAAATAAGACTAACTGAAGACATTTAATAATCAAGCTCTCAAAGGTCAAGGAGAAAGAAAGTATCTTAAAAGCATCTCAAATGAGAAAAGAAACAAATAACATATAAAGGAGCTTCAATATATCTGGCAGCAGACTTCTCAGTGGAAATCTTGCAGGCCAGAAGAGAGTGGCATGACACATTTAAAGTGACGAAGGAAAAAACATGTTATCTTAGAATAGTATATCTAGTGAACATATTCTTCAAACACAGAGGAGAAATAGACTACCCAGACAAACAAAAGCTGAGGAATTTCATCAACACCAGGCCCGTCCAACACGAAATGCTAAAGAGACTTCTTCAATCTAAAAGAAAACGATGTTAATGAGCAAGAAGAAATTATCTGAAGAAACAAAACTCACTGGTAATAGTAAGTACACAAAATAACTCAGAATATTATAACACTGTAATTGTGGTGTAGAAACTACTCATATCTTGAGTAGAAAGACTACAGAATGGACCTGTTAAAAATAATAACTACAACAACTTTTTAAGACATGGACAATATAATAAGATATAAATAGAAACAACAAAAATTTAAAAAGCGAGGAGGATGAAGTTAAAGTGTAGAGCTTTTATTAGTTTTCTCTTTGCTGGTTAGTTTGTTTTTGCAATCAGAGTTAACTTGTCACCAGTGTAAAATAATGGGTTACAAGATGTTATTTGTAAGCCTCCTGGCAACCTCAAATAAAAAACCTACAACAGGCCAACTTAATCTTTTCCAGCCGGAACCACAGAGGGTGTCAAAGAGAAGAAGTTTCCTGCTGTGGTAGAATCCCCTCAAAAAAAAAGTGAAGGAATTTTGCAGAGCTGAAGATCAAGCACCTGAGAAAGAGATTTGCCCAAAAAATGCACTGAAAGGCAAAGAGGAAGCTCATCTATGAAAAAGCTAAGCACTATCACAAGGAATATAAGCAAATGTACAGAACTGAGATTTGACGGCCATGATAACAAGAAAAGTCAGCAACTTCTGTGTTCCTGCAGAGCCCAAATTGGCATTTGTCAGCAGGATTAGAGATATCAATGGTGTGAGCCCAAAGGTCTGAAAAGCACTGCAGTTTCTTCATCTTCTTCAGATTTTCAACGGAAGCTTTGTTAATCAATAAGGGTTCAATTAATATGCTGAGGATCATAGGACCCTATATTACATGGGGGTGCCCAAACCGGAAGTCAGTAAGTGAGCAGTAATGAAGTCAGTAGATGCCAGCAATCTACAAGTGTGGTTATGGCAAATTCAATAAGAAGTAAGCTGTCTTGACAGATAACACTTTGATTGCTTGATATTTTGGTAAATATGGCATCATCTGCCTGAAGGATCTGATTTATGAGATTGATACTATTGGAAAATGCTTTCAAGAAGCAAAGAACTTTCTGTGGCCTTTCAAATTATACTCTCCATAAGCTGGAATGAAGAAAAAAAACCACTCATTTTGTAGAAGGTGGAGATACTGACCACAGAGAAGACAAGGTCAACAAGCTTATTAGAAAGAAGAATTAAAGTGACTATCATGCTTATGTTTGTAATCTGATTAGTTAATAAGTAATACCAATTTCAAATTGAAAAAAAAAAGACCGCAACAGCTATACAAAACATAAAAAACAAGAAATTAAAACATGCCACCAGAGAAAACCGCTTTCACAGAAAGGAGGAAGGAAGAAAGGAAGGAAGGGAGGCAGTGAGGGAGGAAAGGAGAAAAAGAAAACCAGAAAGCAAATAACAAAATGGCAAGAGTAAGTCCTTTCTTATCAATAATAACATTGACTATAAATGTACTAAATTCTCCAATCAAAAGACATAGAGAAGCTAAATGGTTTAAAAAACAAAAAAAGACCCAATGATCGGTTGCCTGTAAGAAACACACTTCACCTATTAAGACACACATAGACTGAAAATAAAGGAATAGAAAAAGATATTCCATGCCAGCAGAAACAAAAAAAAAAGAGCAGGATAAACAAAATAGGTTTTAAGACTAAAGTTGTAAGAATAGACAAAGAAGGTCATTAAATATGATAAAGGGGTCAATTCACCAAGAGAATATAACAACCGTAAATATATGTACTCAACACTGGAGCATTCAGATATGTAAAGGAAATATTATGAGAGCTAAAGAGAGATACATTCCAATACAATAATAGTTCTAGACTTCAACACCTTAGTTTCAGCATTGGGTAGATCATCCAGACAGAAAAATCAACCAAGAAACATAGGACTTAATCAGCCCTATAGAACAAATGAACCTAATATATATTTACAGAACATTTCATCCAACGGATACAGAATACACATTCTTCTCCTCAGCACATGGATCATTTTATTTTATTTTGAAACAGGATCTTGCTCTGTTGCCCAAGCTGGAGTGCAGTGGCACAGTCTAGCTCACTGTAGCCTCAGTCTCCCAGGCTCAAGCCATCTTTCTACTTCAGCCTCCCAAGCAGCTGGGACTACAGGTACATGCCACCACATCCATTTCTTTTATTTTCGTAGACATAGGGTCTCACTTGGTTGCCTGGTCTGGTCTCAAATCCCTGGGCTTAAGTGATCCTCCTGCCTCAGCCTCCCAAAGTGCTGAGATTGTAGACATGAGCCACTGTGCCTGACTTGGACCATTCTTAATGACAGAGCGTATGTTAGTCCACAAAACAAATCTTGAAAAATTCAAAAAAAAAAAAAGAACCCAGAGCCGTCTCTGAGACACAGATTAGATTCTTGCATACATACAAGTTATAAGATACGAGATGCGTGTGTGTGTTTGTATAATTATCTATAAAATGAAGAAATTGACAACATGTGAACTGGAGATTTCAGCAGAGAAATGAAAAATTTTTAAAAAAAAGTCAAAGGAAACTCTAGAAATAAAAAATATGATATCAAAGAATTCATTCCATGTGCTTAACAGCAGTCTTGATACAATAATAATGTCAAGGATTCCTGAAAAGGCCAAAGAAAGGATCACTGAACTTGAAGACATTTGGGTCAATGGATAATAGACATTACCAAATTAAAACACAAAAAGGAAAAAACAATTAAAATAAAGACTATAATATCCAAGACCTTTGGAACAGTGTCAATGCTCTAAAACATGAAATTGGAGCCCAAGAATGATAGATGAGGGAATGTAAGAATTTCTAATGATTTTTCCAAAATTTTGAAAGATAACAACTTATATCAAGAAGCTTAGCCAACCACAGGCAATACGAACACAAAGAAAACACACATATGTATATTATAGTCAAACTACCACGTCTTTAAAGTGCAGAAAGAGACTGGGCATGGCAGCTTACATGTGTAACCACAGCACTTTGGGAGGCCAAGGTGGGTGGATCACCTGAGGTCACGAGTTTGAGACCAGCCTGGCCAACATGGCGAAACCTCATCTCTACTAAAACTACAAAACTTTGCTGGGAGTGGTCACACAGGCCTGTAGAACCATCTGCTTGGGAGGCTGAGGCAGGAGAAATGCTTGAACCTGATAAGTGGAGGTTGCAGTGAGCTGAGATCTTGCCACTCCACTCCAGCCTGGGTGAGAGAGTGAGACTCTGTCTCAAAAATAAATTAATAAAGTACAAAAAAGAAATAAAAAGCAACCTAGAGTACACCAAAATATCCCTTTAAAAAGTAAAGCAAGGCCGAGCATGATGACTCACACCTGTAATCCCAACACTTTGGGAGGCTGAGGCAGGTGGATCACTTGAGGCCAGGAGTTGGAGTCCAGCTTGGCTAACATGGTAAAAACCCGTCTCTACTAAAATACAATAATTAGCCAAGTGTGGTGATGCTCACCTGTAATACCAGTTACTGGGGAGGCTGAGGCAGGAGAAACACTTAAATTCGGGAGGCAGCGATTGCAGTGAGCCAAGATCACACCACTGCGCTCAAGCCTGGGCAACAGAGTGAGACCCTGTATCAAAAAATAAAATAAATAAAAATATAAAGAAAAACAAAATAAAGACATTTTGAAATAAATAGTGAGAGGATTTGTTGGCAGTTGACTTAAACTACAAGAAATGCTAAAATAAATTATTTGGTCTAAAGGGAAATCATATCGGATAAAAGCCAGACCATCAAGAGGGGAAAAAAAAGGCACCGAAAGTTGCAATATATCTTTTTTATATTCTTTATTTTATGTATGTACAGATATGTTTCATTTAAATTTCATATATGCTTATATATTCATGTGTGAGATCTATATATGTAGAGAGCGAGAGAATTAGAGAGAGGCAGATGGAGCGATAGGCATCTGTAATCTGTAAGAACTGGCAGAAAAATATTATAGAAAATAAGGTTCTATTTACAAGGGCAAGAAAAAAAACACAAAGTAATTTACAGAATCCTCCTAAGAGTGGTATAAAGTTGTTATAAATTTAATTTAGGTGTCAGTAGGAGTCCCCTACCCTGGAATCCTGAGCTTCAGATATGATTGGCTCAAATCCTCATTCCCAGGCCCTGAACTTTTGTTCTATTCTCTGCATGATTGTGTATATTCCTTTATTTCAGCTTGACACAAGCTGGGTTATAACCCATGCTTTCTGTTCCCCTTTCCCATCCAAAATTAACCTTGAATAAAAAACTACACCAAGTAGCAGAAATTTTACTGATGATTTCAAATAACTGAAAATTAATTGTAGAACATTCTTGTTCTAAAAAGTCTCTTGTTCATCCTACCAAGGTTTTCTCACTTCACCCGTGTGCCACTCATTCTTTCACCATCACTCAAGCTTCTCATCTGGCCTTACCATCTTTCTGATTATTTTTTCTCTTCTGTTCTCATTTAAGAGATAAAGCAAACTTTTCTGATGTTCTCTTACAGAAAAACTTAGCCTCCCTTCTCATTGCTTTGGATCCTGTAAACAGTTTCATCTTCCTTCCAGAGTGGCTTCAGTGCACAACTCCAGAGGACTTGCTTACACTGTAGTCTATGCAAATGGTGCACCAAGAGTTGTGCAGTGCACAGACTGAACAACACTGTGTGGAGGCCCTACCTCTACCTTATTAAGATATTTTTCTAATCAAAGACTGTTTTGGTGCTAGCTATTACGTTAATAACCTCTCACTTATATTACTTAAAAGACCTACAAAAAACTTTTTGGGATATTGAAAAAAAGATAGAATGAGTGAAGAGCTATAAAGCTATGCTGCACTTGGACAGAAAGTCTAATATTATGAAAATGTCTGTTCTTTCCTAATTACTCCTGGGCATCATAAATTCTAATTAAGATGTAAACAGGTTTTTCTATTTCTTTGGTTATAACAACAATTTTACAATATATTTGAAAAAATGAATAGGAGAAATAGCAAAAATAAATCTTAAAAAAAGAGAACAAATATTAAACCTTATAATGAGTACTAACACATCTGTTTGTCAGCTATATAGTTAGCCAATTAACCAGCATGCTCTCTTTCTCTCTAATATCTAGGTATCTACCTACCTAACTATCTATTTTGTATCTATTTTTGTGGACATCCTAAGCATTTTTTTTCTTTCCCTTCCTTCAGGAGAAGGGCATCATCACCCCCACCATGCATCCCATGTGATTTTTGTGGAGCTGCCAGTCACAGGACTTCGCCCTCTGGCCTAAGAGTGGACATGCAATATAGGGTGTCCACTCCAATGTAAGCAATCCTTTTGATGGTAATGATTGGTTCAGGGATAAGTACATAACAAGTCACACAGAAAATTTTCCCTGGAGACTTTCAAAATGAAGTTGGGCATATATACCCTCTTTTGGGAAAAATGACTGGGATGATATAAGCCCAAGCTGCTGGCAGATAGGTTTTCTATCAGTGGCAAAAGCCCATCTGTCATAGGAGAGAATGAAGCCAAGCAGAAGTAAGCAAACATGAGAGGGCAAGAGAGAAAATCCTGGAGATACTGAATCCCAGCTTGAATTTCTGAAGCCCTTGAATCTCTTGGGTCTTTAAAGTTCCTTTCTCAATTCTTGAAATTTCCCTAATATACTTTCAGTAATATAAACATAGATCTATAGATATGGATATAACTAAAGGGAAAATTCTGTCTCCCTTTTGCTCACCTTCTTCCGTTTAACACCCAAAGCAAAAAAGGAAGACATACCATTCTGATTGGCCAAGATCCCAGACATGCTTTAGGATTATGATTTACTATTGGATGATTTCACTCTCATCTAATGGTAGTGGTTATGGTGGTCATGATAATAGTGGTGATAAGAGTATTAGTATTTGTTATAGTGGCGACAGCAGCAACTCTGCTTCTGAGTTTGCCAGAAGGAGCTTAGATATACTGAAGTTTCTTTAGATATTAAAGTCATCTGGGGTTGAAGTGGGCTCGTGGCTTAGGAAGGAAGATGGTATAGAAGCCATAATTGGCTATATATATTCTGAGTAGGGAATAATCTATTCCGAGCAGGCAAATGGCATGAGTTATTTTATGCAAACTCTGAGGTGAAACTCTCCAAAGTTCTCCTCAAATGGGAATAATGGGATTCCCTCTCTGGAGGAAATCTAGATGCACCCCATCTTGGCTTTGAGCTATGTGACTTCTTCAGTTATGTATTTCTCTGGGTTATCCTACATTAACCAAGTATATAAGGCCTCCCAAGTGTACCATACATTGAGAAAGCTCAAGATTTCCATTCTTATTCTCCTCTGCATGGTTTTCTGCTATTCCCTCTGATTTATGTCACCTGAATATTTTATCCTCTCCCTTCATTTAGGGAGTTTGTGCAAGTCTCTAAGGAGTCTTTCTTCTGTCATTCATCTATTGATCCATCCATTTAACCAAATTTATATTTAATGAGAACCTACTATGTGACAATCACTGTGCTAATTGTATACCAGGAGATTTTAGTCTGGTAAGAAGACAGACATAGAAACAAAAAACTGCTACACCAGTTATTTGCAGGGCCTTGATATGGTTGGTCCAGAGATCCTTCCTCAGTATCTCAGCATTTCTGGCGTGTTCTTTCCTGTGTTCTGTATCCAATACCCTTTTAGGGGTATAGCAGGGGACACTTAGTTTATTCTTCTAGTCATAGGCCAAATCTAGCAGGAATATTTTACCTCAAAATGTATTTCTTGACTGGGCATGGTGGCTCACATGTGTAATCCCAGCACTTTGGGAGGCTGAGGTGGGTGGATCACGTGAGATCAGGAGTTCAAGACCAGCCTGGCCAACGTGGGGAAACCTCATCTCTACTAAAAATACTAAAATTAGCTGGCATTGTGGCATACACCTGTAATCCCAGCTACTTGGGAGGCTGAGGCAGGAGAATTACTTGAACCCGGGATGTGGCAGCTGCAGTGAGCTGAGATCATGCCACTGTACTCCAACCTGGGTGACAGAGCGACACTGTCTCAAAAACATATCTATATATATATAATATTCCCTACCAATTATGGCTTCTCTAACGTCTTTCCTGAGCCATGAACCCCACTTCAACCTCAGAAGACTTTAATACCTAAAGAAACTTCAGGATGTCTAAGCATCTTCTGACATATATATATATATATATATATATATGCCCTATAATGAGTGTTATAGGTATTTAGGTGTTGCTATATCTATGTAGCAACATATGGTGGTGTTATTATTATATCATATTTTTATTATATTATTATATTTTTATTATTTTATTATTATGATATTATTCCCTGCCTAGAATATATATAGCCAATTATGACTTCTATACCATCTTCCTTCCTAAGCCACGAGCCCATTTCAACTGCAGAAGACTTTAATACCTAAAGAAACTTCAGTATATCTAAGCTCCTTCTGGTACACTCAGAAGCAGAGTTGCTGCTGTCACCACTGTAATGAATACTAATACTCTTATCACCACTATTATCATGACCACCGTAACCACTACCATTAGATGAGAGCGAAACCATCATATATATATATATATGATATACGTATGATATATATATGTATGATATATATATGATATCGATATATGATAGATATATGATATATCATGTATATATGATATATCATATATATCATATACTATATATAATATATATTCCTGTGATTCAAGAATTCATAATAGCTGTTTATTGTTTTTTAAAGTCAGTAAAATTGAGAGCAGTAGTTAACAAGTTTAGTCATGAATGCTATCACCTTGATGGATAACTAGTGAGAAGAGTGTATGTTTGCTTTCCAAAGGATCAAGATCATCATATATAACATATATATGATGTATATATGATATATTATATATATATATCATATATATATGATATATATGATATATATAGACATATTTTGAGATGGCTGTTCAGAGGGCCGACAAACAAGTAGTTAAGTTGCTTTCTGCAAGGGAGATTTGCATCTGCAGAGAATCTGCATTGATGCAACCAGGCAGGCCTTCCTTTGCTCAGATCTAGGAAAGATTAATGGAGAGTCTGACACCTTTAAAAGTCTGGAATAAGGCTGGGCACGGTGGCTCACGCCTGTAATCCAAGCATTTTGGGAGGCCGAGGCAGGTGGATCATGAGGTCAGGAGTTCAAGACAAGCCTGGCCAAGATGGCGAAACCCCATCTCTACTAAAAAAAAAAATACAAAAATTAGCCAAGCATGGTGGTGTGTGCCTGTAATCCCAGCTACTCTGGAGGCTGAGGCGGAGAATTGCTTGAACCCAGGACGTGGAGGTTGCAGTGAGCCGAGATCACACCACTGCACTCCAGCCTGGGTGACAGAGCAAGACTACACATAAAAAAAAAAGTCTGGAAGAACTATTTAGCATCATTTACCTTCTCTGAGGGTTGTTATCTGTGAGATTTCGTCTATGTAGCAAGACTACCTTTGCTGACCAAGCCTCCCTCTTCTCTACCTCTCATAACCTGTCTAGCCACCATAACCTGGTTTGCCACCATAGCCTGAGCCCCCATTCTCTCTGTAACCTCAAGATGATATATAAGCTGAACCCCATTAAGGATTGGGAGTAATCACTCTGTGGTTTCTCTACCAGGAGTATGTTAGTGCATTTGTATGCCTTTTCTCCCATTAATCTGGCTTTTGTGAGTCGAGTTTTTAGTGAAATTTCAGGAGGATAAAGGGGACATTTTCCATTGATTCCTATACAACTTATACTCTCCTTATTTCTCTGCTTCCAATGCAGGGGAAGTACAACTGCCCCCACTATAACACGTAATGTTTTCCTCTGTAGACACAGTATACATAGTACCAAAACTCCCTGTCCATTACTCCAAATGACCCAGCTATCTGTAGGGCAGAGATAGGAAGTGAGGAAAATTCCGTAGCCCTGATCCTGCAAAATAGCTTCTATTGTCCTTTCAGAGATGGCAATAGAAGAACAATAGGAGAATATATGTACTTGGAGACAAGGTATAGAAATAGCTTCACTGTTGGCTTTTAAAAATATAATTCTGACCTGGCTGGGTGGCTCACGTCTGCTGTAATTCCAGCACTGTGAGAGGCCAAGGCAGGTTTATCATTTCAGTTCAAGAGTTCGAGGCCAGCCTGGACAACATGGCACAACTCCATCTCTACTAAAAATACAATAATAATAATAATAATAATAATAATAATTGCTGGCCATGGTGGCACATGCCTATAGTCCCAGCTACTGGGGAGGCTGAGGTGGGAGGATTGCTTGAGCCTAGTAGGAGGGAGGGATTTTAGTGAGCTGAGATTGTGCTACCAGCCTGGGTGAAGAGTAAGATCCTGTCTCAAAAAAAAAAAAAAAATATATATATATATATATATATATATATACCCCCACATAATTACGTACAATAAACTTTATCTCATACTATATAATTGAGTTTAGTAGTTCATTTACATTATCACTTATACTATCTTTATGGATTAAAAAGTGACCAAACTTTTTTTCTTTTTGAGACAGCGTCTTGTTCTGCCACCCAGGGTGGAGTGCAATGATGTGATCTTGGCTCACTACAGTCTCAACCTCCTGGGGTGAAGCAGTCCTCCCTCCTCAACCTCCCAAGTAGCTGGGACTACAAGCATGTACCTCCATACCCAACTAATTTTTAAAATTTCTGTAGAGACAGTGTCTCACTATGTGGCCCAGCTACTCTTGAACTCCTGGGCTCAAGCTATCCTCCCACCTCAGCATCCTAAAGTTCTGGGATTACAGTCGTGAGCCACCATGCCCAGCTTAGATTTCACTTTTCTAGACTTTTATCTGTGCTACTTTTGTACTTCAATTCATAGTCATCTTAAAATACCACCCACAGTGACATGTAAGCTTTAATCACCAGTTAATTTTACAGTAGAATTTAATTGTATTTTTGATTGTTTTACAGATTGTGTAATAATGAAAAATTGTGACTTAATTTAAAATGTTTTATTATAAAAGTAGTGTATGTTTGTATAAATAGAAATACTTGAGAAATAAAAAGAAATTGTCTTGTTTTTTTCTTTTCATTTAAACTCTACTCCCAGGAGTCACTTCCCTTTCATATGTGTCATTACAGATCTTTAGGCATGTACAATATTTCCTCACAAATGAACTTATGGCACACACACACACACACACACACAATCTTATAACTAGCATCCTCTACTTAGCAATCTGTCAATGCCATGTAGATATTTCACAGTATGATACAATGTAATTTATTTGTCTCTGGACTGCAATTTAAAATGATTTTAGATTTTCACTATTACAAATACTGCTACAATAAATAACGTTGTAATATGTGTTCTTGCATGCTTATGTAATATATCTGTATGTTAAATTTCTAGAAATGGAATTGCTGGGTCAAAGAGCAGATGCATTTGAAATTTGGATAAATACTATGAAAATGCCATCCAAAAAGCTTGTGCCAACCTGGGCTCTTACCAGCAGCATGTGTTGGAGAGTTTCTGTTTTTAATCTTTGCCAATCTGGCAGTAAAACATGACATAACATTGTTATTTTAATTTGCCCTTATTTAATAAAAAATGTGATCTAGCACCTTATCATATATTTATTAACCATTCATTTTTTTCTGAACTGTACTGTTTTTGCAGCTGGATTTTTTTGTACTGCAGATAATTTCCAAGAAAGAATATGCGTATTTTTGAATTTGACGTTACAATGCCTGAAATTTTTTTGAGACAAAGTCTTGCTCTGTCGCCCAGGCTGGAGTACAGTGCTGTGATCTCAGCTCACTGCAACCTCCACTTCCTGGGTTCAATCACTTCAAGTTATTCTCCTGCTTCAGCCTCCTGAGTAGCTGGGATTACAGGTGCCTGCCATCATGCCCGGTTAATTTTTGTATTTTTAGTACAGGTGGGGTTTCACCATGTTGACCAGGGTGGTCTCAAACTCCTGACCTCAAGTGATCCACCTGCCTCAGCCTCCCAAAGTGCTGGGATTACAGGTGTGAGCCATCGCACCTGGCTAATGCCTGAAATTTTTAAAGATGGCAATTAAATTTAGAACTAGATTGTTGCCAAGTTCAAATATAATGAAATAGTGATTTTTGATATGAGAAAAGATATTGAGTTCATCTGGGTCCCATGGAGCCTCCCCTTTTCCACAATGCAAAGTGGCAGTTACTTGCATCTGTGCTGTCATTCTTAATACCCTGAACTAGAGTCTCAGAGATTTACATCCTCTTTAAAACTCACATCATCTTTCTTTATTTTGTTTTATTTTATTTTTCTGTAAGTTATTCGGGTACAGGTGGTTTTTGGTTACATGAATAAGTTCTTTAGTGGTGATTTGTGAGATTATGGGGTGCCTATCACCCAAGAACTGTACACTGCACCATATTGGAGTCTTCTGTTGCTCACTTCCCTCCCACTCTTTCCCCCAAGTACCCAAAGTCCATTGTATCATTCTTATGTCTTTGTATCATCATAGCTTGGCTCCCACATATCAGTGAGAACATACGATGTTTGGTTTTCCATTCCTGAGTTACATCACTTAGAATAATAGTCTCCAATCTCATCCAGCTCACTGAAAATGCTGTTAATTCATTCCTTTTTATGGCTACATAGTATTCCGTTTTGTATATATGTATATGTATACATACATATCATAGTTTCTTTATCCACTCGTTGATTGATGGGGTATTTGAGTTGGTTCCATGATTTTTCAATTTTGAATTGTGCTGCTATAAACATGCATGTGCAAGTATCTTTTCAACTAATGACTTCTTTTCCTCTGGGTAGATACCCAGTAGTGGAATTGCTGGATCAAATGGTAGCTCTGCTTTTAGTTCTTTAAGGAATCTTCACACTGTTTTCCATAGTGGCTGTACTAGTTTACATTTTCACCAGCAGTGTAGAAGTATTTCCTGTTTACCGCATCCATATCAACATCCACTGTTTTTTGATTTTTTGATTATGGCCATTCTTGCAGGAGTAAGGTGGTATGGCATTGTGGTTTCGATTTGCATTTCCCTGATCATTAGTGATGTTGAGCATTTTTTCATATGTTTGTTGGCCATTTGTATATCTTCTTTTGAGAATTGTCTATTCATATCCTTAGCCCACTTTTTGATGGAACTGTTTGTTTTTTTCTTACTGATTTGTTTGAGTTCATTGTAGATTCTGGATATTAGTCCTTTGTCAGGTGTATAGATTGTGAAGATTTTCTCCCACTCTGTGGGTTGTCTGTTTACTCTGCTGACTGTTCCTTTTGTTCTGCAAAAGCTCTTTAGTTTAATTAGGTCCCAGCTATTTATCTTTGTTTTTATTGCATTTGCTTTTTGTTTCTTGGTCATGAAATCCTTGCCTAAGCCATGTCTAGGAGGGTTTTTCCAATGCTATCTTCTAGAATTTTTATAGTTTCATGTCTTAGGTTTAAATCCTTAATCCATCTTGAGTTGATTTCTGTATAAAGCGAGAGATGAAGACCCAGTTTCATTCTCCTACGTATGGCTAACCAATTACTCCAGCACCATTTGTTGAAAAGGGAAAGATCTCCACTTTAAGTTATTGTTTGCTTTATGGAAGACCAGTTGGCTGTAAGTATCCGGGTTTATTTCTGGGTTCTCTATTCTGTTTCATTGGTCTATATGCCTATTTTTATACCAGTACCATTCTGTTTTGGTGACTATGGCCTTACTGTATAGTTTGAAATCAGGTGGTGTGACACTTTCAGATTTGCTCTTTTTGCTTAGTCTCTATTTGGCTATGTGGGCTCTTTTTTGGTGCCCTATGAATTTTAGCATTGTTTTTTCTAATTCTGTGAAGAATGATGACGGTATTCTGATGGAGATTGCATTGAATTTGTAGATTGCTTTTGGCAGTATGATCATTTTCACAATATTGATCATGCCCATCCATGAGCATGGGGTGTGTTTCCATTTGTTTGAGTCCTCTATGATTTCTTTCATAGAAAGAAATCCTTGTAGTTTTCCTTGTAGAGGTCTTTCAACTTCTTTGTTAGGTATATTCCTAAGGTTTTTGTTTGTTTGTTTGTTTGCAGCTATCATAAAAGGGGTTGAGTTCTTGATTTGATTCTCTACTTGGTTGCTATTGATTTATAGAAGAGCTACTGATTTGTGTACATTAATCTTGTATCTGGAAACTTTGCTGAATTCTTTTGTCAGTTCTAGGAGCTTTCTAGAGGAGTCTTTAGGGTTTTCAAGGTAAACAATCATATCATAAACAAACAGTGACAATTGACTTCTTCTTTACTGATTTGGATGCCCTTTATTTCTTTCACTTTCCTGATTGCTCTGGTTAAGACTTCCAATACTATGTCAAAGAGGAGTGGTGGCAGTGGGTATCCTTGTCTTGTTCCAGTTCTCAGAGGGAATATTTTCATCTTTTCCCTATTCAGTATTATGTTGGCTGTGAGTTTGTCATATATGGCTTTTATTACATTAAGGTATGTCCCTGGTATGCTGATTTTGCTGCGGGTTTTATTCATAAAGGGATGCTGAATTTTGTCAAATGCCTTTCTGCATCTATTGAGATGATCATGTAATTTTTGTTTTTAATTTTGTTTTTTGGTGTATCACATTTATTGACTTTCATGTGTTAAACCATCCCTCCCTTCCTGGTATGAAACCCACTTGATCATGATGAATTATCTTTTTGATATGTTGTTGGATTCAGTTAGCTAGGATTTTGTTAAGGATTTTAGCATCTATGTTCATCAAGGAGATTGGTCTGTAGTTTTCTTCCTTGGTTATGTCCTTTCTTGGTTTTAGTATTAGGGTGGTGCTAGCTTAATAGAAAGAACTAAGGAGGGTTCCTTCTTTCTCTATCTTGTGAAATAATGTCAAAAGGATTGGTAACAATTCTTCTTTGAATGCCTGGTAGAATTTTGCTGAGAATCCAACTGGTCCTGAACTTTTTTTGTTGCTAATTTTTTAATTGCCATTTCAATCTTGCTGCTTGTTATTGGTCTGTTCAGGGTATCCAATTCTTCCTGATTTAAGCTAGGAGGGTTGTATTTTTCCAGGATTTTATCCATCTCTTCTAGGTTTTCTAGCTTATGTGCGTAAAGATGTTCATAGTAACCTTGAATGATCTTTTGTATTTCACTGTTGTCAGTTGTAATATCTCCTGTTTCATTTCTTAGTGAAGTTATTTGGATTTTTCTCTCCTCTTTTCTTGGTTAATCCTGCTAATGGTCTATCAATTTTATTTATCTTTTCAAAGAACTTGCTTTTTGTTTCATTTACCTTTTGTGTTTTTTGTTTGTTTGTTTCAGTTTCATTTAGTTCTGCTCTGATCTTGGTTACTTGCTTTCTTCTGCTGGGTTTGGGTTTGGTTTGTTCTTGTTTCTCTAGTTCCTTGAGATGTGACCTTAAATTGTCTGTTTGTGCTCTTTCAGACTTTTTGGTTGAAAGAGCCTTATGAATCTTCCCCTTAGCACCACCTTTGCTGTATCCCAAAGATTTTGATAGGATGTGTCATTATTGTTGTTCAGTTAGAAGAATTTTTAAATTTTCATCTTGATTTCATTTTTGACCCAATGCTCATTCAGGAGCAGGTTATTTAATTTCCATGTGTTTGCATGGTTTTTAAGGTTTTTGTTTGTTTGTTTGTTTTGTTTTTTAGTTGATTTCCAGTTTTTTCCACTGTGGTCTGAGAGAGTGCTGATATCACTTTAATTTTCTTAAATTTATTGAGGCTTATTTTATGGCCTATCATATAGTCTGTTTTGGAGAAAGTTCCATACTCTGCTGAATAGAATGTGTAACCTATTTAGAATTGTGATATTTTCCTGTTGGACAAGGCCTTTTACCGTTATATACTGTCTCTTCTTGTCTCCTTTAACCACTGTTGCTTTAAAGTTTGTTTTGTCTGATATGAGAATAGCTACCTCTGCTCACTTTTGGTGTCTATTTGCATGAAATGCCTTTTCCACCCCTTTACTTTAAGTTTATGCCAGTCTTTATATATTAGATGAGTCTTCTGAAGGCAGCAGATAGTTGGTTGGTGAGTTCTTATCCATTCTGAGGTACACTATCTTTTAAGTGGAGCATTTAGGCTGTTTGCATTGCATATTAGTATTGAAATGTGAGGTACCACTGCTTTCATCACGTTCTTTGTTGCCAATGTACTTTGGTTTTGTTTCTTCTTTTTGCTTTTTAACAGTTTTGTTTTATAGGTCTTGTGTGATTTATGCTTTAAAGAGTTTCTGCTTTGATGTGTTTCCAGGATTCATTTCAAGATTTAGAGCTACTTTTAACAATTCTTGTAGTGGTGGTTTGGTAATGGCAAATTCTCTCAGCATTTGTTTGTGTGAAAATGACTGTACCTTTCCTTTATATGTGATGCTTAATTTTGCTGGATACAAAATTCTTGGCTAATAATTGTTTTGTTTGAGGAGGCTGAAGATAGGTCCTCAATCCCTTCTAGCTTGCAGGGTTTCTGCTAAGAAATTTGCTGTTAATCTGACAGGTTTTTCTTCATAGGTTACCTGGTGCTTCTGTCTCACAGCTCTTAAGATTCTTTCCTTCATCTTAACTTTGAATAATCTCATGACAATATGCCTAGGTGAGGATCTTCTGTGAAGAATTTCCCAGGTGTTCTTTGTGCTTCTTGTATTTGGATGTCTAGTTCTCTCGCAAGGCCAGGGATGTTTTCCTCGATTATTTTCCCAAATATATTTTTCAGGCTTTTAGAATTCTCTTCTTCCTCAGGTACATTGATTATTCTTAGGTTTGATCATTTAACATAATCCCAGACTTCTTGGAGGCTTTGTTCATATTTTCTTATTCATTTTTCTTTGTCTTTATTGGATTGGGTTAATTTGAAAACCTTGTCATTGAGTTCTGAATTTTTTTCTTCTACTTGTTCAATTCTATTGCTGAGACTTTCCAGGGCATTTTGCATTTCTAAAAGTATGTCCAAGGTTTCCTGAATTTTTAAATTATTCTTCGTTTAAGCTATCTATTTCCATGAGTATTTCTCCCTTTTCTTCTTGTATCATTTTTTTTTTTTTTATTTCCTTGCATTGGGCTTTCTCTGATCCCTCCCTAATTAGCTTAATAACTAACCTCTTGAATTCCTTTTCAGGTAAATCAGAGATTTCTTCTTGGTTTGGATCCATTGCTGGTGAACTAGTGTGATTTCTTGGGGGTGTTAAAGAGCCTTGTTTTGTCATATTACCAGGGATGGTTTTCTGATTCCTTCTCATTTGGGTTGGCTCTTTCAGAGGGAAGGTCTAAGGCTGAAGGCTGTTGTTCAGATTATTTTGTCCCACAGGATATTCCCTTGTTATAGTACTGTCCCTCTTCTCCCATGGATGTGGCTTCCTGTGAGCCAAACAGCAGTGATTGTTGTCTGTCTTCTGGGTCTAGCCATTCAGTGAGTCTACCCAGCTACAGGCTGGTGCTGGGGTTGTCTGTACAGAGTCCTGTGATGTGAACTGTCTGTGGGTCTCTCAGCCATAGATACCAGCACATTTGCATTCCGGTAGAGCTGGCAGAGGGTGCAATGAACTCCGTGAGGGTCCTTAGCTTTGTTGGTTTAATGCTCTATTTTTGTGCTGGTTGGCCTCCTGTCAGGAGGTGGTGCTTTCCAGAAAGCATCAGCTATAGTAGCGTGAAGAGGGATTGGTTGTGGGCGGGGCCCTACAACTCCCAAGATTATATGACCTTTGTCTTCCACTACCAGGATGGATAGGGAAGGACCATCAGGTGGGGGCAGGATTAGGTGTGTCTGAGCTCAGACTCTCCTTGGGCAGGTCTTGCTGGGGCTGCTGTGGGGGATGGGGGTGATATTTCCAGGTGACTGGAGTTGTGTACCTAGGAGGATTATGGCTGCCTCTGCTGAGTCATGCAGGTTGTCAGGAAAATGGGGGAAAGCTGGCAGTCACAGGCCTCATCCAGCTCCCACTCAAACTGAAATTTCCACTGTGCCCACCTCAACTACCCTGAATGTTTCCAGGCAGTGGGCAAGATGGGCTTGAAAATTTGCCCAAGGCTATTTGCCTCCCAGCTGTGAAAGAAAGGGCTCTAGTTCTTCCTCCCTCTGTGAAGTCTGCCCACCGAATTAGGACCCTCCCACTAGTTCTGGCCAGGAGTCTTCTCACCCCGTTCAAATTGTTACAAAGTTTAGCTAGGGATCTCCTTCTCCCTGTGGAGTTTTACCCACTGCTCCTCTGGGGACTCAGCAAGCTTCCAGGGCCTTTCTGCTGCTTCCTCTATGCCTGCATTTCACTCAGCTCTCTAACTTGACTCAGCTCCAGGTAAAGTTGGAAACTTCTCTCTCAGACAGACCTTCAACTTGTCCAGTGGGGGCATGTGTTCAGGAGAGGAAGGTCTCCCTTTCCTGCTTCTGCCGTTGGGCATTCACAGCATTTGGGGTGTCTCCCAGGTCCTGAAGGAGCAGTCTGCTTCCTTCAGAGGGTCTGTGGTTCCTCACAGGATTGCTGGTTTGTTCTTGCAGTTGATCTGGAGCTAAAATTCACAGTGCAAGCCTCCGCATACTGCTCTGTCTGTAGGTACAATCTAGTCCTGCCTCCCGTCCGCCATGATCCCTTGAATCCCTTCACATCATCTTTCAAAAGCTGTACAATAATATGTTTTTGTGTTTTTTTTGTAGCTTTAAATCTCAAAAATATAAAAAACATAGAGAATGGGTTGGCTCAATGCCAAGAATAGGAAAAGCATCTTTTCAGAGGTTATGTAAGAAAGAGGTAAGAAACAAAATGATTATGCCATGTGTAAAACTAGAAAGCTGGGATTGGCCCAGATCTCAGGGGCAGCTGTAAAAAAAACAAAAGACGGTAGTCAAATGCAAAGAGAAAATCCCTAGGTCTGGGGAGAGTTGAAGTACAGCAATGCCACACAAAAAGTAAGCGAAATATCTATTTACCTTTATTAAAATTCAAAGTAAATTGATTTCCAACATAGAGAAGATCCTGCATATAACAAACCAACTGTTTTAGTTTTTGTATGCTTGGTGGTGGTGGTGGTGGTAGTTTTGGTTGCAAGTGTGGGGCTCAAAGGAGTGCTCACCTTGGCCCTCTGAAGGTTTATTGAAAAACTGAATCACAAGAGACAGATTGATGAGATAAAAGGCATACAAATTTATTTAGCATGTATACATGGGAGCCTTTGGACCCAAAGGCACAGGGGAAATTGTTCATTTTTATACATAAGTTCACTGGACTATGGACAGCCACACAGAAATATAAGTGGTTAAAAATGGTATGATCTCATGCTAAGACTGAGTTGAAAAACCCAGCAAGGCCTGTCTGTCTAAATTCCTCTTGGCCTCTCTGAGCAGCATTCCTTCCCTCTGGGTATAGGGCAGAACCCTCTTTGGAATGGGGGTCTTATGACCTACAGTTAAACAAGTAGGTCAGAGAATTTCTCTATGGCCAGTTTTTACACAGAAAAGGAGAGGAGAAAGTTAGAATAATATTTTCAGGTTTTACGGCTAGCTTTGGTGAAAAAGGGTTCTGGTTTCTATGACTGCCTTGGGGACCAGGGATTCTAACTTTTATGGTGAGCCCCAGGAAAGAATGGGACTGAGAGACTGGAGGGCAGAAGGTCAGAGAAAACTTTGACTTCTGAGGTCTTCATTTGGGATGTTGTTTATTGAGCCCCAACATAAGCTCAAGGTCTTACTCCAACTAGTTCAGGCTAAAAAAGAATTCACCAGTTTGTATAAAAGGACCCTGAGGGATTAACAATTCTCAAGTATCAGGGAGCCCAAGGCTGACTCTTCAGGGCTCTGTCTTGTCTCCCAGCTCTGGAGTGCTTTTCTGAGTGTGGGCTTCCTTCTCAGGAAAGCTTTCTCTACCTGGTGGAAGTGAGGGCCGTTGGCAATATGTAGATGAATAAGACATAATCTGCATTCTTGCTTTCATTTAATAAAAATTAAGTCCATTTCCAGAGAATTCCATCTCTATTCCCTTTACTTAAACAACGATTCCTATCTTTTCTTGGTCTATTTTCATTCTCTTTCCACATGTGACCGTTGTAGTCAATTCCAGAGTATACAGAATTTTTCACCTTTTCACTTTATGTGATTTATTTGCACTTGCCCAAGAATATAATCCTTGTATTTTTATATAGCTGCCTAACTGCCCATTGATTCAATCTACATTTTTAAAGCACAGTTTTCATTTGGAAATTCTGTGTTAGCTTATGGTGAAAGAGCTCAAATCCTAAACAGGGTGTCCTGAATTATCATCATAGGAAAATGAAGTGCTAGGTCATCTAGAAACCTGCCCTTGGTTTGTTTCAGAGCACTTCTCTGCTGACTTCTAGAACATTTACTGACAACCTACTATATGACAGTAGGCATTGTGCTAGGTGCTTCATAGATATATGTATAGATTCATGTATATGTATATACCCATATATATATATATATATATATATATATATAAATTTCTTTGTCTAAAATTTTAAATTTACATCTTGATATAATGTCAGCTATGTCAATGAGAAGACCACCATGGTGCCTAAACAGTAGAAAGAAGAGCTTTATTGGTGATACCAGTTTGCAAACTGAGAAAGGACAGTCTTTAGTGCATCCCGAAGATGCTCTCTTCAAAGAGGGAAAAGGCAGGTTGGGGTTTTATGCCTCAGAGGCTCTGTATTACACAATAAAGTCATACATGTTCAGTAGGTTTAGGGGAAAAGCTATACATATTTATGAGGGAAGTTGAGCACATGTACAAAGGACAAACATGCATGCAACATACATCTCATGTTCACTTTGGGGAGAGGTTTTAGCATTAGAGTTAGGTGGAACTGGATCTTTACATCAAAAGGTGAACTAGCTTTTTTCCTCAGAGCTGCCTATGGAGGTGGCAGCTGTCTCCTCTTCCGCATCATGGCTGCCCTCAGACCCCTTGTGAAGCCCAAGATCGTCAAAAAGAGAATCAAGAAGTTCATGTGGCACCAGTCAGACCGATATGTCAAAATTAAGCGTAACAAGTGGAAACCCAGAGGTATTGACAACAGGGTTTGTAGAAGGTTCCAGGGCCAGATCTTGATGCCCAACATTGGTTATGGGAGCAACAAAAAAAACAAAGCACATGCTGCCCAATGGCTTCCAGAAGTTCCTGGTCCACAACGTGAAGGAGCTGGAAGTGCTGCTGATGTGCAACAAATCTTACTGTGCTGAGATTGCTCACAATGTTTCCTCCAAGAACTACAAAGCCATCGTGGAAAGAGCTGCCCAGCTGGCCATCAGAGTCACCAACCCCAATGCCAGGCTGTGCAATGAAGAAAATGAGCAGACAGCTCATGTGCACATTTTGTGTTTAAATAAACTGTAAAAACTGCAAAAACAAAACAAACAAACAAAAAAAAAACAAAAACGTGAAGTATGGAACACAAAGACAGTTTGTACGCAGTCTTTATAAACTGGCTAAAGCTGGCTTAAGGTCTGTGGTTGCTTATTAGGAAAGAATGTTTGTAAGGCAGATTCTCTGTTCATTGAGTTGTAGTGGTCTGGGGTGGCAAATTAGAGTTAGGAGGGGTCTGATAATTTGCCTGGTTAGGGAGTTTAACAAGAGTGTAGATTTTTTTTTTTTTTTTTTTGTAGCCATAGGAATTTAGGAAGTTGCCATGCCAGCCAAGATCTGAACCCTCAATGTGTAGGTAACTTTTGTTTCCTTAACCTTAGGGTCTATCTTAGTTGCTAAAGGGGCATCTATTTTGATCAGTCGGATAACAGACCTTTGTTACTGTAACGATGCAAAAAATTGCAACAGGTCATTTCCATTCTCAGATTCCTTAAACATTAACATTTTACTATCATTTTCTCTTTGAGCGTTTCAGACATAATGCTCCATTATTTTTAAATACCTCATCATATAGTTCCTAAAAACAAAGACATTATTTTACATAACCATTGAATAATGATCAAAATCAGGTAATTAACATTAATGCAAAGGTATTGTCTCATTTACAGTTTATATTCAAATCCTTTGCCAGTGGTCCCCAAATAATGTCTATTATAGCAAAACATAGTCTGGATTAGATGGTGTATTCAATTTTTATTTTCACTTGGAACAATTCCCCAGTTTATCCTTCATGTTATTGACATTTTTAAAGAGTACAGACTATAAGTTTTGTGCAACATCCCTCAATTTGGGTTTATCAGATGTCTCCTCATGATTACATTTAAGATATGCCTTTTGGCAGGAATACCAAAGAAGTGACATTGTCTTCTTCTCAATGCATCATTTCAGGAGGAACATAATGCCAGTTTATTCCATGTCCCTTTTTAAAAAGTGCTTGGCATCTAGGATTGGTGACAGTCTCACAGAGCAATACCTGTGATGTAGTCCGACTAGTACAATAAGAGAGGTGTACATGTTTGTCAAGCATCTCTTATTCCTTCCTCATACTCTCTTGGCCACCTTTTTGCTCCACTAATTGCTGTTGCAGCCAACTATGCTCTGACATCATCTTGCCTCAAGTGCAGGGAGCATCCCTTTCTTTTTGTGGTGAGGCTTCCCTGCAACCGCCATGCAGAATGTCTGCAGAAACCCATCCAACTATTTTGGCACATGCACAGACTGGAAAAGTGAAGGAGTGAACATTCCCTGGGGCAATCTTCAGTTCTACCACTGAAGGGTAGAACTTATGAATCGATCATCTCTCCTGTGTCAGACAATTCTGACAATTCTGAGGCCCACTTTATGCAGTTTTTCAAAGGGCCCCCAGCAGGACCACACTCCAGTTTCCCATAGTGGTGACCAGCTCAATAGCACACTATTTGGATTTGCTTTCTTCTTGTCCATTTACCATTTTCCCCCAGGTCCCCACTCCTATCTCCTGGAATCACTTTCCAAAGTAACCCCATTGTATAGAAGCCCGTGTCTCAGACTCTGCCTTTTGGGGGAACCTAAGACATTTGATGTAAGGAGTAGACCTAGAAAGCAGACCTCTTTTGCCCAGGAAGGAATTCTGGAACTGAATTACTCACCAATTAGACTCCTCCACTGCTGGTGGAAATAGTGTGCGGTGTCAATCCCTTGCCTGAATCAGCATCACCAAGACTTTCACTCGTGGATGATTGGGATAAGGTATAGGTGGAAAGTCAAGCATTTGCTTATGGAATTAGGAATGACCTTTGAACAGTTTGAAGGCAATGGTAATCGCAAGACATGTGGATCTTTTGTTAAGGGCTCATTAAGACCCTCTCCCACCACCCTTTTTTAAGCTACAGGTTCAAGTTACCAACTTTTAAGACAGGTGAAAAACAGAAAGCCTCTAAGGTAGTATTTAAAACGATGCTTGCCTTCTGTATCCCTAGAGTAAACTGTGCTGATAATGAGACCTAGGACTGACCTTTAAGGTATCATAGCTACAAAGGAAATGCACTCCCTTGACGAGTCTTCTATGCCAAAGGCAGGGCCCTGGTAGGGAAAGAATGGAATTCTGAGACCTGTAATGATAGGATTTAGGTGGACAAGCTTGAGAAATTTCCATTCCCAGATTCTTCTGAACTCTGTGTTAGAACAAGTAGCTCCCTCTGCTTTGCTGGAGCAGAACAGCCTCCCCTTGTGTGGAGACCCTGCAAGTACTTCAGATGAGGAATAGCGTATACATAAACAAAGAATGGTAAACCTGGCTAATATTTACCTGAAGGAAAAGGGGATACAGGCATGGGAGAAGATCTTGAAAGTGGTAGGCCAGGGAGGGGAGAATATAAAGGTGGACAGGAGAGAACTTACTGACTCTGGAAAACACTTGGGAGTTTCATAATATGGCAAAGACACATGCAGCTGGACCTAATATACTGCTGGGATGGTTCTCTGGAACCTGGACAGGATGAGGGCCTATAGCAAATGAGGGAGAGATTCTAGAGGTGCCTTGACTGCCTTGAGAAAGGTGCCAGAAGGTTACAGGATGTTAGAAGGTTAAATAGATAATATATGACCTGAGAACCCACCATCTGATCAAATATTCCTTCTAAGTGTTCAGAGGACATATCCATCTACAGGGAAGTAAGAAATACACTGGTGAGGGTGCCACTGGCACCTTTGAAAAGTTCAGTGGTGGCTATCCACTGTAGTTGACAATAAGATATGCTACTATGGAACTGGACTCCCTAGTATCAATTGGGTTGATAAGAATCCAAAATAGCCAAGGCCAACTGGACTCCCTAGTATCAATTGGGTTGATAAGAATCCAAAATAGCCAAGGCCAGATGGGAGTGCTTGACTGACAGAAGGAAAGAGTACATAATTACAATAATGGGCTGCAAGGCCAGAGTAGTAACCAGAATGTCTTCACCCATAGCGCTCTGTGATAGTGACTAATAAGACTATAGTGTTTCTTGGGGCAAGTTAAATGAGCCTACACTGGGATATTACTTGACTTATATGCATAAAAAGAAAACATTGACAGCTGGTGAGCAGAGGGCTGATGCCAGCTGTCTCAATGGAAAATTGCAACCCCTCAGCCAGTTTACAGGCCTAAGTGACTTCTCAGAACCAGAGCTCATCACCTGCATGAAAAGCTGAGTAAAGGCCCTGCAATAATAGCACAAGTATATTCACTACATATTTCCCATTCATTCCACAAAAGGACACACTTCCATGCTACGGTTTGCATATTTGTCACCTCCAAATCTCCTGTTGAAATGTGATCACCAGTGTTGGAGATAGGGCCTATTTGGGAGGTGTTTGGGTCATGGGGGTGGATCCTTCATGAATATATTAATGCCCTGCCTCAGGGATGAGTGAGTTCCCACTCCAATCATTCTTGACAGAGTTGGTTGTTAAATAGAGCCTGGCACCTCTTCCTCTTCCCTTGTTTTCTCTCTCTACACGTGATCTCAGAATATACAGGCTTCCCTTCCCACCATGAGTGGAAGCAACCTGAGGCCCTCACCATATGCAGGTGCTGGTACCATGTTTCTTGTATAGCCTGTAGAACTGTGAGCCAAATAAATCTCTTTGTTTCATAAATTACTCAGCCCTCAGGTTAATTTACAGCAACATAAACAGACTAAGACAATCCATTTATGGAGAAACTGTATGTATTAGTCTGTTGTCACACTGCTATAAAGAAATGCCAGAGACTGGGTAATATATAAAGGAAAGAGGTTTAATTGACTTGCAGTTCCTCATGGCTGGGGAGGCCTCAGGAAACTTACAATCATGGTGGAAGGTGACGGGGAAACAAGCACCTTCTTCACAAGGCAGCAGGAGGGAGAGAGAGAATGCAGGAAAAACTACCATTTATAAAATCATCAGATCTCATGAGAATTCATTCACTATCATGAGAACAGCATGGGGAAAACTGCCCCTATGAGACAATTACCTCCCACCTGCTCCCTCCCTCTACACCTGGACATTACAATTTGGATTACAATTCAAGATGAGATTTGGGTGGGAACACAGAGCCAAACCATGTCACTGGACATTGAAAGAAAAAGGTTGGGGAGCTGGGCATGGTGGCCTGTAATCCCAGAACTTTGGGAGACTGAGGCAGGGGGACTGCTTAAACCCAGGAGTGGGAGACCAGCCTGGGCAACACGGCAAAAACACATCTTTACAATAAATACAAAAGTTAGTTGGTGTGGTGGCACATGCCTGTAGTCCCAGCTACTCGGGGGGCTGGTGGGGAGGATTGATTGAGTTGGGTAGGTAGAGGTTGCGGTGGGTAAGCCGTGATTGTGTCACTGCACTCCAGCCTGGGAGCCAGCGAGACACTGTCTCAAAAGAAAAAAAAGAGCAAAAGGAAAGAAAAGAAAAATAAAGGGAACCATTTAAACATTTCGAGGTTAGTTGCATATAGGTTCTGAGCTGATGTTAATACCAGGAAGCTAGAAACACAGGTCCAGGTCGAGTGGGAGTTCACAGAGAACAGATGGCCCAGGTTCACCTCACTATGGTCTAACAGAGTAACAGACTCACCCTCTGCTTATATCCCTAGTTTCCCAAGTGAACAACTGGAATGGTTAAATTTAGCAACTGGAAGAACCCTCACCTTGGTTTCTTGGTGTGTAGTAAGAGTTATTATGTTAGGAACAATCAGGGGAGGTCCCTGAAACTGCACACTCTCACTGGTTAAGACAGTGAATTAGAAGAAATACAACTTCCTGAGAAGAAATATAAAGATTAGTGTCACCTTCAAAGACTCAATGGATGTGGACATGTTGGTTGAATTCGCCTATTTAGTCTGTTTGGCCAGTGCAAAAACTAGATCCATCATAGGAAATAATGGTGGACTACTGTAAACTTTACCTAAAAATAGCCCCAATCATAGGTGCTATGTGAGGGGTTGTATATTTACTATAACATAACAACAGTCTTTGGTGCTTGATACATGGTTATTGCTCTAGTGAATAGGTTCGTCTCAATCCCTATTGAGAAAAAGGAGCAAAAGAAGTGATCTTTTATGTGGGAAGAAGAGCAGCACACACTCACTGCTTGCTGCAGGACTATGTTAACTTTCTTGCTCTCCATCACAATATACATCATCCATAGGTCACTAATTAACTTGATATTCTGCAGAATATTGTGCTGTACTGATGACATCATGCCAATTGGACATGCTAATCAGTGAGTATCAATGTGCATTCACACCCAGTGATAATCATAAATGAGAAAATGCAACAGCCCTTACCCAATAAGGTCAAAGCAACTAAGGGTACTAGCCTCTCCAGGATGACGAGCTGGAATATCCACTAGGCAAACAACCTAGGTCAAGTAGTGGTGGAAGAGAGAGAAGATAAATACCAATTATGAAAATGATTACAACATCAGGAACTGTTGCTTGTTCCTCTAACACTCTTGTATAATATTTTCCATAGGCATTGCTGTCAGTTACCACCTTGAAGGCTCTGTGATAGACTACATATGATGAACATTCCTAGCAGATCTGAGTAATACACACTATGGGGTGTATCAGACATCTTTTGCCCATTTCATACCCATAGCTACCAGTTGAGCCAGGATGACATCAGATAGCTGCACTAGGTATCTTTTGCTTTCTACCCTGAGGCTTCTCTGCTGTACAAACACGGGAGTATGAGGGAGTGAACACACCCTGGTGCAACTACGTATCAGGAGGGGATAAGATTATCCCCCCTTCTGTGTCTCAGCAAACAATTCTGAACTCTGGTTCCTCAGAAGCTCTTCAGCAGGTCCAAGTCCCCACTGCCTAAAAAGGTAACCAGCTCAATAATGCACCTTTGTATTGGTTTTCTTGTCGTGTTTTACTCCTGGTCCCCTACCCGCAACTCTTGCTCCCTGTTATTAATGAATTAGAGAAATAAATGAATGAGAGAAAACTCTTGTCTCAGGTTCTTTTTAGGCAACCCAGACCAAGACAATGAAGATAGAGCCATAATTGTGGTCCTATAAGGCTTTTCAAAGAAAGCAACATTTGAGTTAGGTCATAAACGTTCACCTAAGAAATTGTCCAGGTGGACAAGAAGGAAAAGCGTGCCAGGTAGAAATAATAGCATGGACAACGTCAATGTAGCAGGAAAAGTCTTTGTAAATTCAGGACTTTCAGGTATTTCATAATGGAAAGAGCAACAGAGTGATGAGCTTGCAGTGGCAGGGGATGTTGGAAACGTAAACAGGAATGACATACAGAAGATTTTATGTGGCATGCCAACTAGGACTTCTTTTTGTAAACAACAAGGAAATAATTACATTAGTCCCTTTACAAAACCTTCTGCCTAACCTGAAGCAATGTGAAAACGAGTTCACTTTCCAACTTTGATGCATAAGTCACTGTTATCTAGGAACATTCATTTAAAGATGAATCTGTTCTCAGAGAGCTGATTGTAATTTGAGAAAATGTGTGGTAACAAAAACAGACATTGTTGACTACCTATCCAAATCCATTTCTTCTTCCCCTTTCGAACCTTGCTAGGGAAAGCCTCAATTTTGTTTGTGCTTAATGACTATATACTCTTGTGTTCAAGGGAGAGGCTCCTTGGCTTGAGGTGATGGTCTAAGCCAGACATTGGCAAACTTTCCCTGTAAAGGACCAGATAGTAAATATCTTAGGCTTTGTGAGCCATATGGTGTCTGTTCTAACTACTGAATTCTGCTGTTGTAGTGTAAAAACATTCTTTACGAATACCTAAACTTTCTTTATAGACACTGAACTTTGAATTTCATGTAATTTTCTTTCCTTTCTTTTTTTTTTTGAGTCAGAGTTTTGCTCTTTTTGCCCAGTCTAGTGCAATGGCACCATCTTGGCTTACCACAACCTCCACCTCCCAGGGTTAAGTGATTCTTCTGCCTAAACCTCCCGAGTAGCTGGGATTACAGGCATGTGCCACCATGCCTAGCTAATTTTGTAGTTTTAGTAAAGACAGGGTTTCTCCATGTTGGTCAGGCTTGTCTCGAACTCCTGACCTCAGGTGATCTGCCCACCTCAGCCTCCCAAAGTGCTGGGATTATAGGCATGAGCCACTGCACCGGCAAATTTCATGTAATTTCCTTACATCACAAAATAGTCTTCATTTTTTTTACCAACTCATTAAGAATGTAAAACTCACAGTTCACAGGCCATACAAAAACAGGCAATGGGTCAGATTTTACCCATAAGCCATCATTTCCCAACCCCTCATAGAAGGTAATTAGGGTGGTCTCATTTCCTTTGCCAAAGATTGGTTTTAGCATGGACATGTAATTAAGTCCTGACAAATGTGATCTGCAAATGTTCCTTAATTCAAAATAGAGGCCCATGAGAAGGAATAGTCCTTTTGTTGCCTGCGGATACAGCTGTGTGATGCGTAATGCCCAGAGCTGCTGCAGCCATATTGAGGACATGTGGTTTCTCACCTTAAGCTGAGAATAGTAGAACAGAGGAAGGAATCCGACTGAATCTCCATGATATTACTGAGCTCTTGAATTAGCCTGAAGCATACTTGGATCTTTATGATATTATGAAATTGTTGAATTAACCTGACTTTAAACTTCTTGTTGTGAGAAATGATAAAGGTCTTTATCATAGAGGCCACTTTATTTAACTGTTACTTAAAGCCCAAAATATTCTGACTGAGTTAAAAGGACACAGGAGAATACTATGTAAGCCATTAAATAGAATCAAATAGAATTGTAAGTGCTACCGTGGAAAGATATCTAAGATGGCCAGGTGTGGTGGCGCTCGTCTGTAATCCCAGCACTTTGGGAGGCTGAGGTGAATGTATCACCTGAGGCCAGGAATTTGAGATCAGCCTGGCCAACATGGTGAAAACCCGTCTATAGTAAAAATACAAAAATTAGCTGGGCATGGTGGTGCGTGCCTGTAGTCAGCTACTCGGGAGGCTGAGGCAGGAGAATCGCTTGAACCAGGGAGGTCAAGGCTGCAGTGAGCCATGACTGTGTCGCTGTACTCCAGCCTGAGTGACAGAGCAAGACTCTGTCACACACACACAAAACAAGAAATCTATCTGAGACAAATTCTTAAATGAAAAAAGCAAGGTGTGGAACAGTTTTTGCACAGTTAACATGTCATGTTTTATGGATATATATGCATATATCTAAAGATTTTGGAAAAACTACCATTAATCATGATAAATTTTTGGAAGTGTTGTTGCAATGAGTGGGGAGGAAAAACGTAGTTTTATTTTAATTATCTATCTTTCCTTATATTTTTTAAAAATGTTAATGTATATGCAGTTATTACTTCTGGAATTAAAAAAATAATTTCAAAAATAAAGTAAAAAAATGTTGGCTTTCTAGATAGGTAGGTATTTTGAATAGGATTCTGTGTGAATATGACAATCTGCCAACTCATTGCTGATGATCTAAACTGCAATAAGGCCCTAAATTCAGATGATTTCACTTTTATTTTATTTTCTTAGTGAAAGATCTTTAGCCATGCCATCTTCTCTGTGAGTGAAGCTTAGAAGGGTAAAACTTACCATAGAAAAACAAGGAATACCAGATACTGCAACTACAACAGTTTAGGTCCTCTTATCTCTCGGAGAGATAGAGTTTCTGATGGACTGCCTTTGGGTGTTAGTACCATGCCTCGTCTCATTTACCATGTGCATTAATGATTTACTAGTCGGAAAAAGGATTTTTACTGATGGAAGTGCGTTCTAAGGTTTCACTAGTAAGACTTCACCTCTCTGGGAATGATTTAGGTAAGGAAGAAAAATAGACTGTTAAGAGAACTGAGAAAAATAAAAGATCTATAGTGTGACGGATTTAGGATAAAAATCAGGAAGAAATTTCAGATCATAAAAACAGTCACAAAACAAAGCAGAGGTTAATTGCAGAGACTGTGGACTTTTCATTATGACAGTTTAAAAGGAAACTATTAACCATCTAGGATGATAATATTTTTATTAGAATTATATAGATGAGAGAGACTTTGGGCCGGGTGCAGTCGCCCATGCCTGTAATTCCAGCACTTTGGGAGGCTGAGGTGGGTGGATCACCTGAGGTCAGGTGTTTGAGACCAGCCTGGCCAACATGGTGAAACCCTATCTCTACTAAAAATACAAAAATTAGCCGGGCATGGTGGTGGGTGTCTGTGATACCAGCTATTAGGGAGGCTGAGGCAGGAGAATGGCTTGAACCTGGGAGGCAGAGGTTGCAGTGAGCTGAGATAGCGCCATTGCACTCCAGCCCGGGTGAAAGAGTGTGACTGTCTCTCAAAACAAAAAGAAACTTTAGAGAGCACTTATTACAAAACCTTCATTTTACAGATGACAGCTGAGTTTGAAAAATTAAAGTGACAAAGATCATACAGTTAATCAACTGTAAAACCAGAACCAGTGTTTGGTTTCTTAAAACAGCCTTTCTTCTACACCACATTTGCGGAGAATTATTTTGTCTGAAGACAGTAGGATAAACCAGATGACTTCCCAAATTTCTTTATAGGTTAAATACAGTAGTCAAGAACTAAAGCTATAATGTATCATAAGCAGGGATTTTTCATGTGGGGTCCATGGACCATGCTTAGGGAATCCCTGAACCATCCAATATTGATGCAAATTTGTGTCTATGTAATGTCTGGAAATCTGTAAGTCCCCAGTGCCTTCCATGATGAACCAATCTAACAGCAAGTATATCAAAAGTTGAATTTAAGATCAATTTCAGAGACTAAAATTAGGAAAAATCATGCAATGAATTAAGTAACCAGTTATAGAAAGAATATACCTCAACAATGAGGGGCAGATGAGTTAAGGGGACTCTCGGGTTCAGTGACTTGGAAATATTCTCTAGAGTACCTGATTCTATCAGCATATCAGAAGCTAAGCAGTTGTGGAGGAAATCTCACGTTTGGGGGATTTCTGAGATGTCCAAAGGGCTAACTACATCACAGACATTTTCTACCTTAATATCTGTTCAAAACAAAATCAAGAAAATGTACCAATTCAAAAACCAACAAATGAAGGGGGCATATCCTTAAGTTAAAAAATGAAACATAAAAGACAGGCACACAAAGACATACTATGAAACAGAGCTGACAAGAATTAATGGGTTATATCCTGACTCTGCCCTCTCATCCATTTACCTACTTCAAGCTCTACTGATAAATATACCAAAATCTGAGCTTCACATGAATATCCCCAAATTTGTAGAGAAGCAAACTCAGTGGGTCTCCTTCCATGTTCCATTTTCTCACTGTACATTGATAGAAATGGCTGAGAGAAAGGCAAGCAAGATGGGAAAAATAAACTATGGGGCTGACTCTCATGAAAGTGAAGGCTCTGGAGTTACTCACTAAGATGTGGAAACTAATGTCTGGGGATATTCCCCAATGGGAATGAGATATAATTCTCATCTAGATGGAGGGAACAACAACTCAGCAAAGAGAGCAGGATCCAGGTTTTCTAAGCCTGTGTCTTGCTTCTCTCAGCCATGCTTATCTCTTCCACACCCTTTTTCTTGAGGTACAGAAAAGTAAACAAAAGATGAAATACTTTGCCCTCAAACAGAAACTAAGAATGAAAACCAAAATGGGCTCAGATATGAAGGGAAGAAATTTAAAAAGTCCCCCACACAATATCACAACAAATGAAATGGCTCTCAGAACTATCTAAGCGTCAGCAAGATGAAAATAAATAGCATGGCAACTATGCAAGCACAGAGAACTTATGTAACTTTCCTTAGGTCATAGAATTTACGATGACAGCACATGCAGGTAGTGTGTCTAGCCTGAGAAATCAGGATAGAAAAATATTGACTTTCTAAACTGTCTCTTACATAACATAAATCAGTTGAGCCAACTACAGTTAGAATTCCAATGTTAAGTTTGAGTCCAAGGTGTAAATAAGCCAATGAGTGGAGCCCCTGGTTCCTGATGAAATAACCTTAGGATATAAACCAGTCAGAATACATCCCTACAATGACACACCAGAAACTTGGGGAAAGGGTCAGGGAGAGCTGGCTGGGGAAGTTTCTGGAAGTGGTCCGATAAAAGTCTAGGCCTACAACAGTTACCGTACATCTATACTGTACTAATGAAGTACTGATTTTTAAAAGTTTACTCTTATTTATTTATTTATTTATTTAGAGACATGGTCTTGCTGTTTCACCCAGGCTGGAGTGGAGTGACACAACCTCGGCTCACTGCAACCTCTGCCTCCCCGGTTCAAGTGATTCTTCTGCCTCAGCCTCCTAGATAGCTGTAATTTTTTGTATTTTTAGTAGAGATGAGGTTTTACTATGTTGGCCAGGCTGGTCTCAAACTCCTGATCTTGTGATCCGCCCACCTTGGCCTCCCAAAGTGCTGGGATTACAGGCATGAGCCACCGTGCCTGGTCAAAAGTTTACTCTTAATATCTTCCTCAACAGGAGCTTTGGCAGGGGTCCAGCATAGCTGAGTCAAGGCACTCAACACCATAACTGTCACCCTTTTCATTCCTAAGGTAAGCATCTCTGAACCATCAAAGTGTCCTGGCCTAGAATCAGGGGTGGGAGGAAAGTAAACATCAGGCCAGTTCCTACTTATTCATAACAGCCAAATCAATAGCCTTTTTTCTTGTAAAGACAAAAATGCAAAGAACACTCAATTTGTTCCCAATATGGGTTTGGGTGAGTGATGTGTGGACATTAGTCCTATAGTCCAGAGGCCATTCAGAGAAGCATAAATGACTTTAAGTATATGTCGACATAGCAGGGGCAAGCAGAGAATAGGGAGAGGTGTATAAAAGATGTGGGAGGTCATTGAGAGCATGTTTTGACTTTTTCCATTTTCCCCTAATTTATACACAAGGCTATGGCATAAAGCTTCTCTCAACTGCTTTAACTGCCTGATCATAGCAATCTAAAAGCTTTATTTTTAAAAACATTCATTTACTTTTTCTTACAGCTATGCATTAATTATAGCCAATTATAAAAATAGTTTCCTGACACTGTTGAATTGTTATAAAAAAGTTAGTAAATAGTGTATTTGACATTGGATCAGAGGGCTAATCTCAAAGCAACAAAAGTATGTCTTTCTGTCCAGTCATGACACATAATCAACTAGCATATATCAAATTCATGGCCTATTAGCTGTTGTCTACATATTTGATTTCAGAAATTGTTGATCCATCATTAGTTGTTTGCAAACCACCTAATGTGCAGATGTCTACAGACTACCCATACATTAGAGATCCCATGTTGTCATTATGTTAACTCCCTGTAAAGGGTTAACTCACCTGTAAAAGAAAGATAAAAGAATCTACCTCTTAGGCTTCCTATGAAGATTAAGTAAAATAATGTACATGAAACACACAAATAGTCAGGAGTGTGAGACCAGCCTAGCAACATGGTGAAAATTCATCTCTACTAAAAACACACAAAAAAATTAGCCAGGCATGGCCCTGCACACCTTTAATCCCAACAACTTGGGAGGCTGAGGCACAGGAATACTGTAGTTAGAACACAGGAGGTAGAAGTTGCAGTGAGCCAAGATCGCACCACTGCACTCCGACCTGGGCAACAGAGTGAGAGTGTTTTAAATAAAAAGGTGGATTTATATGGATTTATCCTAGATTTGAGCAACCTTTTTTGGATCATATATGCCTTGGAAACTCTAATGAAAGCTTTCTCCCTTGAAAAACTGTGCATGCCCATATAAGAATTGCTTTCACTGATTACTATCTCGGGAGGAGGAGAGGGTCTTAAACTTGCTCAGTCAAGCCTTTCTGGTATTATCAGACCTCCCTACTTGTGGGTGCTCAGGGGGTCCCTTTGGGCTTACAGGTGCCCTGGAACATTGCAGAGGGTGCAAAACCTAGTGGGACTGCTGCCGTGACCACACCTTGACTTCCTAAGAAGTAGTGAAATGATGGAGTGCTGGTGCAAAAGAGAAATTTGCTCTCACGGAATGAAGCAAGGCTCTGAGTGTTGAGAGGTCTCTGATTCATGAGGCTCCCGAGGAATCTTGCTCTCGCAGGTGAATCTTCTTTTCTTCTCTGGGTGCATCTCCATTTCCTGAAAGCAGGATGCATTGTCAGACAAGTTCACTTCCAGCAATCCATATTCTTGCTCTCTTCTTACTTTAAAATATATACACTGTTGCTTCAAATACTCATTATTTCTTAACACAAAGTCCCATTCTCTTCTGTTTCATAAGGGTATTGATGGCCCTTGAAGGCTGACCCTAAGTTATTAGCACTGATTCTCTTCACAAATGGGAACCACTGTCTTCAAATCTCCTGGAGAAGGAGAAATTTGTACACACCTCCTCCTCTTCCCCCAACAAAAATATCAACAAAATAGGTCACACATTCCTTTTATGGAAGCAAAGTTTAGAAATAAACCAGTTTTACTAAATCAGGTTAAACCTTTTTATCTTGCTGGATTCTTGTACACATAGAACTTTGTATATGATTTTGGAGGTTTCACATTTTACACACTATACTATATTGTTGCATAACAAATTATTTCAAAATTTAGCATCTCAGAAAAATACTTATTTTCACACAGTTTTAGTGTGTCAGGAGACCAGGTGCTGTTTAAGTGGGTGGTCCTGGCTCAGAGTCTCTAATGAACTCATAGTTGAGAGGTCAGCTGCGGTTGCAGCCATCTGAAGGCTTGACTGGAGCTGGAGGATCAGCTTTTAAGGCAGCTCGCTTTCATGCCTGACAAGTAGTGTTGGTTCTTGGCAGGAGGTCTCAGTTCCTTGCCAGGCAGACCTCTCCATAGGGCTGCTTGAATGTCTTCATGATATGGCAGTTGGTTTCGCCAACAGCTAGGGATCCAAGAGAGAACAAGGCAGAAGCCGGGATGCTTTTTATGCTCTGGACTCAAAAGTCACACACCATTTTCCTGCAATATCTCATTGGTTCCACAAGTCAGCTCTACTCAGAGTGGGAGGGTGCGTGCATACCAGGAGACAAGAATCACTGGGGGCCCTCTTGAAAGATGACTATCACATATGCTAAATTCTACATATTCCCTTTAATTCTCCAGTCTCGTTTTTATCTACATCACTCTAAAAACTATGAGTGCAAAAAAACTGTCCTCACTTCACTTAAAATAGGATTGTAGAGTACTGTTAGGTGTGATTGCTTTCTCCTTATCAAAATAGGAAACGCTGTGCCTCATTCCAGCTCTAAGTAGTCAGTATTTATTTAGTCCACAATCCAATGAAACAAATACGTGAAATAGCTTAGAAGAAGACCTTATAATTAATAAACTTGGTTAGAATCCAAAGTATTATGATTATTTATTTAGTTGAGTCAAATAACCTGATAGCTTAAAAAGTATCTCTGTCTATGTTGTGGTTAGTGATTCCAACATTTACACAGAACAAATGTTTAATAAGTAATTGTGAAACGTTAGAACTAGTAAGTGAATACAGGGCTGAGCATGGTGGCTCACGCCTGTAATCCAAGCACTTTGGGAGGCCAAGGTGGGTGGATCACCTGCAGTCAGGTGTTTGGGACCAGCCTTGCCAACATGGTTTGAAACTCTGTCTCTATTAAAAATACAAAAATTGGCTAGCCATGGTGGCATGCACCCGTAATCCCAGCTACTCAAGAGGCTGAGGCAGGAGAATCGCTTGAACCCAGGAGGCTGAGGTTGCAGTGTGCCAAGATCACGCCATTGCACTCCAGCCTGGGCAACAAGAGCAAAACTCCATCTCAGAAAAAAAAAAAAAAAGTGAATACAGTAAATTTGTAGGATGAATAATCAACATACAAAAATAAGTAGTCTGGCCACTCCCCCCGCTCTCCTGACACAGCCGCTGTCTCGGCTGCCCTGTGCTGCCTAGGTGTCATGGGCCACAATCACAGATTATGGCAAAGAGCAGCAAACGAGCTGGAGGCTCTGGAGTCCATCTAGCCTCACTCCTTCACAGTATTATCAGAAAATCCACCCAGCTTCACTACTACTGTGACATCTGAGGCTGGAGAAAATGATCAAACTGTCCACACTACTCTCAAGTTTACATACAGTGAAAAATACCCAGCTGAAGCTCTCCTTTATGAAATATTCTCACAGGCAAATCTAGAAGATAAAGATGTCTCAAACATTTTAAAATTACTAGCATTACAGAAGAAAATCTTGGTATGGTGATAATCTTTAGTGACAGCTGTGCAAGAAAAGTTAAATGAAATAGATCAGATAAAAACTAGAAGAGGGAGAAGAAGCTGAAAAGCAATTATTCCAGGTACTCAAGTTACAACTGAGAACCTCTTAACTGGAAAGCCAAGTTTGATGCAGAACTCTTGGAAATTAAAAAGGATGAAAGAAGAAGAAGCAATTATTCCAGGTACTCCAGTTACAACTAAGAATCTCTTAATTGGAAAGCCAAGTTTGATGCAGAACTCTTGGAAATTAAAAAGGATGAAAGAAGAACAAGCAATTATTCCAGGTACTCCAGTTACAACTAAGAATCTCTTAATTGGAAAGCCAAGTTTGATGCAGAACTCTTGGAAATTAAAAAGGATGAAAGAAGAACAAGCAGGAAAAAATAAATCAAGTGGGAAGCAACTATTCGAAACAGATCATAATTCTGACACATCTGATATCCAGATCTTGGAGGATTCTGGAAACAACCTGGAGGTAGACGAGTCTTTCCTCCAAGAAATGGATAACTTGAAGCTGGAGGATAATGAGATGATCCAGACTACAATCCTGCTGACCCAGAGAGTGACTCAGCTGACTAATAGACTGTCTCCATCCGCAGAGAGGCTTGACTGCCATAGCATCTGTGGCTATGCTCAGAGGGTTTTAATTTTCTTTTCTTTTTTTCTAAGAAAAAATTATTTTCAAAAGAATATACTTCTGATAGCTTTCATCATTGAACTTAATAAAATGATCTTAAAATAAAAAAAATCAGTTGTTTCTACACACTAACAATGGACTATCTGAAAAGGAAAATTAAGAAAACAATCCCACTTATAATAGTATCAAGAAAAATAAAATAGGAATAAATTTAACCAAGGAGGCAAAAGGCTTGTATCCTGAAAACTACAAATCATTGATGAAACAAATGAGAGAAAACACAAATGGAAAAACATCTTGTGTTCATGAATTAGAAGAATTAATATTTAAAAAACATCTATACTGCTGAAAGTGATCTAGAGATTCAATGAAACTCCTATTCAATGGTGTTCTTTATAGAAGTAGAAAAAAAAATCCTAAAATTCATATGGGACCACAAAAGACCCTGAATAAATAAAACAATCTTGAGAAAGAACACAGTTAGAGGCATCACACTTCCTGATATTAAAATATATTACAAAGCTATAGTAATTCAAACAGTATGGTGTTGGCATAGAAACAGACATAACATACAGACCAATGGAACAGAATAAAGAACCTCAAAATAAACCCACATATATATTGTCAACTGGTCTTTGAGAAGGGTGCTAAGAATACACAAAGGGGAAAGGACATTCTATTCAACAAATGGTGCTGGGAAGAGTAGATACCCATATGCAAAAAGGATGAAATTGGACCCTTATCTTGCACCACACACAAAAAAACAATCAACTTGAAATGGATTAATGACTGAAATGTAAAATCTAGAACTGTAAAACACTTAGAAAAAAACATAAGTGAAAACTTTGCGACATTGGGCTTGGCAACAATTTCTTGGATATTACACCAAAAGCACAAGCAACAGAAGCAAAATTAGACAAGTAGAATTAAATTGAACTAAAAAGCATCTGTGCAGCAAAGGAAACAATCGGCAAAGTGAGAAGACAATGTACAGAATGGGAGAAAATATTTGTAAATCATATATATAAGGGATTAATATCTAAGCTATTCAATGAACTCCTACAACTTAAGAGCAAAAACCCCCAGATAACCCAATTTAAAAATGGGCAAAATACTTGAGTAGATATTTCTCCAAAGAAGAAATACAAATGGCCGGGTATTTGAAAAGTTGCTCAACATCACTAATCCCCAGGGAAATGCAAATCAAAACTACAGTGAGATAGCGCTTCGCACCTGCTAGGAGGGCTATCATGAAAAACAAAAAACCAAAAGGTAAGTATTAGCAAGGATGTGGAAAAATTGGAACCCTTGTACACTGTAATGTAAAATGGTTCAGCAGCTATGGAAAATGGTATGATGGTTCCTCAAAAAATGAAAAATAGAACTACCATATGATCCAGCAATTCACTTCTGTTTATATATTCAAAAGAATTGAAAGTGGGATCTCAAAGAGATAAAACCGCTCTTATGTTAATTGCAGCATTATCACAATAGCCAAGATATGGAAACAACCTCAATGTCTACTGATGGATGAATGGATAAAGTGTGGTATATACATACAATGGGATATTATTCAGCCTTTAAAAAGAAGGGAATTCTGCCTTATGTGACAACATGGATGAACCCAGAGGACATTATGCTAAGTGAAATAAGCCACTCACTGACGACTAAAGGTGAGGTATTTAAAATGGTCAAACTGATAGAAACAGTAGAATGGTGGTTGTCAGGGGCTAGGGTAGAAGGATATGGGGAGTTGCCATTCAACGGGTATAAAGTTTCTTTTGTACTAGATGAGTAAGTTCTAGAGATCTGCTGTACACCATTGTGCCTATGGTTAACAATAGTGTATCGTGCACTTTAAAATTTAAGAGAGATCTTGCGTCAGGTGTTCTCACTACAATAAAAAAATTAAAAGGACCAAGTGATAATTCATTGAGGATAATAACAGAAGAAATTTGTGGTAGAGGCAAGAGTACTAAATGGGGAAAATTCAGGAGGCGTCCAGATGATTCTGCTACCACCTAGTTTTGTGACTTTAAGAGGATTTCTTAAATTCCCCATCATTTCCTTTTTTGTGAAATGATGGAGTTGGACTAAATCTGGATGATCTCTAATGCTGTCTTTAGCTTCAGTAGTCTCTGAAGTTACATATGAAACTATATTTATACAACAATGCCCTGTGCCTTCCAATCTGTTTGCTTCTAAATTCATTTCACAATTACTCTCTACCAAGGTTTTTTCTCTTTGAATTTTATTCTCTTTTAGCCACTATTCTGCATTCCTCCATAATTCTATGCCATTCTTTTGCCAATCTATCCAATCAGTGTACTTTCTTAGCTGTCTTTATAGTTCCCCCAATATACTGTCTCAATTTGAGCTATAGATAAGAACTCTATCGTTATCAAGATGGATCTTGATTATATCTAAAGGGTTTACTTCAAGATTCAACTTCAACATGTTTTCCTAAGAATGATTTCTTTCTTCAGTTCTTCATTTAATAACTATTTTAATGTTCCAGCAGTAAGCAAGACAGATATGGACCCTGGTTATGTTGTTCCAACTTTTCAGCTGCTTTTATTGTTTTCTCTATGTTTGAATTGTAGAATTCTCAGGAGTAAAAAATGTTCACAGAGCCAGGCAGGTAATGAAAATGAGTAAAGCAGGCCATGGACCCAGTAGAGACTGAGCAAGAAGGTCCAGATGGCTTGTTTGTGAGATGAACTAGAGCTCTAGATTTTAAAGTGAGCTGATTTACTGATTTTCGCAGGGAAGGCTAAATATTTCTTTTATGAATACTCCACATCATACACCTGTACCAATATTCCTAATACACAGGTACCCATGAAACATTGTGTCCGATTCTCCATGCCTAGTTTCTTTACACTCTCACTTCATTCAGTGTTTTATTAATATTTATGCCACTTAACTTTTTCATTGAGTGTCCTTTCTTTACTCACATCTTCTATTTGCAGTTAATGCAAGACATAAAGGTAAGGAGGGGCAAGGTGAAAAATTGAGATTTTTGGCAGGGCGTGGTGGCTAACGGCTGTAATCCCAGCACTTCGGGAGGCCGTGGCAGGCGGATCACCTGAGGTTGGGAGTTCACGACCAGCCTGACCAACACAGAGAAACCCCGTCTCTACTAAAAATACAAAATTAGCTGGGCGTGGCGGCGCATACCTGTAATCCCAGCTACTCGGGAGGCTGAGGCAGGAGAATCTCTTGAACCTGGGAGGCAGAGGTTGTGGTGAGCAGAGATGGTGCCATTGCATTCCAGCCTGGCAAAAA
>NW_016107382.1:4180162-4258078 GCF_001604975.1 Cebus imitator | reverse complement strand
TCCATGTTAACATACGACTGAAAGCAATTCGGTACTTCAAGGGCCTCAGTCCATCTAGCTGTAAAAGATAACTCCTAGTTTTGGCCAGGACGAACAGAATGAAAATCAGCTCGGACTGAAAAGAGAAAAAGTAGCTATTCTGGGAGGACAGACAGAAAGCCAGCAGCAAAGTTGCTGAGAAACTTCTTTCTCCCATAGCCGTGCAGTAGCTATGACACGCCATACCCACCTCTCTTTGAGTGACTGCTGCTCTCTTACTAATGAGCCCCAGCACACGTGGCTACTTTATTACTGGAGATACCTTATTACTAAATTGCTGTATCCTCAAGACAGTATCCAATCCCTCGTAAATCCCAGCTTTTCTTCATCCTGCCGCAGAAACGGCGTCCAATCCAGATCTGATTCCCGCTCTCCCTAGACCCTCCTCAGACTTCTTTGGTGGGAAACTAATCTTACAAAGGAGGCTTCCTCCTCCCTTTTCCAGTGGCAATCCACGTTTCCTTTGGAGTGCCCTCCCTCTTGATTTACAAATTAGCCTGATATTGACGGAGTACAGGATTTTTTCCGGTGGTTTCTGGCCTTAACAGAGAAAGATTAGTACCTGGATCTATATAATAATAGGTCAACTTTCATGATCTCTGCGAAATCGTCCTCTGAGCTGTTTGGACTTACAATTTTTAACAGCTAAAAGGAAAGACAAATGCTTTCTAAAACTGTCCCATCAGCCCATTTACAGGGAGCACCTCCCGCATACCACCCTAAAATCCTTTAAAAAATGGCTTTAGTCTTTTTATCTGGCTTGCATTTCAGCGAATTCAGTTGAAGTGGTTTCAGTTGTGAATTCTTGGGTTATACTGAAATGTTGCAGATGGAGGTATGTGGGCTTTGAGATCGTAATTTTTTATGTGGTACTAATTCAGGACGATTGACAGCAGGTTGGGATCATTTTAAGAAGGGCTCTCGGCCAGCTGTGGTGGCTCAAGGCTTTAATCCCAGCACTTTGGGAGACCTAGGCGGGTGGATCACCTGAGGTCAGGAGTTCGAGACCAGCCTGACCAACATGGTGAAACCCCCATCTCTAATAAAAGTACAAAACTAGCCGGGCGTGGTGGTGGGAGCCTGTAATCCTGGCTACTCAGGAGGCTGAGGCAGGAGAATCGCTTGAACCCGGGAGGCAGAGGTTGCAGTAAGCCGAGATTGCGCCACTGGACTCCGGCCTGGGGGACAAGAGCAAAACTCTCTCAAAAAAATAAAAATAAAGGGTTCTCTAAGAGGAAGCCCTGAGTTGCATACATGGTAAACCCGTCCCCTGGAGGCATAGGTTGCTGGAGACCTTTTCGAGTGTGGAGGAAAGGGGAGCTGCTTTCGTCTTCAGGAATGATGCACATCTCGACTCAATCCCAACGGCCCCAAACCTCCCTGGAGTTGGCTGATGGCTCTGCCCGAGTTTCTGAAGAAGGGTCCCGGGGGTCCCGGAGCGGAAGAGGGAGCGCGTGGGCCTTCTCGGCTGCCTAGGGCTCCAGACTTGTGCTGTGTGCGGGTCCGGAGCTCAATTCTCGCTCCCGAGCCGCCGCTAGGTTTCCCAAGCGACGGTCTGAACCGTCCCGCCGCCTCCCGCGAGCAGCGAGAGGTGCACTTCTGCCTCCGGCCGAGACCCGCCCCCGAGCCGCGGCGCCCACGCCCAGAGCCCTCCACCGGCCCCAGCGCAGTGCAGCAGAGCGCGCGCCCGGCCAGGGCCGGGCCGCGCTTCCGCGCACGCGCGGAAAAACCCGCGCCCTCCGAGGTGGGAGGGAGCAGAGGGGGCGTCACAGGGGCAGGAGAAGGAGGAGGAGGCCCACGTCGCCTTCGGCGGGGCTCGCGCTCGCCCTGCGCTCGCCCTCCGCCTCGCCCGAGCCCCGGGAGGGTGAAACGCTCTCTCCCGGCATGCAGCGGGAGGAGGGATTTAACACCAAGATGGCGGACGGCCCGGATGAGTACGATACTGAAGCGGGCTGTGTACCCCTTCTCCACCCAGAGGTGAGGAACCGCGCCGAGTGCATTCCTTGTCCTGCGGTCCTCCAGCTTTTCTCCCCCGGACTCGCCGAGGGCGGTGGCCGACGTGTGTGTGGTAGTGGGACGTGCCGAAGTTGGGGAGGGTGGGGAGGCGAATCCAGGCCCGAGCGCGGCTGTGAGCGGATAACGGGGGAGGAGATAGCGGGGCGGGCCCGACCGGGGCGGGCTCTGGGACGCAGTCGCTGGCTGTGCCGGGAGGACAGAGGTGGAGATGTTGATGGCTCTGCTGTGTCGCCGCGCTGCTTTTGAGCGCAGAGGCGTGGGGTGGTGGTGGGGGGGTTGGTGCTGTTTTTGAATCGCAGCTTAGCCCCTTGTCTTCTTACTCCAAGCCTCTCGGGGCCAGGTCGAAGCGCGTCTGGTTTTCATTTCTTTTTCCTTCGCCAGGGTGAATGACCGTGCCTATTGCTTCCTTTTAGCCCACTGTGAGAGGACAGTTTCATGGGCATAATGATGTCCTTCCAAGTAATGCCATGGGCAGCACCTCGGGCACCTTGTGTCGGGTGTCCTTTTTTGAGCATTTGTCCTTAAGCGATGAAAAAGAGAGGTCAAAACTTTTGGGAATAGACCCACACTCACACACTCACATTAGCTTGTCGGAGTACCGTTTTTCTAGGAGCCTAGGGGTGGGCACTGCAACACGTTTCCCATCTCAACATGAGTGCAATGAGTGTCTTCCCATGTAAGTAAACAGTGCTCCTCTCCACAGTCAGTCACAGTATGTATTTGTTTACCTCCGAATTTGTAGCTGAGCTAGTGCTAGTTAAGGCTCGGAAGCAATTCTTGATGCATTCTGATTTTTAGTGATCCACAGTGATGTGTGAATGGGGCAGCGGCACAGTTGCCTGAAGAACTCGGGTAGTTTTCGTGAGGTTGAAGGATGACAGTCCTTGTATTGTAGGATGAACAAACATGGAAGTCTCTACCTGGTTTCTTTGCTATTCTGTTTTTTTCTGGATTTGGGTTTGTACCATGCCACTAGTTTTTGTTAAAAAGTGAATAATGACAACCACCCATTTATGTTATGTGTTAACCATCCTCTCATTGGTTACTTTGGTTTATCAAAAACACACGGGACAGTTCCTTACGAATATATACCTGTGCCAGTCTCAACAGAAAAGGCTACTCTGGGTTTCTGACAAACAGAACTATACAGAAAGACTAAACATTTGTTTGACCAAAGTGGTAACATTTTCAGAACCGGCATTATACACATCTCTGTTGGTTCACTTAGGCCCTAACATACGTCAAGAAATAGACAAAGTAGTTTTTAGATGTTGCCTTGAAAATGTTGCTAAGTGATTTCTATTCATCTCTTCCTGTGAAAAACACTTAAATGTTTTTCCAGTTTATTTTTTTGAGATGGAGTCTCTCCCTGTCCCCCAGGCAGGAGTGCACTGACACGGTGACAGCTCACGACAGCCTCTACCTCGAGGGCTCAAGTGGCCTTCCCACCTCAGCCTCCCAGGTGGCTGTGACCACAGGCTCGCGCCACCATGCCCGGCTGATATATGTATGTATGTGTGTGTGTGTGTGTGTGTGTATTTTTTTTTTTGTAGAGGAAAAGGTCTCCCTGTGCTGCTTCCAGGCTGGTCTTGAACTCTTGAACTCAGGTGGTCCTCTCGCCTTAGCTTCTCAAAGTACTGGGATTACAGGCATGAGCCACCATGCATGGCCTATCCTATGTATTTTATTTTTAGCATACTGTTTTTCATAAACCTTTGCTTTGTAATGTAGTACTGATGTCTGCTGCTTTAAGAGTAATTTCAACTGGCAATAAATCCAGGGTGTTTGTAGTAGAATGGCCAGTGTAGGCTTGAAGTTTAGATACCAGTCTTTAGGTTGCCATTTAATAGATAGGATATTACTAGAAAGTCAACCTTCTCATCACTGATAGTGGGAATTGACATACATAATGTATACCATTCCTTTTTACCCAAGAAGCACAGGGTCCTGATTATTTTAGCACTTTGGATGGACCTTAAGCTTGTACTACATGGCTGAGGTCTTTCTGCATTTTCTTTGGTTAGTGTGTGTACCTGGTGCAGACTTGGGTAGTTCTGCTGCTTCCTAACAGTGTGTCTTGGTCAAGCTATTAATACTTGTCTGAGTTCTAGTTTCATCATATAATGGATGATAAAAATAAAAGCTAATAAGTTATAGCGAGGATTAACTGAGATAACATATTTTTGCTGTTAAAATAGTGTTTTCAGTCTCCTTTGGAAAGAAACCCATTCTCTGTCTTGGCAGGTAATGAAATAATAGTACTTTTAACCTCATTTTTGAGAGAGCATAGACTTTGGGGCAGACAGACTTGGATTCTAATTCTGGAAATTCAGTAACTAGCTAAGTGACCTGAGACAAGTGCTTAATTTCTTTAAGCTTCAGTTGTAATCAGAAAATGGAGATGCTGGCTTGGTATGGTGGCGCATGCCTATAATCCCAGCACTTTGGGAAGCTAAGGTGGGAGAATCACTTGAGGCCAGGAGTTCGAGACCACCCTGGGCAACATGGTGAAACTTCATCTCTACAGAAAACACAAAAATTAGCTGGGCCTGGTGGTGCACGCCTGTAGTCCAGCTAATTAGACGCTGAGATGGGAGGACTGTTTGAGTCTGGAAGGTTGAGGCTGCAGTGAGCTGTGATCGAGCCACTGTACTCCATCCTGTGTGACAGAGCAAGATCCTGTTTCAAGAAAAAAAAAAAAAAAAGAAAAGGAATGGAGATGCTTGGCTGTAGGGATTAGGTGAGGCTACATGCTGAGGGTCAAGAACTGATACATTGTAGGTGCTCAGTTAATGTTACTTCTTTTTTCTCTACCAGAAGAAAGAGGGAAGTGTTACACATTTATTTTGGTTTTGGTGACTGATTTAAAACTTATGTGGGTTTTAATTTAGTGGAATAGGATCTTGCAGGAACAAGTTTCATTTCACTTTTTATCTTCAGATTTAACACTCACACAAAAACATTTTTCACTTAAGTATTTGTTAAGCAGTTGAATTATTTGTAGGTAAAGAAATCAGCATTGCTTAAATCTCTTGTTAGTATGCAAACTGCCCACTGTTAAAACCTTTCTTACAGGTTTATGCAATTAGATGAACACCTTTTAGAGGTATTTTAGGTAAGATAATCTTACTTTTTAATGAATTAAATAATCCACTCATTTAGTTGGTCATTGAAACATTTGTTTATCATGTTTGGGCAAGGCATTGTGCTGGAGTCTATGTGGAAAAAATTCAGGATATTTTTGGTATTCAGTGAGAGGCAGTGTACAATACTGGTTAAGAGCCAAAGCTGGCTGGAGAGGTGGCTCGTGCCTATAATCCCAGCACGTTGGGGGGCTGAGGCGGGTGGATCACCTGAGGTCGGGAGTTCAAGACCAGCCTGACCAACATGGAGAAACCCCATCTCTAATAAAAATACAAAATTAGCTAGACGTGGTGGCACATGCCTGTAATCCCAGCTACTAGAGAGGCTGAGGCAGAAGAATTGCTTGACCTGGGGGCAGAGGTTGCCATGAGCCAAGATGGTGCCATTGCACTACAGCCTGGACAACAAGAAACTCTGTATCCAAAGGGAAAAAAAAAAAAAAAGCCAAAGCTGTGGTGACAAACTGAAAATGTAGCTTCTGGAGCGGTCAAAGTACATTTTTCTCATTTGTAAAGTTGGATTTGCTCCATCTTTCATAGTTACTATGAATGAATATTAACTAGGATAATGTTTATAAAGCAGTCATCATAGACTTAGGCACGTAGCCTGCCAAGCAAATTGTACTTCTAAAGGCCCTGGGATATAGTGAATACTGAAAGGGAAGCTGCTGTTACTTTGTTTTCTTCTGAAATAGGTGACTATTTGTTTTATCAAAATGAAAGAAATTAAAGGCTATTTGGATAAAGACTATTTGGGTAAAGATTATCAAGGGGTTAGGGTGCTAGTTCTAGCTCAGCTACCTTGAGCTAGTAGATATTTAACTGCTCTTAATTTTGTTGCTTTTAAGATAAAGTAGCTAGACTAGATCTCTACGATTTCTTCAAACTCAAATGTTCTGGTTTTAAGTTGTGATTTTTCAAGATAATCAACTCAATAATGTGTCTGCTAGGTACATAGCATAGTGTTAGGTTTTATGGCTTAAAATAACATAAAAAGGATAGCATATGTTTTCCACAAAGCAAGTAACTAGTTGGGAAGTTGTATGCATGTGAAACACTTGACGATTCAAATAAGTACTGAATTAAGTAATGTAGCGTGTAAGTGGTGTCAGATTCCTGTCATTTAGAATGCTTAGAAGAAAGGCTTCAGTAGAGGGAGGGAGACCATACCTTGGTCTGCTGGCCCAGCAGATTAGCTATGACCAGCTTCCATTTTACCTACTGGTACATCCTCAGTAAGTCATCTCAGCTCTTTCATAGAATGAGATCACAATATCCCCTTCTGCCAGAGCATCATAGGGGCTTTTTCAGAACCATCTGACTCAGAGCTTTGAACTGGATTGCCTAGATTATCTAGGGCTTTCATCTCTTTCTTTCTTCCTTTTTTCTCGATTTCAAAACTTCTGCTACTGCCTTTTTTCTCATTTTCCTCTCTCTTTTTATAGTAACGTTTTTATTTCACATTTTATAATTTCTCATGATATTTTGTTTGAATATTAAACTATTGCTATTGTCTACTCTGCTCAGAACTTTCATAAAATCTGCTTTTTGAAGCTTTTTTTTTTTTTGAGACGGAGTTGTGCTCTTGTTGCCCATGCTGGAGTGCAATAGCACAATCTCGGCTCACTGTAACCTCTGCCTCCTGGATTCAAGCGATTCTCCTGCGTCAGCCTCCTGAGTAGCTGGAATTACAGGTGCCTGCCACTACAACCAGCTAATTTTTTGTATTCTTAGTAGAGATGGGGTTTCACCATGTTGGCCAGGCTGGTCTGGAACTCCTAATCTCAGGTGATTCACCTACCTCAGCCTCCCAAACTGCTGGGGTTATAGGCATGAGCCACTGCGCCTGGCTGTGAAGTTTTTCTTTAGTAAAAATAATTTTGCCTTTTTCTATTGCCTTTTGCCCTATTTTGTATATATATGTATATGAAGACATGTAAGTTAACTCATTTGCTTTCAGAAATCAGATAGAAAATTACTTTGAAAGTTGTTTTTCTTCCTAAGGCTACCAGCAGCTCTTTTCCTTCAAAGCACTTCTTTATGCAGTCCCTGGGATTTGATGCTTTTTAAAAAAAAGTCAGCAAAAATGCTACAGGTCATACAATAATAATCTAGATTTTAAAATATGTATATATTTAAAATACTGTATGTTAAGCATAGTAACTACTATGCTTTGTATAGTAACCACTGTTAAGTGTGGTAACCACTGAGCATTACCGTTAAGCATAGTAATCACTGAGTCAATATATATATATATAATTGAGATTAATTGATGAGACTTCATGGATTGTGCACCAAAGTTGAAAATTGCTGATGTATGGAACCAAAAAATTGTACTGGTTTTGAGAAAAGCCATTTTCCTGACTTTGCTTCTTTGTTTTATTTTGCTTATTATTATTTTTTTAATTTGAGAGGATCTCAAAAGTATTTATTGAGTGGACTGTGGAGTGTGTGGTTATAAGAGCATATAGGTTAAAAGTGTGAGCAGTGGTGTTAGGATTCAAATCTCAGTCTCCTTACTAGCTTGTGACCCTGGGCATGTTACTGAACTCTGCATCCCAATTTTCCAAACTAAAATGGGGATATAACACCTACTTTATGAAGCTGTTGTAAGGATTAAGTAAGATAATACATGTGACGTTCTGTGTTTGACACTTAGTAAACACAGTAAATGTTGTCTATTAAAATTGTGTTAATATTAATGTAGTATCTCAAATTGATAAACAGTTGTAGTATGCATATATTAAAATGGCTAAAATAATTAGTATTGGTTGTCTCTTGGGATTGAGTAGAGGATGGGGAGAGGACTTCTTATTACAAGCCCTTTTGACCTATTTGATATTTTTAAAGATGTGTGCTTTGATACAGGGAGTGTTTATTGGGAATCCAAGTATGGCCTTGACCCTTTTTAGACCCTAAAGTAATGAGATTTACAAAATAACACATCGTAAAATAGTGTAAGATTAACCGTAGACCTTCAGATACCTCAGGATAGTTGAGGGAGAGTGTGTGTGTATTTTTTTAAATTAGAAATGATTTGTGGTCTTCCTTCTAGAGAGGTTTGTAAGGGGTATGTTAAAGTTGTCAGCATTGAACAGTTAAGGTGTCTTAAAATGCAGTATGCTTTTAACAGAACCCACAACAATTACATAATCTGAAAAGACGTTTCACTATTGAGGTTATGTAAAATTCTTTCAGTGCATTATCTGATTATAGTATTATTTTATGATTAGATTTTATTACAGATGTATAATTTAAGAGTAAAATCAAATATTCGAATTTTGGAATTTGAAAAATAATGATTCAAGGCAATATTATATTTATAAAATACATAAATAAAATATCACCCAGTGGAATAATTATTTAGACCTAGGATAAAATATCGTCTTTTAAAATTTTCCTAAAATAGAGCTACAGGCAGCTAATTTCAAAGTACAGCGAAACTTCAGCCTTTTGTGAATGAGATACTGTGAACTTAATATCCTTACAGAGAATTAAACAGAATACTTTTTTGTTGTTGTTTCAATTCTTGTTGCAAATTTGCCAAATTATTTTCTAGGATTAATACATATTAAACATAATAGAATCTTTCTTTGATAAGTGAGAACATTATAGTGTCCTAGGATCATCTTTTGATTATAAGTGATTTTGTTAAGGATATGAAGATGATAACTTTAACTGTACCCAAAACGTTTTTCGTGTATATATGTCAAATGGCTTGCATTTTTATCAATTGTTGTATTCTAGGAAAAATCAAATGAAAAATTACTTTTGATTGAGATATTGTTATACCCTACCCTTGTTCTGTTTTTAAGAATAATTTTTCAATTATGACTACTCATTAATTTATGAAGGATTTATATTCTTTTTTTTTTTTTTTTTTTTAAATAGAGATGGGCTTTCACCATGTTGGCCAGGCTGGTCTCGAACTCCTGACCTCAGGTGATCCACCCACCACAGCCTCCCAAAGTTCTAGGATTACAGGTGTCAGCCCCTGCGCCTGGCCAATTTATGAAGGATTTAATGAGGTTTGAACACAACTGGTCAACAAAATTGGTGGTTATCAAAACTATCCCTATTCTCATGAAAAAAAAAAAAAAAAAAAGTCATTTGAGTTGAAGACAGAAGTTGCTTGTTGTGTTAGGATCCTCTTGTTGCAGATGTCAACAACCCTGTTGAAACTTATTTGGACAAAAAGGAATTTACTATCTCAATAACCTAAACTCAGGATGCAGGGATACAGTTGAAATCAAAGACAACTGGAACCTGAGCTGAAAATGCCACCAAGACTCTCTTATCTCTCCTCCTCTCTCCCTTTCAGCATCATTTTCTCCAAATGCAGAGCAGCTTCTTTCTTCCTTGTTGCAAGACATGGATACCAGCAAATTATAAATAAGAGCCAGGCACTATCCTAAACAAGTTTGCATATATATGGATTCATTTAATTCTCACCACAGCTTTTTATAACTATTTTACAAATGAGGAAATGGAGGTATAGAGAGGTTAAGTAGTAATCCAGGTTGCCTGTTTTTATAGCACAATACAATATGATAGAGATTATAGAGAGTTGTATTTGCTAGGCACTAGCTAGCTCTGGTTACAAGTAGCCTCATTTGTGTTTTGTTTTTAAATTTTTTGAACAGACTTAATTTTTTAAGAGCAGTTTTAGGTTGGTAGCAAAATTGAGCAGAAAGTACAGAGAGTTCCCATTATGCCCCCTGCCTGTACAGATGCATAACCTCCCCCACTATGGATATTCTACACCAGTGTGGTACACTTGTCATGGGATATGAACCTACACTGATGCATCATCATCATGCAAAGGCCATACTGTACATTTAGGGCTCACTCTTTGTGTTATGTATTCTGTGGTTCTTAACACTTGTTTTTTTTTTTTTTTTTTTTCTGGCTTGTTGCCCAGGCTGGAGTGCAGTGGAACAACTATTGGCTCACTGCAACCTCCGCCTCCTGAGTTCAAGCAATTCTCCTGCCTCAGCCTCCCGAGTAGCTGGGACTATAGGCACGTGTCACCATGCTCAGCTAATTTTTTATATTTTAGTAGAGACTGGGTTTCACCATGTTGGCCAGGCTGGTCTTGAACTCCTCACCTCATGTTGATCTGCCTGCCTTGATGTCCCAAAGTGCTGAAATTACAGGTGTGCGCTACCCCACCTGGCCGCCTTCTTAACACTTGTAACAGTGATATGTATCCACTATTATGTTGTCATATAGAATAGTTCCATGGCCTTAAAAATCTGTATTCATATGCCTGTCCCACCAATCCCTGATCTTTTTACTGTCTCCTTAGTTTTGTTTTTTTCCGGAATATCGTATAATTGGAATCATGCAGTATGTAGCCTTTGGATTGGCTTCTTTGACTTAGTAATATCCATTTAAAGTTCCTCCATGTCTTTTCATGGCATCATAGCTTGTTCCTTTTTGGTGCCGAATAATATTTCATTTTCTGGATGTATCAGATCCATTCACCCACCGAAGGGCATCTTAATTGTCTTCAAGTTTTGCACATTTACTTTTCACAGTTCTGCAAAGTGTGTATGTTGAACTGTTTACAGATTAGGAAACAGACTCAGAGAAGTAAAGTAGTTTACTTAGGTTCACATCATTAGAAAGTTGGCATAGTTTCCATTAGAGCCTAAACTCTGACTCCCAAGCCCGTAATCCATATATGTACTTTGCTGTATACACGAATAGGTCAAAACACAATTTATGTTTTACTTATTTTTTTACAATATAGTAGAAAAACTTTATTAGTGTTAACTATCAGTTCTCAGCTAATTAAAGGAGCTAGGGGAGGATTCATTTTTAGCAGTTGCTCTAAGGCCATTTTTTTTTTTTTTTTTGAGACAGAGTTTCACTCTTGTTACCCAGGCTGGAGTGCAATGGCGCGATCTTGGTTCACCGCAACCTCCACCTTCTGGGTTCAGGCAATTCTCCTGCCTCAGCATCCTGAGTAGCTGGGATTACAGGCATGCACCACCATGCCCAGCTAATGTTTTGTATTTTTAGTAGAGACGGGGTTTCACCATGTTGACCAGGCTGGTCTCCATCTCTTGACCTTGTGACCCACCCGCCTCGGCCTCCCAAAGTGCTGGGATTACAGGCTTGAGCCACCGCGCCCGGCAGGCCATTTCTTTTAGTAACCTTTTGACTTGAAATAATAAACCTACATTTTCGTAAAAATCCTTCTCTTTGAAATTTTCTTTTATTCAGTCTGTTCAGTTGCTTAGTATATGTTAATAAGGTAAAATATATTTTTGGCTGGGCGCAGTGGCTTGTGCCTGTAAATCCCAATCCTTTGGGAGGCTGAGATAGGAGGATCGCTTGAGCCTAGAAGTTCCAGGCTAGCCTGGGAAACATAATGGGACCCCTGTTTCTTCAAAAAATAAAAGAATTAGCCGAGTGTGGTGATGCATGCCTGTAATCCCAGGTACTTGGGAAGCTGAGGCAGGAAGATTGCTTGAACCCAGGAGGTCGAGGCTGCAATGAGCCATGATCATGACACTGTACTCCAGCCTGGATGACAGAGACCTGTCTCAAGAAGAAGAATGTATGTCTGTGTACACCCACCCACTCACATCCTTTGAAAGAAGGTGGCCCTTGTTGAAATAACCCTAGGTGTAGATAAGGTTGGAGATGAGTAGTCTCAGTATTAAATCTGTGGCAGTAGCTGATCAGAGAACAGATAGTGTTTATTGAATTATAGGTGTCTCAAGTTTAAACATTTTTGAAGAGTCCTATCATTTGTATTATATGTAAATGTCTTCTAAAGATTTGTTACTGGACCACATTCTCCTACTTAGTAGAGCTTTTTTGGAATACATTTCAGGGAGAATAATGTAGCTCAAATGCCTCGTCCAGCAGTTAGTAACTATATGATCTTGGGCAAATTACTTAATCTTCTGGATACTTCAGTTTTATTATATGGAAAGTAGGATTAATAACACCTACTTCTTAGGGTCTTTATGAGTTTAAATGAGTTGGTATACCCTTTGTAGATTTTAACATGTATACATTTTACATTTTAATATCTCTGAAATTGGGATTTGTGACTTACAGTTAATGATGTCTATGCTTTGGCCAAATTGCAGTAGTGACTGTCAGTACCTGTGCATGTGGCATCTTTGTGGTTATTCATTTTTTTTTTCCGAGACAGGATTTTACTGTGGCTGGGACTACAAGTGTGCACCACCATGCCTGGCTAATTTTTTGTATTTTTAGTAGAGACTGGGTTTCGACACATTGGCCAGGCTGGTCTTGAACTTCTAGACTCAAGTGACTTGCCTGCCTTGGCCTCTCAAAGTGCTGGGATTACAGGCATGAGCCACCATGCCCAAGCCTCTTCGTGGTTATTCCTGATAGTACAGTTGTACACCTGTTGCCCCCATTTCAGTTAGCAATCCATTTAAAGAGCATTTTAGAAAGGAGTTTGATTACTGATTGTTTTCTGAAAACCGTCGATAACTTCCAGTAAGATCAAGAAAATCATCAAAACTTGTGGAATGGATGTCAGTGGCTTGGAGAAGGAACTCTGAGAGATAATAGTGACATTCTTTTAAGAAATGCTGTATTCCAGTGTTCTTGGTGGCTCATAAACAATATTGTGATGAAAAGCATGGGATTGACAGCTCTTAAGTTGAACAGTGATTCTTAAGAGGCTAACCTTGAACATGAAGAAGTTTTAGCAATACAATAACTGATTTGTTTATTTATCTCCTTTTGATATATCCAAAAGAGTGATATGATAAAAATCTAAGTCTATAAAAGATTTTTCAATTAGTGTAAATAGTCCTTCAAGTAATATAAGTAAAAATTTGAAGTGATAAAAAAACATTGTATTGTTCAGTTGGCAGTATTTTCTTTCTTAGTAGTACATACAGTAATGGTGCATATTATAATCAATAGCATCTTTTGATTCTACGAAATTCTGTCTATAAGTAAAATTTAGAACAATACTTGGTAAATAGAGTTAGCTATTATTTGTTTTATGATCTTTCTTTTTGCAGTTCCAAGATTTTAAGTGAGCACGTATGCTATTGCTAATGCTGTTTTTAACTCTAGAATTGTATCTCCCTATGTTCTTTCACTGAAATTATAAATATTCATTAATCTTTATTTATGATTCTGTAAATATAATCATGAATAAATTGTAGACAGTGTTTTCTTTGGAAATTTTGCTTTCTATTTGACCACTGATAAATAGCCAGAATCTTCCACCTGTTTGTGAGAAGTTAATTAGCTTGATTTGAGAAATTCCCATTATTTAAACTTTTTTCCTTATTTGTGTCCTTTTTCCATTGAATAATTGATGTTATCATGTCCCTAAAAAGAGTGCAGTTGGAAAAAAAAATTCTTCACAAACTAGAATCTAGTCTTCTAGCACAGGAGACCAAATATAAACTTAAATTTTCTGAACATTATTATCCTAACATCTGATTTGTTCTATACTGCTGGGTAATATATACATTTTAAAGGTATCAGAAATTTAAGTTTTAGGATGAGTTTTTTTTTTTGTTAGCCTTAAAGGTGACATGATTATTGTTAAAAATTTTAGTAGTACAGAAGGATATATAGTTTAAGGTGAAAGTCCCACTTCTCCCTGCCTTCAGCAAGTACAAATTTCTCCCACTCCTCACAGGTAAATACTACTTTTGAGTGCACTCCGAATTTTCTATGCATATGCATTCAAATGTATATTTTATATACATGTTTATATATACTTATTTCCTTGTTTTTATTATATAAATGTTATAAAATCTATATTTTTCTGAATATAGTTTAGACATAGTCCTATTGTAGCACGTAACAATCTTCTCTATTCTTTGTAATGTCTGGACCTGCATTGTTCAATGGTGGCCGCGAGTGACGTGGCAGTTTAAATTTAATTAAAATGAATAAAATTTAAAATTCAGTTTTTCAGTTATGCAAGTCACATTTCAAGTGTTTATTAGCTGTGTGTGGCTAGTGGCTGTTGTTTTAGGCAGCACAGAATTACAGAACATGTCCATAATGTTCTTTCTGTATGCAGGAAGTTCAGTTGGACAGCATTGTTCTGGACAGTTTTTAAAAAGACTTGTATGTATTGAAAATTTTTTTACTGTATAACTTTTTTATTGACATGTATTTTATGATAAATTGTGCACATTTTAAATGCTCATGTTGGTAACTTCTTTAAACTTCTTATTTTAAGATAATTGTAGATTCACATGCAATTGTAGGAAATAACACAGAGAAATCTCATGTGCCCTTTACCTTAGTTCTCCCAGTGATAACACCTTGCAAAATTATAGGACACTGTAGTTTGGTTAGTATAAGTATATAATAGCACAACCAGGAAATTAACATTGGTATAGTCAAGATACAGAACATTTCCATCACCATAAGGATCCTTCATATTGCCTTTTTATACCCATGTAGCCTTCCTTCCAGTCCCTAGCCTCTCCTTAGCCCCTGGCAGTCACTAACCTATTCTTCATTTCTTTTGTTTTGTAATTTTAAGAATGTTATATAAGTGGAATCATGTAGTATGTAACCTTATGGGATCGACTTTTCTCATTCAACATAATTATTTGGAGAGTCATTAGGTTGTTGTGTATATCAGTACCTCCTTTTTTGTTACTGAATAGTATTCCATGGTTTGGGTGTACCATGATGTGTCTAATAACCCTTCACCCATTGAAGCTTATCTGAGTTGTTTCCAGATTTTAGTTATTAGAAGTTAAACTGCTTTAAATATTTGTGTACAAGTATTCATGTAAACATAAATTTTCATTCCTCTGAGAGTACAGTTACTGGGTTATATGGTAGTTGTATCTTAATGTTTGTAAGAAACTGGCAAGCTGTTTTCCTGAGTAGCTGTGCATTTTACATTCCAACTGGGAGTATGTGAGTGAAAATGAGGGAGAGCTGCATCCTCACCAGCATTTGGTATTGTCACTTTGTTATGATTTTTATTGTTATATTTACTTTGTAAATGGTCTTGGGATCTCTATCTTGAGAGGGCCATAAGACAAGTAGCCTCACTGTCTACGAGAGTCCTAGCAGGAATTGAAGAGCTGAGTTGGGTTTGAGTGTGTCAGGTGAGACACATGAGAAAGTGAAACCAGAGTGTATGAAACAAGAGATTTACTTAAAGGCCTAGAGAGGCTAAGGTTAAGGAAGGATGGGGAGACCTGAGGAAAGGGAGAGAGAAAAAGAGTGAGAGGGAAAGGGGATATGGTTAGGACTATGCCTTTTTTAAGGCACATGGGCGTTATCCTGTAGGCTTTCCTGTGGCGGTTGTAGATTGGCTAGTTTAAAGTAAACACTTATAAAGGGGGAGCTTATTTATACTTTACATGACTCTGATACAGACCATTAGGTTTTATCGTGGTCAGCAGCTATGGGGAATATTAGGTTTTTGATCACTGAGATGAACAAGCCTATATTGCAAACAATCACACAGGCAAGGGAAGTTGTTTGTTTATTTTGAGAGATGAAGTCTCTGTCTGTCACCCAGGGTGGAGTAGAGTGGTGGGAGCTGGATCATCACAACCTCTGCCTCCTGGGTGGGTTCACGTGATTCTCCTATTCTCCTGCCTCAGCTTCCCAAGCAGCTGGGACTACAGGTGTGTACCACCACACCTGGCTAATTTTGTATTTTTTAGTAGAGATGGGGTTTTACTATATGTTGGCCAGGCTGGTCTTGAACTCCTGACCTCAGGTGATCTGCCTGCCTTGGCCTCCCAAAGTGTTGGGATTACAGGCGTGAGCCACCACGCCAGGCCGGGAAGTTATAACTAGGCCAAAGATGGTGGGGTGTAGCTGGGTTTCAGATAATTTATGTTAGATCTAAAAAAGGATGCTGAGTCAGCAACCATAATAAATACCATGTTAAAATTTCTCACTTTATTCATCTCTCTTTTAGTCCAGTCTCTTAGGTAAGTGATAAGTCATTGTCATGTTAATTTGCATTTCCCTAATGGCAAATGATGTTAAATATCTTTTGATGTGCATATTTGCTGTTTGTATATCTTGTTTAGTAAAGTGTCTCTCCACGTCTAGATGACTTTGCTGGGTCTCCCATAACAGTGCCACAAACTAGGTGACTTAAACAATGGAAATATTTTTTTCTCCACAGTTTTGGAAGCTAAAAGTCCAAGATCAAGTTTCTTCTGAGGTCTCTCTCCTTAGCTTGCAGGTGGCTGCCTTCTCCTATTCTCACATGATCTCTTTATGTATCCAAATTTTCTCCTTTTTAAAAGGACAATAGTCATATTGCATTAGGGCCCACCCAATAGCCTCATGTTAATTTAATCACCACTTTAAAGGCCCTAGTTCCAAATACAGTCTGTTCTGAAGTACAGGGGTTAGAGCTTCGACATACGAGTTTTGGGGGTATACGTTTCAGCCAATAATAGTGTCTTTTGCCTATTTTCTAGTTGATTATTTATTTTACTGTCGAGTTTTGAGAGCTGTTTATATATCTTGTGCACTAGTACTTTGTGGTGATTTGCAGTAATTTTCTCATACTCTGTAGCTTGTCTTTTCAGCCTTTGTATGAGCCTTTTCTCAAGCTCCTAATAAAAACATACCCAAGACTGGGCAATTTATAAAGGAAGGAGGTTTAATTGACTTAAAGTTACACATGGCTGGGGAGGCCTCACAATCATGGCAGAAGGCAAGGAGGAGCAAAGTTGCATATTAATGGCAGCAGGCAAGAGAGTGTATGCAGGGCAACTCCCATTTGTAAAACCATCATATCTTGTGAGATTACTTACTATCATAAGAGTAGCATGGGAAAGATACACTCCCATGATTCAGTTACCTCCTACCAGTTCCCTCCCATGTCATGTGGGAATTATGGGCACTACAATTTGAGATGAGATTTGGGTGGAGACACAGTCAAACCATATCAGCCTCATAACAAAGTCTTTCTCAGAGCAAACGATTTAATTTTGATGAAGTCTGTTTGATCAGTTTTTCCTTTTATGGATTGTGCTTTTCTTGTCAAGTCTGTTTTCTTTGCCTAGCCTGAGACCCCAGAGATCGTCTTCTATTTTTTTTTAAGTTTATGATTTTACTTTTAGCATTTAAGTTTGTGATTAATTTTGAGTTAAGTTTTGTATAAAGTGTGGAAATTAAGGTTGAGCTACCTTTTTTTTTTGCTTGTGGATATCCACTTGCTCTAGTACATCTTTTCCACTGAATTGCTTTTATATTGTTGTAAAAAATCAGTTGAGCATATTTGTTGTTTTTATTTCTGGGTCTTCTCTTTCATTGATTTATGTATCTATACCTCAGCCCTTACTACACAGTCTTGATTACTATAGCTATATAATAGGTCTTGAAGCTTAGCAGTTTGCTTCCTCTTACTTTATTTCTTTCAAAATTGTTTTAGCTGTTTGTTTTCTTTGACTTCCTATGTAAATTTTAGGTTAAACTTGTCTATTATCTACTTCCTGGGATTCTGATATTAAATTTATATATCAGTTGGAGAATGGACAGTTTCTACCATGTTAAAGTTTCGAATCTATCATTATGGCATGTCTGCTTATTTATTTAGATGATCTTAGACTTCTTTTATTGGTGTTTCGTAGTTTCCAGCATTAAAGATACTGTACATTTTTGGTTACACCAATTTCTGTCTCCTCCTGCCCACTTAAGGACACCTCTCTAGCAGTTCTCTACACTTTTAGCATCATTAGGTTTCGGCTCTACCAGACCATTTCTGTTAGTGATCATTTCTCTCATCTTAGAAAACAAAAGCAGAAGAAAAAACTGTATTTTTCTTTGATTCCATGTCACTTCTGGCTACTGCCCAACTTCTTTGTAATAAAATTCTTAAAAAGTTGTCTACACTTGCTGTTCTCAATTCCTTTTCTCCCGTCTTTTCTTAAGTCAACTCAAGTGTAACATGTGCCACACTTTCAAAGGAATGTGACATCTATATTGTTATCCAGTGATTACTTGCAGTCTTCATTCTTTCTGACTTTTCAAAAGCATTGATGTAGTTGATCTTTCTTTGATAAACTTTTTCCCTTTTCTTTAGGGAAATGCAAATCAAAACAAGATAAAATTTGGTAGCCATTGGATTCTCCCCAAATTAAGAAGTCTGATAAATCTAAGTATAGTGAAAGAGAACTCACACATTGCCAGTGAGCCCATAAATTGTTGAAAGATAGTAAAGGTGAAGATACTCATAAGTTCTATTAATACTAATATGTACTTACCCTAGAGAAACTTTGATGAGACCCATATAAGATTGTTCATTGCAATATGGTTTGCAGTAGCAAAAAGTGTAAGCGTCTTGTATTTTAATATGTACTGTGTTTTCAATGTTTTCTCTAAAACTCATGTTGACATTTAATTGCCATTGTGATGGTATTAAGAGGTGGGACTGCTGAGAGGTGATTAGGCTAAGAACGCTCTGCCTTCATGAATGGATTAATGTCCTTATCAAGAGAGTGAGTTTGTTATTCGAGAGTGGGTTATTATAAAAGCGAGTTTAGTCCTCTTTTGTTTGCGCTCTCATGCTCTCTTGCCCTTGTACCTTCTACCATGGGATGATGCAACAGGAATGGCCTTGCCAGATGTGGGCCCCTTCACCTTGGACTACTCAGCCTTCAGAACTGTAAGAAATATTTTATTTTCTTTACAAATTACCCAGTCTGCAGTATTCTGTTATATCAACACAAAATGGACTAAGACAGGAGGAGAATATATGTGACTTATTCATGTAATGAAATACCACTTAGCAATTACATTGAATAAAGTAGAGCTATGTGTATTGGCACAAATAAATCTCAAAAACATAATGTTAACTGAAAAATTCTAGGTATGATAGGATAAGTACTGTATATTTGTATATAACAGAGTGTTAAGTGGGTCTTTTCTTGTCACCTTAGCATTTTTCCTCGAGCCCACAGCTAAGGATAGTAGCTGATAAAGGATCTCTGCATTAATGCTGAATTTGTTGATTTGTTTGGCAACTTTAGCACCTCCAGACTATACAAGATAAAAAAAGAATTTAATATGAGGAAGGATTCTTTGAAGAGTTATCAGCTCAAAATGGAGTGCCATAGTCTTTACATTATCTTCCCTGTGGGTGAAAGACAATTTCTCTGAGAGATTGGGGGACTTTTCAAGAAGGAAGATGGTTCTTTAGCTGGATGCCTGCTGGGTTGCAGAAAATAGTTAGCCCTCCCTGGAATGTTACCTGAGTAAAGTGTTAGAGAATTCTTAGGAAAAGTGTGATTTGGGTCTCCTGGAGTTATGGAAGACCCAGAGACTGAGGCCTGTTGCTGCATTCCTGGAGAAGAATAAATGTAATAGAGAAGAGAAGGCTTTCACAATGTCCAGTGATATTGAGTCAAGAGTGTTTCCTTAGGGCCAGACAAACACTTTAGAGGCTGTTCAGTCTGGTGCCATCTTGAAAGAATCTTAGAAAGTTTTCTGCTCAGCAGACACAACCTCAGTTATGTGCAGACTGGAGTAGGAGCTGAGGAAGAGTTTTAAGACTTGTGCTTGAGAATGTCTCGTTTGTACCAGAGAATGTTACAGAGGGAAGTCCTATCAGAGAAAGCCAGAACTGGACAGTGACCGAAGTGGCAAACAACAGATTTTATTCAGGAACTTTGTAATAGGGGAAAAGATACCTCTGTACAGAACTGGGCTTAACTCCAAATACTGTAAGGACAGGTGGGGATTTATAGTCAGCAAGCAGAATGAGGTGTCTCAGCAGATGGAAAATTACCAAGAGAAGACATCATGGGTGAGGGATTCTTGCTAAACCAACTTAACAGGATTCTTGCTGAAGGCAGGCCAAGGCCATCAGATAGTGAGGGTGGGGGATTCTCTCTAATTGACTTCGCAGAATTCTTGCAAAACTTGGGATATGCAGGCCCCCAGATGGCAAGGACTGAGGTTGAAACCTAGTTGAGAAGAGAGCTCAGAGGAGCCTGACTAAAGTTTGGTCAAGCAGAAAGTTAGTCAGTCCCCACAGGGTGAATTTCAGATCTCTCAAAATGTCCCACAAGAGAGAGCCCGAGGTTAGACTTCTCCCATGATTGAGGGTATTTGATAGCTAAAAGAAAACTATGAACAACTCCAGCCTTGTGTATTAGTGTGTTTTCACACTGCTGTAAAGAAATACCCGAGACTGGGTAATTTATAAAGGAAAGGGATTTAATTGACTCACAGTGCCACATGGCTGGGGAGGTCTCAGGAAACTTACAGTCATAGTGGAAGGAGAAGCAGGCACATCTTATATGGTGACAGGAAAGAGAGGAGAAGGGTACAGGAAGGAGGAACTGTCAAACACTTGTGAAACTATTAGATCCCATGAGAACTCACTATCATGAAAACAATATGGGGAAAACCACCCCAATGATCCAATCACCTCCCATCAGGTGGCTCCCTCAACACCTCGGGATTATAATTCAAGGTGAGATTTGGGTGGGGACACAGAGCCAAACCATATTACCGTGGAATACAGATTTTAATCTCTTCTCATTTCTCTACTCTTACTCTCATCCTTTAGTAGTCACAACAGTGGTTTCCCAAAGATATCAGGTCCTAATCTCTGGAACCTATAAATATTACCTTATCAGGAAAAAGAGTTTTTACAGAGATAATTAAGTATCTTGAGATGGGGGGATTATTTTGGTTAGCTGAGTGGACCCTAAATGCAATCACAGAAATCCATTTAAGAGAGAGGCGGAGGGAGATTTGAGCACAAAATGAGGAGAAGGCGGTGTGAAAACAGTGGAGAAAGATTTGAAAATGTTGGCCTTGATTATGCCAATACCCAGGAGGGCTAGAAGAGGCAAGGAACAGATTTTCCCCTAGAGCCTCTGGAGGGAGCAGAGAGTGTGGCCTTGCTGACATTTTGACTTCAGCCCAGTGGTAATTTTGGACTTCTGACATCCAGAACTGTAAGGTAATGAATTTGTGTTGTTTTAAACCACTAAGTTTGTGGTAATTTATTAGAGGAACAATGCTAAACTAGCACATACACCACCATGCAATGCTATACAGATTTCAAAAAGTTCATGGAAAATGGATATTATAAAAAACTATACATGGATTTCACAGTTTTTTGCACCAAAATAAACTTTTAACTAACTTGTTGTGACATGCCTAAACTGGATCTAATTTGAGGCATTAAGAAGGATTAGACATCAGTTTGAAAAGAGCCCCTATCAGAGCACCATGAATTTTACTAAAATCGAAACAAGAACAAACATCAAATTTATGGTGAAGCTTGGGTAGAAGATGGTGAAATCATTGATGCTTTATGAAAAGGTTATGGGGACAATGCCCCAAAGGAATCTGCAGTATATAAATGGATAACTTGTTTTAAGAAAGGATGAGATGATGTTGAAGATGAAGCCAGCAGCAGAAAACCATCAACATCAATTTGTGAGGAAAAAATTAATCTTATTTCATGCCCTAATCGAATCGTTTGGAGATTAACAGCAGAAACAATAACCGAAACTATAGACATCTCAATTGGTTCAGCTTACACAATTCTGACTGAAAAATTAAAATTGTGCCAGCTTTCCATGAGATGGCCGCCAAAAGCCTTGCATACATACATATTGGTTGCAGACAAGAGCAGAGTTGTTAATCAAGATCCTGAAGCATTTATTTGAAGAATTGTAACAGGAGATGAACACGTCTTTACCAGATGATCCTAAAGACAAAGCACAATCAAAGCAATGACTACCAGTGGTCTAAACAAAGCAAAAGCAAAAAGTTAGGAGCAAAGGTTGTGGTAACAGAATTTTGGATACTCAAGGCATTTTGCTTGTTGACTTTCTGGAGTGCCAAAGAATGACAACATCTGCTTATTATGAGAAGGCTATAGTTAAAGCTTTAGCAGAGAAAATGCCTGGGAGTCCTTCTCTACTATGACACTGCTCCTGCTAATTTCTGTCATCAAACAAGGACAATTTTGGGAGTTTCAATGGGAAGTCATTAGACATCCACCTTACAGTTCTGAATTGGCTCCTTCTAACTTCTTTTTGTTCCCTGATCTTAAAAAATCTCTAAAGGGCACCTATTGTTTTTTCAGATTAGTGTAAAAAATATTGCATTGACATGGTTAAATTCTCAGGACCTTCAGTTTTTTAGGGATGGACTAAATGTCTGATATCATAATTTACAAAAGAGTCTTGAACTTGATGGGGCTTATGTTGAGAAGTAAAGTTTATATATATATACATACATGCATATGTATATACATATGTTTTTTTTGAGATGCAATCTTGCTCTGTTGCTCAGGCTGGAATGCAGTGGCACCATCTTGGCTCATTGCAACCTCCGCCTCCCAGGTTCAAGTGATTCTCCTGCCTCGGCCTCCTGGGTAGCTGGGATTACAGGTGCACACCATCACACATGGCTAATTTTTGTATTTTTAGTAGAGATGGAGTTTCATCATGTTGGTCAGGCTGGTCTCGAACTCTTGACCTTGTTATCTGCCCGCCTTGGCCTCCTAAAGTGCTGCGATTACAGGCATGAGCCACTGTGCCCAGCCTAAAGTTTGTATTTTTAATCTTTTGATTCCATTTTTTCTGAAAACTTTTTCAGGTCCCCTCATACTCCTCACCTTATGATGGAACCACATCCCAGTAAACTCGTCATTAGTCAGAATGAATTTAGTACTCTGATAAACCTATCATAAAGTTAAAAATTATAATTTGAACAATTGTGAGTCTGGATACTTTTCTACTTTTGATGGTGGTTATGTCCTGATAAACCCATCCATTGTAAAGTTGAAAAAAATTATGTCTCCACCATCCTTAGTTGTCTGTAATTTATTTGCATAGCACAAGGGCACAGATAATAGGTCATTTAGCTGCCTGGGACAAGGAAGGCTTTGATGACTTTTGAATTGTGAATTGAATTGTGATTTGTAAAGGTCTGCCTGAACCTGAGATGGGTTGTGTCTTCTAAGTAGAATAGCCAAAATGAGCACAAAGATACTGAGGTTTTTAAAAGTACATGACTTCTTTGAATGGCTGGTGTATATAAATGTGTAGCATGTGTAGAAGGGAATGGTGGATACTAAAGCTGGAAAAAGTAAATTGGGACCACTTCCTGAAGGATTTTGTGTGATTGCTGAAATGTCCTCTCTTTACCCTATATGTGTGATTTTAAGGATTTTAAGTAAGGGAGTGTTAGGGACAGTAATATGGGTAGACCATTTGTGAGAATATTAATACAAAGGAAGGGATTGATATGGATTTGTTTGGAGAAAAGAAGCATTGAGACTTGGTGAATATTTGAAGCTTTGGGTTAAAGAGTCAAGATGGAATGAGTTTGCTCTTCTTTTTTTTTTTTTTTTTTAGAGATGGGGTCTTGCTTTGTTGCTCAGGCTGTAGTGCAGTGATGTGATCACAGTTTACTGTAGGCTCAAGTGATCCTCCCATTGCAGCCTCCTGAGTTGCTGGGATTATAGGTGTGTGCCACCAAGCCTGCCTAAATTTTTAATTTTCATTTTCTCTATTTATCTTTGAGTCAGAGTCTTGCTCTGTTGCCCAGGCTGGAGTGCAGTGGCATGATAAAGCAAGTCTCCTGGCTCAGCATCCTGAGTAGCTGGGATTACAGGTACATGCCACTATGTCCAGCTAATTTTTATATTTTTAGTAGAGATGGGTTTTACCATGTTGGTCACACTGGTCTCAAACTCCTGACCTCAAGGAGTCCACCTGTCTCGGCCTCCCAAAGTGCTGGGGTTACAGGCTTGAGGCACTGTGCCGGCCTTTTTAATTTTTATTTTTAGAGACAGAGTCTTACTATGTTCCTCAGGCTGATATCAAACTCCTGACCGCACATGATCCTCCCCTATCAATCTCATGAGTTGTGGGGATTATAGATATGCATCACTGCACCCAGCTGAATTTTTCTACCTTGGACATTTTGATAGTTAGAAATGCCTTCTAGTAAATATCACAGGAAAGGCGGAAGTATAAATTGTGAGAGGGGTGGGAAGGAAAAAAAAACATTAGATTATCTTTTAAAATTGTTTATCTAATTCTGTTACTTCCTTCCTCAAAACTCCCTGATTGATCTGAAATAAATGCCTAAATGTCCTTGTTTACTCTTAGTCAAAGATGGGGTTTTTACACTTCTTCTAAGAGATAGTTTTACAATACTTTTTAGGGCTTTCAGTTATGTTTCTTTGCCATTCAGATTACATTTTGGTAATTACATTTAAATAATTTACATGTGCACTTGATGCAAACATTTATAAAACTTAACTTACAATACTTAAAATGTACTTCTTCCTTGGAGTTTTCTATAATCATTTTACGGCTGCCCTAGTTTTTTGAGACATAGTGGAAATGTGGCCAGGGCTTGAGCGTAGGTTGCTGATAAGAGTAGTTGGCCTGTGGTGGAGAAGGGAGGTCAAGGGGTAGAGTGAAGGTTACTTTCATAGTATTGTAAGACCAACTAGGAGATACATTAAAATAATGCTAGTCATAATCTTTGCAGGATGAATTGAGAATCTCAAATGAAATACTAAATTGGCCATATTCTATAATGTGAGGATCTGTTGGCATTTTTATGCCCAATCAAGTGGACATTTTTATCCATATACAGTGTTATGCATTCTCTGGAATATATATGAATAATGATGATTGAACACCTTTATAATGAAGAAACACTAAATACATTGATTATTAAAAATGGAGGAAAAATACAGGGAAATAAGGAATTATTCTTTTTACTTTTCCAATGTTGCATTTGATGTTTTTGCCAATGCCATCAGCCATGGAGTGAAAACACTTAACTACTCACACTCTCTCTCGAAGGAGATTTGATTATATTCTTATTCAAAGATATCTAAAATCAGAGATGATATTTTAACATTGTGGCTGGATATAAGATAAATCTGTGAACATCAGTAGTAAAACCATATACTAGTTATAACCAGCTCCAAAATGCAATGAAATTGATTTGTATAGATCCACTTATGCATTACTTACCAAACTAAACAACTCTCAGAATCATGTTAGTCCAGATAAGTGGTGTTTTGCTGCAGTAACAATCCTAAATTTCAGTGGCTTAGCTGAGCGTGGTGGCGTGTACCTGTAGTGCCAACTACTCAGGAGGCTGAGGCAGGATAATTGCTTAAACCCAGGAGTTTGAGGCTGCAGTGGGTGATGATCACATCTGTGCATAGCCACTGTACTCTAGTCTGGGCAGCATAGTGAGACCCTGTCCCTTAAAAACATGTTAGTAGTTTATGCTACATATACGTTGTTGGTTGGATAGTAGCTACTCTACACTCTGGAAGATGGCCAGTCTCCTTGGCAGATAGAAGGAGACTGGGGAATTACATGTTAGCTCTTAAGCTTGCTCTCTGAAAGCAACAGGTACTTTTTATTCATATTCCATTGTTTAAGATCACACAGTCAATCACTTGGACACACTTATCTTTTAAAAGGCCAAGGCTGTGCAGTTCAACCTTGTGCCTGAGAAGAGAACTGAAAATATTTCATGAAGAGCACTGATAATTGTAGCAGCATTGAAGTTTAAAAATGAAAACTAAAAAAGCACAAGGAAAAGATTAATACATGTGACTAGAGAGGGTATAATCTCTGAACTATGTTGAAAGCATAAAGAACAATTCTAAACATTGAACAGAAGTCTTTAGATCAGTATGAAAAAGATTAGTCTTGTATATGTATAAAAGTTTAATTATAGTAAGTAAATTTCAGAAGTCAAGTACAATAAAATGACCAAAAGATATGAACAGGCAATTCCCAAAAGATGAAATAGGATAGGAAAATGTATTTAAAGTTGGAATTGCATGTCTTTCTTACTCTATTTAAATAGTGGAGAATTTAAAAGTAATACCTAGTGCTACTGAATTTATAGAGAAATAGTAAATCATGTATTGCTGTTCAGATTATAATTCTTTTGCAAAACAATTTAGATACCATATCAGGGACCATAAAAATATTCATACCCTTTAGGAATCCATCTCTAGGAGTTTACCCCACTTAAAAAGAAGAAATATTAGATGAGTTGAAGAAAGTATTTTTTCAATAATGAGGAAAAATTCATCCATTCATTCTTTCATTTCATTTAAGGAGACCAGTATTATGCTAGGCTCTCTCCTAACCACTGGACATACACAAATGATTAAGATAGGATTCCTATCCTATCATAGCTTAAAATCTAATGGTGAAGAGAATGTTAGGGGAAGACAGAGAAGAGGAATGCCTAAAATATACCATCTCAGTTCAATTAGGACATGTAAGAATAACCTAAAAATGTTCAGCAATTGGGAAATGTTTCAGAACATTTTGATATATTGGTATATGCAGTGGTATAAATTGGTATATGCAGAGTGACTAACAATGGTTCAAAGCAGTACTTATAAAAACTATATGTAATGGCATAAGGAAACAAAGGGAATACTATTAAGTATGTGAGTACTATGATTACAGACTATGTAGAGATACATAAACATTTGGGGAGATAAAGATTTTAAAGGAATGTTGAAAGAAATTTAAAAAAATAAGGTTAGATTAAAAGCAATACTTCCTCCTTGAAATACATAACTTCAGTCTAGTAATAAGAAAAACATAAAAGAAATTCCAGTTGAGGTTCATTCTATAAAATACCTGACTAGTTCTCAAAACTGTCAAGATCATCAAAAACAAGGAAAGTCTGAGAAGTGTCACAGCCAAGAGTAGCCCAGGGAGCCATGACAATGACGTGTAAGGTGGTATCCTGGATGTGATCCTGAAACAAAAAGGACATTAGATAAAAACGAATGAACTCTGTGAAGTATGGACTTAGTTAATAAGAGTGTATCAATATTGGTTCTTTAAAGGTAATGTATCATACTGTTAGATGTTGATAATAGAGGAAACAGCGTGGGGAATATGAGAACTACTCTCGACATTAATTTTGTAAATCTAAAACTTTTTTATTTTTTTAATAAAGCTTATTTTTAAAGAGGTAGAGGAGAGAAACGTATGCATTTAGGCATTTGCTTAAATGTTCATTAGTCTGGGTGCGGTAGAGCACACCTGTAATCCCAGCACTCTGGGAAGCCGAGGTGGGTGGATTATTTGGGATCAGGATATCAAGACCAGCCTGGCCAACACGGCAAAACCCCATCTCTACTAAAAATATAAAAATTACCTGAGCTTGGTGGTACGCACCTGTAGTCCCAACTACTCTGGAGACTGAGACAGGAGAATTGCTTGAACCTGGGAGGTTGAGGTTGCAGTAAACCATTATTTAAGTAATCTAAGGTCGATGAATATTTTCCCAAATGCCTTCCTAAATCAGTTTTGTTCAGTCTTTCCTGAAAGATAGTTCGTCACAAAGATAAATACCTCATATTCTTACTCATACATGGAAGCTAAGGAAGTTAATCTCAGAAGTAGAGAATAGAATAGTGGTTACTAGAGGCAGGGAAGAGGAGGAGGGGGATAGTTACAGGTTGGTTAATGGTTATAAAAGTACAGCAAGTTAGGAGGTATAAGTCCTAGTGTTCTATAGCACTATAGAGTGGCTAGTTAACAATTTATTGTATATTTTCAAATATACAAGGACAGATTTTAAATGTTTCCAAAACAAAGAAAAGATAAATGTTTGAGGTGATGGATATGCTAATTTTCCTGTTTTGGTCATTGTGTGTTGTATACATGTATTGAAATATCACACTGTATCCCATAAATATGTACAATTATTATGTGTCAATTAAAAGTAATATAAATCAAGTAAACATGGTATATTTTGTAGATTTTAAGTCTTTCTTGAGTATAGTGCCATCTGCTGGCACTGTTAACTAACTACATTTTAAAAGAAAGTAATTTTATGATTTTGTAGGGGAAACTGGTTTTCCTTGCCATTTGTTGTTCACTTGGTTATATATTTTTATGCGTATGCTGTCTTTTTATTACAAACCATAAGCATTCCTTTAAAAATCCTTGTGATGTTCCTAGAATTTAGAAGAAATTACTATCAGGTTTTCCTTTTTTACCAAAAATTTTTTCCTATTTCTATCTATGGCTGTAACAAAATGCCTTTATTTTACAAATGTAATTTGGGGTGACATAATTTCTTTTAATAAAGAGCTTCATATGTATGCTTTTTGTTTATTTTAAGAATGTTCGTTAGTATTAGGTAAAATTTAGCAATGAATCCGTTCCCCTAGAGACCCTTAATACCATAAATTTAATAAATTTGAAGGGCAGGTACCTTCCATTATGCTTCTTTCATAATATTCCTGAACTTACTATACTTGCATGTTTGTTTATTCATGTATACACTACTACAGAGCCAATTTCTGGAGAACTCTTTCTGATAGACTGCTTATAAAACACCTGTATTTGGTTGGCAACAAACTTATAAATACTGGGCTACAGAGGGTTCATTAGTCCTGCCTCCTTTTTTTTTCTTTTAAATAAATAAATGTAAACTAAATATTTAATAGGTCTAGAAAAACAATTTGCACTTACTTGATTCTGACACCAAATGTAGGGGTTTTCTACATTAAGCAGTTCTCCAAATTTTTAGATACCAACTGGGTGTGCAGCAATTAATTTCAATTCTGATGCTAACTACCTGGGATTAGCACAGACCTGACAAGTCAAGGGCTCAGTCCCACAAGACTGCCCCCCACATCAGGTGCCAGTCACAAATCAGGCCTTTAGTACTTCTGGACTGATCGGCCATAAATCGAGTTCCCAAAACTCCCTCCTCAGATTTGATAATTTGCATAAGTTGCTCCCAGAACTCAGGGAAACACTTTACTTAGAAACACTTCACTTACATTTTTCAGTTTATCGTAAAGGATGCAACTCAGGAACAGCCAGATGAAAGAGATGTGTGGGAGCAGGTCTGAGGCGGGGAGTGTGGTTTCCATGCCCTCTCCAGGCACGCTACCCTCTCAGAACCGTAAAGTCTCCAACAATCCAGAAACTCATCAAATATTGTTGTTCAGGATATAGAACTTAATATTAAGTACCCCATTCTCCTTTCCAGAGGTCAGTAAGAAGAGTTCAAAATTCCAGCCCTCTAATCACTTGGTCATTCTAGTCACCAGCCCCCTCCTGAGGCTATGCTCCATAGGGGCTCCACTTCAGGCCACTTCATTGGCATAAAATCTGGTGTAGTCAAAAGGGCCCTTTAATGAATGACAACATTCCTATCACTTGGAAATTTCAAGCATTTTAGGAGGCTTGTGCCAAGAACCTGGGACAAAGACGAAATACACTTCTTATACCACAATAGGTCTAGCATTTAAAAAAAGTTAACTAGTTTGCACATAGATGCTTGGCAAATAGTTGATTGGTTATATAATTCCATCAAGGTGTGCAAATAAACACGTATTATAGCATCTGTCATACTGGCATGTAAACTAGTATTGGCCCTATACCTGCTGTGTAAGTTTGAGTCATGTCATGTTGATTTTTCTTAGCAGTAGTGTTTATCTCAGCTCAGCTTATCCCAGCTGTTTCCATTCCTGTCCACTATTCCTGTCTACTGTCTGTTACCTATAATAGCACATTTTGGAGATAATTTCTCTCCTTCCAGTTCTCTTCAAAGCCAGGGCTATTAAAAAAACAAACAAACAAACAAACAAAAAACCTTTTTACTGTCAACTAGATAATGTTAAGACTCTTCCAAGTGGTTATAATTATTTAAAATATATGAAATCATTGCATGTTCCCCTTAGAACTTGGGGAATGTCTAATCCAGAAGTTTCAGAACTATTTTTTAGAAAGCAGCTATACCTTTAATTGGAGAAATCTTGTATAAAGCTGCATGTCCTGGGGGTTCTTGCATAAGCAAACCAAAACCCAGTTCAATGAAAACAGTGACATGAAACTTAAGTCTAACTAGAGACATTACCAATTACAAATCACCAACTAACCTTTAACTTGGGACCTTCTTTTGGATCATGCTCAAATAAGACAAATGCCTAACTAGCTCTGCCTAATCAAGTAATTGCTTTCTGAGTTCAGCCTGTAAAAACTCTCTGCTCTGAAGCTGAACTCTGAACCTCTTCTGGTTATTAGTGTTGTCAGATTCATGAGTTGCCCTTTGCCCAATAAACTCTGCTAAATTTAATTTGCTTAAAGTTTTTAACACCCAGTATCTAAAAACAAATAACAAAGTGCTTTGTTTAAGACGGGAATGAGGCTTGGGGTGGTGGCTCATTCCTGTGATCCCAGCACTTTGGGAGGCCAAAGTGGCAGATCACTTGAGGCCAGGAGTTTGAGACCAGCCTGGCCAACATGGTGAAACCCTGTCTCTACTAAAAATGCAAAAATTAGCTGGGCGTGGTGGTGCGTGCCTGTAGTCCCAGCTACTCGGGAGTCTGAGGCAGGAGAATGGCTTGCACCTGGGAGGCGGAGGTTGCTGTGAGCTGAGATCATGCTTAGGTGACAGAGTTAGACTCTCTCAAAGGAAGGAGATGTATTGTATGTGTAGTTAGAAATCTCTGAGCTCTTTCACTCTTACCTTGAGGCATCTCAGAGGAACTTTTTGCTTATTTTGTTCTTTCCTATTTACAAAGGAGGGATTTGTTCCCTGTAGTAGTTAATTGACTTGCTAGGTATACCCTAGGTAGTAGAGTTGCAGACTTTCAATTCATTATCCTCTCAGTCAAGGATTTTTTTCTGTTATACCAAGCTGCTTCTAATGGAGTTACTGTTTTCTTGAAAGTTACAATGACCTACATACGTATTTTAAAATTAGTATTGCTTTTTTTGGTAGAGATAGCAATTAAATTGCTTCTTGGTTTCCATTAACATTGAAGAAAAATTACAGATTTTAAATAGTTGAATTAACTAAATATTTGTATGTTGAAAATATATTTAATATATAATAGCAAATTTTTAGCTTTAAAAATCATCTACATTTGTAGGATATGCTTATTTATATGAACATGTTAAAAATATGCTTTAAAATCAGAATTGTTACTCCTGGGCCTATTGATAGTTGTGGTTATCTTGATAGAGTAGAGTGTTGTCATTTGTCACATTGACAAGGTACTGGTCCTGGAGATAAACCAATATCCAGTCTGTTTAAAAGTGAGAAACAAAGTTCTTTATTAGAAAATTTGTTTAGTATTAAAGCAGGTTGGAGATTTGCTTATATACCCTTTCATTAATCTTTTAGTGAGTATAACTCTGCCACTCTAAAATTATTCAAGGTATGTTTAGTTAAAGGCATCTTTTAAAAAATCAGACACCTTTTATTAAAAAATAAAAACCTATAGGTGGCACAAAACAGATACTGGTATAGGTTAGTTTTAATATGTTACTGGAAAAAAGTCTAATTTCCAGTAACATTTATAAGCTCACATTTGGCAATGTCAGTGAGACAAACTGAGAATACAATTTAAATCACTATGTACAGTAAGTGAGATCTTTGGGCATGAAAATAAAATTAAAGTCACATGAAAACTTTATAATAGTAATCCTCAAAAAGACACTTCTTTTTATTCTGTGAATATTATTTGTATGTAAAAGTAATATATTCGTCCATAGTAAAAAAGGATAGCATTTGCCTTAGCGCATTTTCAAATGCCAAGTTTTTTCCAAGTTATGTTGTTACTTTTTGTACATTATGTTGTCTTCATCTGTGTTTTTACTTAGGATTGGAAGGCTCTTACTTGTATTATTTGACTCATTTTTCTTCCCTACTTTGTGTTTCTATTCTGGATTGGGAAGTCCTTCAGGATGAGAGGCTATATTTTGTATACATGCACAGTGATGCCCTGAGCCATAGTGGAGACTGGTGCAAAAGGAAGAGTCAGTGATTCTGATGCGATCTCTCTTAAAATGTTGATACTTGGTTCATGGGTTTTTGTGTGTGTGGTTTTTTTTTTTTTCCATTGTTATTGCATTGGTTTTGTTTTAAATAGAGTTTTTTTGACACCATCTTTAACGTTGCACATGTCTTACCTTGTCCTGGGCAGGTTTCCCAGTATATTGTAGAGAGCTTTATGTATTGCAGACTCTCAATACATGTTTTGTTGGGTATATTATTTCATTCTCCATGAAAGCAGTGATCAAGTTTTTATTCTTTTTCAGGTATCTTACAGCCATATAGATATCAAAGTGGGAGGTTAAAAAAATTATTTTCCCTGTGGTTGGAATGAATAGAATCAGAAAAGAAAATTTTGAAAGAAGAAAGTGTTACTGGCTTAGAAGTATTTTTCTTTATCTTACCCCACTAAATATAGAGTGTAGAGAGATTGAAAACTGTAATTCAGTGGAGAAATTAAATAGAAAAGATTTAAAGAAATTAAATGGATAATTCTTATTGGCTTGCTTTGTCAGTTATTCAGAACATTGTATAAACTTAAAATACTACACCTACTTAACCTCTATTTTAATGGAGTTTGAGAATAATCTCTTAAAAATCATTTAGTGAACTATCTGCAGTATGTTGTGAATCTTGGTTTAAGAATGCTGTATATTCCCTTTCTTCTAATGTGGATATGTAATTTTTACTGAGATATTTTAACATTGGCTATAGCATTTTTATAAGGAACTAAGCATTTGCCTGTTCAAAGATTATATGCCAAGCAGAATTTGCTTTTGTGAAACTTTTAAATTCCTTTTTGTTGAAAATATTCAGATTGGTTGTCTTCTAAATTTATGGCTCAAACAAATTAGTTTTAGAATTTCCCACATAATTTGAATGGCTAGAGTAAGCTAAATAGCTTTTCCTCCCCCAGTAAAGTACTCTTAACTTTGTATTGTTAAGTATCAGTGGTAGATGGTTTATCAGAGGCAAGAGAGCACATATTGTTCTAAGAATTTCTTTCCAAGTATTTTATGATTTATCCTTTTATTTATATTTACACATTTGTGAAAAATATCCAAAACATATCAGTTTTCACAGATGTTATTGGAGCTGCACAAACTCACTTTTTCTCTGTTTTTATGTAAAGAAACAATTGTATTTTAGTGCTATGTTATATTGGGGAAATTGACTATATATAGCAGATTTTGTATTGAATAGAAAATACAGCATGTAAGCTTTGAATGGATATAATATTCTTTGAAACTGGCATTAAAATTTTTATATACATTAAATTCGATATACATAAATTTTTATATAAAATATTTTAAAAGGGATATTGACATTTTTAGGCCTATTCAGGCAGATTTAGTTTTTATCAGCACTGCTCCGTTTCTTCTTCATCTAATGGTAGCTCGGAGCATGAAGGAGTTTTAGGAAAGGTAATATCTGAGAGTAACAGAAAAATAATATCCAGAGGTTCCTTCCTTTAGGACCTTAGAGTTTATTTGAGGAATAGAACAGTGCATGTGATGAAGGCTTTAAAGCAGAGTGCTAGAGCTGAGGGTTATACTAGAATAATAGAAAAATTGGTCAGAGAGAATGAGTTGATGACGAGGGAAGAGAGTTCTATCTGAAGGTGAATTTCAGTTACTAAGTTGTTACTTGTTTCTAATATTACAGCTTTTTTTTTTAGCTTGAGAATGTATAAAATAGGTATATCTCTTTGAACATGCTTTTTTCCTAAAGAATATAGACTTTAGAATAAAGTAAACTTAATTATGTCAGTAATTAGTATTTCTCAAACGACACAAAAACACTACTATAAAATATGGAAATATTGTCTGTACCTCTTTTTTCATTTCTTGCCTGTGTGTGATTTTCTTTTTAACAGGAAATCAAACCCCAAAGCCATTATAACCATGGATATGGTGAACCTCTTGGACGGAAAACTCATATTGATGATTACAGCACATGGGACATAGTCAAGGCTACACAGTAAGGTTTTCGTTGTAGTTGTTTCCTTTGACATGTGTATTTCAAGTGAAATATGAATCTGAATAACAGTCATATTACCATGGGAAAACATCAATATCTCAATTAAACAATTAGTTTATCAGCCAGGTGCAGTGGCTCACATCTATAATCCTAGCACTTTGGGAGGCCAAGGCAGGTGGATCACCTGAGGTCAGGGGTTCGAGACCAGCCCGACCAACATGGTGAAACCCTGTCTGCACTAAAATACAAAAATTAGCTGGGCGTGGTGGTGGATGCCTGTAATCCCAGCTACTTGGGAGGCTGAGGCAGGAGAATCGCTTAAACCTGGGAGGCAGAGGTTGCAGTGAGTCAAGATTGTGCCACTGTACTCCAGCTTAGGCAACAAGAGCGAAACTCCGTCTCATAAAAACAAAAATGAGTTTATTTCTCATTGGTTAATTGAATATGTCTATTTGCTTTTGGTACTTGCTTATCTTTCCAGAAGTATATTATTAGGGCTTAAGAATATTAAGGTTAGTTAATGGTGAATTGGAAAACATTGTTAGAATTAAAGCACTTTAAATGGAAAATATTAGTGTGTGTACAATATTCTCTCCCCCACCAACCAGGTACACAGATTAGATATAAAACGTAGTTAGTGTCATATTTACTTATTTATTTAACCTGTGCTGAGGGAAATATCACAAAGTTTTCTAAAATGTTATTGTCAAAATACCAGATTATCAGTCTTTGAGACAGGCCAAGGAAAAGGATAAATCTGACTTACTATAATGTAAATTATATGGAAGTTGAAATAACGGTTATTTTTATCTGCAAAGAGGAGACTATTTAGTTCATAGATTCTTCAGCTTTAAGAATTGTTTGAAATTGAACAGATGTGAAAGCTCATGCCTGTAATTCTAACACTTTGGGGGGCCAATGTGGGAAGACTGCTTGAGGTCAGGAGTTTGAGACCAGCTTGGGCAACAGAATGAGACCCTGTCTCTACAACAACAACAAAAAAGTTGGACATTGTATCAGTCCATTCTCTCACTGCTACAAAGAAATACCTGAAACTGGGTAATTTATGAAGAAAAGAGGTTTAATTGGCTCATGGTTCTGCAGGCTATATAGGAAGCATAGTGGCTTCTGCTTCTGAGGAGGCCTCAGGAAACTTACAGTCATAGCGGGAGGTGAAGCTCAAAGCAGGCACGTCTTACATGGCTGGAGCAGGAGGAAGAGAGAGTAGGGAGGAGGTGTCACACAGTTCCAAACAACCAGATCTCATGAGAACTCTATCACGATAACAATACCAAAGGGATGGTGCTAAACCATTCATGAAGGATCCACCTCATGATCCAATTACCTCCCATCAGGCCCCGCCTCCAATATTGGGGATTACAATTGAACATAAGATTTGGGTGGGGACACAGACCCAAACCATATCAGGCATGATGGCACACTTCTGTGTTCCCAGCTACTCGGAAGGCTGAGGTGTGAGGACCACTTGTGCCTGGGAGGTCAAGGCTACAGTGAGATACGGTCATGCCAGTACACTCCAGCCTGGGCAACAGAGTGAGACCCTATCTCCAAAAAAACAAACAAAAAAGGAATTGTCTGAAGTTTATTGCATCTCAAAGAATTAATAGTCATATTTACTTAGGGTGTGTATTTTTCTTGGTCTTTCTGATCATCTGCATATTTACTTCAAGAAGAAAGCATGAAGTGGTATCTGTTATGCCAGTAGGTTACCTAAGTAAAATAATATTTTTTATTTTGTGAAATTATGAAATAACTCTTTCCTAATATAAAGACTTGGTGTGCTTTTGGTCCCTTAATATTTATTTTGTAGAGTGCTGGCAACCTTAACACTACTCATTGCAAACCAAATCTCAGAGTAATGTGACCTTTATTATAACTTGCTGAGGAGGTGTGAATTACTTAACATTCTTACCTGGGCTCCATGAAGAGCTTCAGGCTTCCTTGAATGCCTTGGATTATATACAGAATTTTGTGTGTTGGAGCATGTTTCTGGGTAGAGTCTGTGACTTTCATTGTATTTTCAAAGGAGTCTGTGATCCCCAAAAAGATTAAAAATGATTGATCTGAACAGTTTGATTTTAAGGTGATCTCATCCTTTGCATGGGCTTTGAGTGCAACAACATAGAGAAATTCCATGACATCTGTAAAGATTGAGATTCTGTTTTCTTTTGTAGGTTTGTTTGCTTTTAGCTTTAAATAGGCTATCTGAATACAGGTTGAGTATCCCTTCTTCAAAATGCTTGGAATCAGAAGTGTTTTGGATTTTTGATTTTCTTGGATTTTGGAATATTTGCATATACATAATTAGATATTTTTGGGATGGGCCCTAGGTCTAAACATGTTTATTATGTTACTTATACACCTATACACAATAGCCTGAAGGTACTTTTATACAATGTTTTTTATGTTTTATGCACCTGTCACATGAGGTCATGTGTAGTATCTTCCATCTGTTGTATCTATCATGTGCTCAAAAAGTTTAGAATTTTGGAATATTTCATGTTTTTGATTTTTGAATTAGAGATACCCAACCTGTACATGCATTTATTAGAATGACACATGTAGCCTTGTTTTTTCTGCACATAAAGCAACAACAAAAAGTAGACATAACCCTAAAATTTGTGTCTTTAGAATGTAGTTTGTTTTGTTCGTAGTCTTCTGTTTTCCACTTGATATTTGCTTGGGAATTGTTAATTATTTACAGTGGAAAGAAGAGGCACAGTACTAAATTTTGATATGTAAGTTCAGTTCACTTTTATAAATACTTGAGTCCAGGCTGGGCATGGTTTTCTTAAGTTCTGTGTTTCCTTACTTATGTCTGGTTGCTGTTTCCATTATTGAGAGCTGGGGTATTAAAGTCTGTAGCTCTTATTGTGGAACTGTTTCTGTCTCCAGTTCTGTCAATTTTTGCTTCAAATATTTTGATGATGTTACTAGGTTAAATGTTCAATGCTTTTAATTTATAATTGTTGTATCTTCTTGCTGTATTGAACCTTTTATTAATGTATGTCTTTGTCTTTTGTAACCATTCTTGATTTAAAGTTTATTTTGTCTGATACTAGTGTAGTCACTTTTGCTCTCCCCTGGTTACTATTTGCATGGACTTTCTTTTTTCATCCTTTCATTTCCAACTAATTTGCCTTTGGATCTAAAGTGTGTCTGTTGTAGACAGCGTGTAGTTGGGTCTTTTTTTTCCCCTATCTAGTCTGCCAAACTGTCTTTGAATTGGAGAGTTTAATCCGTTTACATTTAAAGTAATTACTAGTAAAGAGGGACTTCTGTCATTTTGCTATTTGTTTTCTATATGCCATATAGCTTTTTTTCTGTCTCATTTCCTGCATTACTGTATTTTTCTGTGTTTAGTTCAATTTTTGTAGGGAAGTGTTTAAATCTCTTTCTCATTCTTTTTGTGTATATCCTATAGCTACTTTTCTTTGCACTTACTATGGATATTACACTTATCCTAAAGTTATAACACTAATTTGAATTTATATTATTGAATTTATACATTCATTCCAATAACCTAATAAATTGTGCTCCTTTACAGCCTCATCTATACATCTATACACATTTTTAGTTGTTGATGTCACAGAACTACATATGTATATACTGTATTTCCAACAGACATAAAGTAGTAATTAGTTTAAATGTGTCAGTCTCTAAAATTATATAGAAACAATATGTGGACATACAGACCAAAATTGCAATAATACTGGTGTTTAATTTTTTAAATTAATGTATTAGTTTCTTAAATCATATAGAAAACGAAAAAGTAGAGTTGCAAATTATTGTTACATCATGCTAGGTTTTCTAATTGCCCAGGTATTGACTTTTATTGAGATCTTCATTTTTTCATATGGCTTTGAGTTACTGTCTAGTGTCTCTTAATTTCACTCAGCAGCACTCCTTTGATAATTTCTTGCATGGCAGGTCCTGTGGTAACAGATTCCCTCAGCCATTATTTGGGAATGTCTTAATTTCTTCATCACTTTTGAAAGACAGTTTTGCTGGATATAGGATTTTTGGTTGGCATTGGTTTTCTTTTAGCACTTTGAGTATGTTAGCCTGCTAGCTTCTGGCCTCCAAAGTTTCTGATGAGAAATCTGCTGATAACTTATTTAAGATTCTTGTATGTGACCAGTTGCTTCTCTCTCGTTCCTTTCAAGGTTCTCTCTTTGTTTTTGTCTTTGAAAAGTTTGACTATCATGTCTCAGTGTGGGTGTCTTGGCGTTCCTTTTACTTTGACTTCATTGATGTTTATATTCAAATTTAGGAAGTTTTCAGCTCTTATTTTTTCAAATATTCCCTCTGCCCCTTTTTCTCTCTCTTTTTCTGGAACTTCCACAATGTGTGTGTTCTACTTGATGGTGTCCCACAGGTCCCTTAGACTGTGTTCACGTTCCTTTGGTCTTTTTTCTTTCTGCTCTTCACACTTGATAGTAATTGCTATTGCTCTGTCTTCATAGTTACTGACTCTTTCTTCTGTTTTTGAAGACATTTCTTGTCTCATTTCTGTCTTAGAATCTATATAGTGACTTCAGTTATTGTACATTTTAGTTCTAGAATTGCTTGAGCGCAGGAGTTCAAGACCAGCCTGAGCAACATGGTGAAACCCCATCTCTACTAAAAATACAAAGAAAAAAAGCTGAGCATAGTGGTGTGCACCTGTGGTCCCAGCTACTTGGGAGGCTGAGGTGGGAGGATTGCTTGAGCCCTGGGGGTGGAGGGTGCAGGGAGCTATGATTGCGCCACTGCACTCCAGCCTCAGTGACAGAGTGAGACCCTGTCTCAAAAAAGAAAAAAAAATTACGTGAACTATTTGCTATAAAATAGGCTTTGCCTTAAATGATTTTGCTCAGAGTCTGTCATTGCTCTCTCCCACATTGTGGAGGTCAGATCCCAGAGTAATCCCCTTATTCTCTGTAGGGAATATGAACCACCCCCTCTTGTCTCTCTAGGTAGGGGGCAGAGTTCAGTAAACCCATGAGAGAATTCTCAACTTGTACCCATCTTAAATGTCACTGGTGAGGCCATGGTAATTACTCAGCTCTCCATATACCTGGGCGGATGTCTGGTAGTATTGTAGGAAAAGCAGCCTCCATAACCGGTTACCTTCCAATTGGACCGGGACTTGTGTTTTAGCCCAATTGGCCATTCCCTTCACCCTGGCATTCCGCAAGATATCCAAAAATGTACATGACCACCGAAACTGGAGAGATTTGACAAATTCTTTTAATCCCAATATATATGTTGACTTAATAGGAGTCTCTAGGGGGTGCCTAATGAATTTAAGGCCCCAAACCAAATAGCTGCTGGGTTTGAATCAGCACTTTTCTGGTGGTCACCTATTAATAAGAATATGAATTGGATTAACTGTATCTATTATAATCAACAGATTCATCAGCTATACTCAGGACACCCTCAAAGGGGTGACTAGCTAGTTAGATGCCACCAGCCAAAAGGCTTGGAAAAACAGACTTGCACTAGACATGATACTAGCAGAAAAAAGGGGCATATGTGTTATGCTGGGTGGGAAATGTACTTTCAATCCCAACAATACTGCCCAGATGGGATCATCACAAAAGCTTTACAGAGTTTGACAACTCTAGCCAACGAACTGGCAGAGAGTGCTGGAATTGATGACCCATTTATGGTTTGGCTAGAAGGTTGGTTTGGAAAATGGAAAGGCATAGTAGCTTCAATCCTTACATCTCTCATAATTGTGGCAGGAGTCTTAGCAGTGGGATGTTGTATTATCCCTTGTGTGAGGGGACTAGCACAGAGATTAATTGAAACAGCTGTTAATAAACGAATGCCCATGACTTACCAGCAAAATAACCTGCTACTATTAAAAACCAGACTCGCCCTCCTGTGAGGAAGATAGTAAATGACTTCTAGAGTGATTCAAGGACCAGAAGGGTTTAAATGAAAATGAGACCAAAGAAGGTAAATAGAAAAGAGAAGGGAGTCTGTGAGAAAACATCTTAAATGGTCCATTTTCAAGGTATGATAAATATAAGCATTGACAGGCAGCCTGTGAATGTAGTAAACTGCGTGGCTCATGTACCTAGAAGATCACAATAAGTGATTAGAATGTAGAGGAGGGGTTAGCCCATAAAAGGGAAGCAAGTTTCATTATTGGGAAATCATACTGAAATGTGGAAGAAGACTAGAGTATAACCTTATAAGGGGGACAATAAAACTTGGGCAACATCTGGGAAGATTGTAACTGGATAGTGCTCAACCAGTGAGGAACTGGGGAAGGGACTTGTATGCTAGGAGATGCTGTAGCTGCCCTGGGTGTGCCTTCCTACCAGCCACCTGATCTTGTAAGACAGCTATTAAAAGTCACACTTTTGCCATTCTTCGTGCCTCTGGAATCTATTCTTTGGGTTTGGATGGGTGAGCTGTTTCTCACACTGGGGCTTATATAACATCCTTTCTTGATATTCTTCTAAATCATTTGTATGCATCTTATTACTGATTTTTGTATATTTGTTATTTTTTAGCGTGTGTGTATTTTTTTTACTATTTGCCTTGAGAGTTTGGCGGGATAAGTGGTTTAAAGAAAAATAAGCAACTGATTGAGATTATATTTCTGGTGTACTTTTCTCTTCCATATAGTGAGATTTTTACATTCTTATAAGTGAGACATTTTAGAACTATAAAATGGATTAGTGAAACCTTTTGGAATATTGACTTTTAAAAGTAGTATTCCATGTTGAGAAATACATTTTAATTTCCTAGTATCAAAATAGGAATGAATTTTCTTTTCAGTGTTATTTTTAGCTTTACATTTCTCATTAAATAATAGCAACACCATATTTTCTTTCTTTTCAAGATACGGAATATATGAACGCTGTCGAGAATTGGTGGAAGCAGGTTATGATGTACGGCAACCGGACAAAGAAAATGTTACACTCCTCCATTGGGCTGCCATCAATAACAGAATAGATTTAGTCAAGTATGTATTTTTAATTATTAGAACTTGACTTTTATTGTTATAAAATTAATGGAAGTAATTGTTTTAAAAATTAATACTTTCTAAAATTCATGGCTTTTCGAATATAGATTCCGTGCACCTTGTTTTTCTAAAAAAAAATACTGCTTTTAACTTATACTGAATGCTTATATTAGCCAAATTGTGTAATGAGTACTTTTCCATGTATATTTTCTTTGGTTTTTAATTCTTAATATAACCCTATATGAAATATAACAACTGTTACTGTCCTACTGATGGGGAAACTGAAACACAGGCAGTTTAAATGTGCTACCCAGTGACTCACAGCTAATAAAAGTTGGAGTTGGTGAGACCTGAACTCAGGCAGTCTGACCTGATGTTCACATTCTGAATGTGGATTCTGTGGAGAAAACAGCAAAAGGAAGGAATGTTGAAATGATAATAGGTAATAATAATCTGATTTAACTGTTCACACCAGCATAAGTGATGAATACTTTGCACACTAAGTATAAAATGATGATTTTTTTCCATTACTGTTAATGTTTGTTTAGTATTAATAAGCAGTAGTTAGATAATCGAGTCAGGATGATAGAAAATCTTAGTAAGTCTTGTTTAGTAGTCTTTGACACTTTGGACATAAAATATTTACAGAAAGCTATGTGAATTTTTTGTTTTTGTTTTTGAAATGAGTTCTCACTCTGTCACCCGGGTTAGAGTGTAGTGGTGCAATCTTTGCATACTGCAACCTTGCCTCCCAGGCTCAAGTGATCCCCCCATCTCATACTCCTGAGTAGCTTGAACCACAGGCAAATACTACCACACCTGATTAATTTTTTATATTTTTAGTAGATACTGGGTTTTGCCATGTTGCCCAGGCTGGTCTCAAACTCCTGAGATCAGGCAATTCAACTACACCCTGACCTCCCAAAGTGCTGGAATTATAGGCATGAGCCTCCATGGCCAGCCAGCATGAATCTAAAATGAACTAAATGAAGTGCTTGCAGATGTTCAGTTAAGTGCTGCCCACAGAGTATAGAGACAAATCAGATATTAATACCAGGTAAAAGAATTCACCCTTGGAGTCCTAAGCAAAGATTAAGCAAGTAGTAACTACAGGATTGAACTCCATGAATTCATTTTCTTCCAGAGAGCATATTTCCATTTTCTTTGTTTCTTCTTTTCTTTCTTGTATCTCTTTCTCTGTATGTTTACTATAGGTCTCCTGATTCTATTCTGTTTTTGTCTGAAAATGTTTTTATTTCATCTTAGTTTGTGAAGGAGATTTTCACATGGCATAGAAATTAAGTTGGCAGGTTTTTTTGGTTGCTGTTTGTTTGTAGAAAGTGATTTATTTAAAGAGAGAGAGAAACAGGAGAAGGAGAGAGAAAGAAACAGCTAACTCTCACACTGAATGAGAGAATCCAGAAAGATGGAATCCAGGAGAGGAAAGCAGCTTCCACACTGAGTGGAAGGGAATAGAGAGATTGATGGAGTTTAGGAGGCGAAGACAGGCTTCCATGAGAGAGTGTGGAAGGGGAGGTTGGCAGATTTTATTTGATTTATTTTTGTTTTTTACCCATTGAAAAGATCATTTCACTGTTTTCCAGCTTCTTTCACTATTGATAAATCAGTCTAAGTATTGCACTTTTGAAGGCTTTGTTTTCCTTTTTTCTGGCTGCTTTTATGATTTTTCTCTTTGTTTCTAATTTTCTGCAGTTTCCCAATGATATATCTAGGTGTGGATTTATTTTTGTTTACCCTGAATGAGACTGCAAGAAATTCTAGATTCTGTGGATTGATGTTTTCATCAGTTTTGGAAAAACTCAGCCATTGTTTCTTCAAATATTGCTTCTGCCCCATTCTCTTTTTCCTTTCCTTCTGGACCTCTACTTAAATGTATGTTAGACCTTTTCATTCTATAACTTGTGTTTCTTAACCCTCTCTTCTGTATGTTCTACTCTTTTGTCTGTCTCACCTGGAGAATGTCTTCCAGCCCGTCTTCCAATTCACTTACTCTTTATGTGTAATCTGTGTTTAAATTTATTCATTGTGTTCATTTTTAAAGTTTTATTTTTCAGTTGTAGAATTTTGTTTTTTTTGACAAACTTGTAAGTTGCTGAAATTTTCAATTTTGTCCTATGTACTTGAACATAGTAAATATAGTTATAATCTGTGTCTGAGAAAATAGCATCTGGAGTTTCTGTGGGTCTGTTTCTGTTATCTTGTTCCTTCATGTGCCCGATTATCCTTGCATATCTACTAGATATTTGTTTGAAAAATTATTTGTTGAATAATTTGAGGTCTAAATTAACGAAGATTTCCATTTGTTTCAGACAGGCCCAGCTTTATTTAATTTCAAGGCTTTTGATTTTCTGGATCATGCAGGTGGCTGAAGACCATGCTAGAGCCAGGTTTACTTTTGGTTCTTCCTTAGTCCTATGCTACAGCTTTTTGGGGTCTCACTTCTTATTTCGCTTTTGTGGATTTTGCTTTCTTCCTGGCCGACACTTCTGAATCAGCAAACTGTTTCTAGGGAAAATGGTATCCAAGCATTTTTCTAACTTCTTTGGGTTTTAGCCTATTCCTACATCTTGGCCAGGTAAATGCTTTTAATTTTCTTAGGCTTTGCATTTTAGGAAGTGATTTTTTAAAAAATATATTTTATTGAGCTTTTTAAGTGTTTTTAATGTAAAGATTGGTCAAAATTATCTAGCCTTCCACAGTCTGTACTTTTTAAAGTTAGTATTATTTTAGTCAAAATAGTACATAAACAATTTGAAAAATCAAGGAGTACTTAATGGCTTGCAATGAGAAATATCAATCTTTTATATCCCATGGTGCTGTGCCCCATAATTAACTATTTTCAGTACTTTAGCTGTTTCTTTCCATATTTATGCCTGTATTCTATGTTGTTTATATTGCTATTTTTATGAAGTTACTTTCTTTTGCACATAGAATAGCAAACACTTTTCTAGTTTTTCATTTAATTTATATGTCTTCAAGATTTGTCATATCAGGACAAATAGAGCTGCATAATTCAGTCTAACTATCTGTATAATATTGAGTTATATGGAGATGTCTGAACTTTTGTAGTGATTTCCTTATTGATGGACATTTAAATTGTTGATTCTTTTTTCTCTATTTCTTGGTGTTTTTGCTCCTATAAACAATGCTATAATTGGTATGTTGTTCACATATTATTTTGCATATGTCCACTTACATCTGTAGAATTCTTAAGAGTATGTAAGAAAAATAGGAATTTTAAATTTTAATAATGCCAACTTTTGTTCTGTTATTTCTTGATTTATTAGTTTTTAACATTATATTTTGTTCTTATATTTTGGGCTTACTAGATGACCTAGAGCACCTTGCAGCTAATACTTTTTCTTCTGTCTAGTATAGTTTTAGTTAAATCACTATGCAATGTTTAAATTGTTATAAGCATGCAAACATTATGCATTATTAAGGCCAAAAGAGTCCTATAGTTGTCTGTTCTTTCCTGTAGAACTTCTGATTTTGTCTGATGTAACAATTGCTTTCATTTTTAAAACTTTACTACATCGATACTGTCACTAATTCTTATACTCTTACACAGTATTAACTTCTTAGTATGCAAACAGTATCAGGTAAGAAGGGTTGAGATCATTTCTAGATCTCCCCACCTTCCTGCCTCAGCCCAAACTGCTCTTTAGGGCCTACATACAACTGTTGTCTTGATACTTTCCTTTGACATCATCCTGGGAAGTTCCTTTGCTCCACTATTTGTCTCTAGTTCTTGGATCTTAGGTTTTTGTCTTGGTTTGTTCCTTGGTTTAATATGATACACTTTCTGATAGCTTTCTGAGACAGTGCTTTGGAGGTAAATGTTTCGAAGTTAATACCTCTTCCTCCTTCACACCTTATTGGTTGTTTGGTTACATCTAGACTTCTAGATTAAAATAGTTTCTTCAGAATTTTGAAGCATTACTCTTTTTTTTGTTTGCTTTGTGTGTGTGTGTGTGTGTGTGTGTGTGTGTGTGTGTGTGTTTAACTTTTAAGTCCAGGGGTACATGTGCAGGTTTGTTACATAGGTAAACTTGCGTCATGCTGGTTTGTTATATAGATTATTTCATCACCCAGGTATTAAGCCTATAAAGTGTTAAGTAGAGATGTGTGATCTCATTGTGATCAAAAAAATTATATTTGTCTTGTTTTTAAAAATAAGTAAGGACGTCTGAAATGAAAAATGCAAACAAAAATCTTGGTGCTATCTGCCTTATAAATTGTTCCAAGCCCTTATATACTAGTGAGGTTACAAAACAAAGCCAGTAAATTGTAGATTAGGTTAATAATCATGGTATCAATGTGTATATTATATCTTCAGGCATAAGATAATAAGTTACTTTTCTAAAATAATGTGAAGTGTCTTTCATAATGGTTATGTTATGTCGTGATGTGCTCAATGAACTTACTGCAAGCAGAGCAATTGGTTCACTTTTATAATGAGAAAATACAAAGTTATCGTAATTTAGAAGGGAGAAGACTTTCACTCTAGCCTGGATTAAGTTTATATTCTTAGTCTTTTCTTTTTTGTTTTTTTTTTTTGGAGACGGAGTCTCACTCTGTCACCCAGGCTGGAGTGCAATGGCGCGATCTCGGCTCACTGCAACCTTCGCCTCCCAGGTTCAAGCGATTCTCCTGCCTCAGCCTCCTGAGTAGCTGGGATTACAGGCACATGCCACTCTGCCCAGCTAATTTTTGTATTTTTTTTAGTAGAGACGGGGTTTTAACATCTTGGCCAGGCTGGTCTCGAACTCCTGACCTTGTGATTCACCAGCCTCGGCCTCCCAAAGTGCTGGGATTACAGGTGTGAGCCACCATGCCCGGCCTATTCTTAGTCTTTTCAAATGAAAGTCTTTAATAATTTCTCAGCTTTTACCCTAATACAATAAATAGAAATGATTAGCTCAGGCCCCTGTCTTTAGCAGTTAAGGTTCATAATTAATAACAGTTAATAATAATTGTATCTGATTTCAGTTTGATTCCAGGTCAAGGCTTTATTAAAGAATATAGGGCTTATTGGAAAATAGGGAGCTTATAATTTTCTGAGAACACATTATGTGTGTGGTTTATTTTTCTTTCTTGGGAACACTTAAGATTTTTTTTTAAATTTTTTCTTTAGAGACAGGGTCTCGCTCTGTTGCCCAGGCTGGAATGCAGTGGCATGATCTCGGCTCACTGCAACCCCTGCCTCCCAGGTTCAAGCGATTCTCTTGCCTCAGCCTCCCGAGTAGCTGGGACTACGGGTGCCCACCACTACGCTCAGCTAATTTTTGTATTTTTAGTACAGACAGGGTTTCACCATGTTGGCCAGACTGGTCTCAAACTGCTGACCTCAAATGATCTGTCTGCCTTGGCTCTCCAAAGTGCTGGGATTACAAGCGTGAGCCACCGTGCCTGGCTGATTTTTTTTCTTTATTCCTGACTTCGTGAAAGTTTACTGTGCATTAATTTTTTTTTTCCCCAAATTCAGTTCATAGACATTGAGTATTCATTGGCCACTTTTAATCTGGAAACTTGCCAAATAGTTCAGGGATTATTCTTGTACTTTTCCTTCAAAAGTGCCTTGCCTTCATTTTCTCTGTTCTTTCTTTTAGGAACTATTGTTTTTCAGACGAACGAACCAGATTGATTAACTCATTTCCTTCCAATTTTTCCAAAGACCCTTTAGCTGCCTATAAAGCCATGTACCTTTGGGGAGATTTTCTTAATGTATCTTCTAATTCTACTATTGACTTTCTAGTTTTATCTACCACATTTTTAATTTTCAAGCATTCTTTCTGAATCTCTTTCATTTTTCCATAATATCCATGTTCTTGTATCATGGATATATTCTCTTATTTTTTAGAAGATATTAACTAATTTTTAAAAAGTTTTCTTTACATTTTAGTCTGTTTAGTTTGGGCTTCTTTTGTTTATTTTGGTCTCCTTATATGTTTGAAATTTTCCTCAATTGCCTGGTTATATTTGACCATTCACATTTAGGACCAAGACATAACAAAGTTGGTTGGAAGTCGTGAGACTTAGGGTGGTCTACAATAGGAATCCCCCAAATACCAGTTTCTGGAGCTTTTTGGTTCTGGGCTGTTTGGTTTCTCTTTGAGAAGAGTCTTCTAATCTCTCTCTGGGAAGGGCTGTGTGCCTGTCTGGCTGCTAGCTAACCACCTGAGTAAAGAAAGGAGCCTGGGGTTCTTATTCACCACGTACTCTTTCACTGAATTGCTACATTTTCAATGCAGTGTGTTATTGTTCTCTAATTTAATTCCTGAGTCTCAAACTTTGATGGTGAAGGTGTACTAAACATACCTCTTGGCAAATGCTGAATGGTTGTATGTTATCAACATGGGACTGACACTGAAGTCAGAAATTGCTATCATATAATGTTTAGGGACACAAGAATGAATCTGAACTTTAAGAGTTTGAATTTTGACTACAATTCTATTAAAAATTTGAGTAGCAACATCTTAAGATTTAACATTATAGTGTACAAAGAAAATGTTCTAGCATTGTCAGCTGCATGTTTGTTTCCATGTCAGTAAAACACTTATTTGTGATGCCAAGCAACTACTCACTTTCAGTGGGAATAAATGCTGGAAAACACAATTTTTGTGGAGCGTATTTATATTGACTTTCAACCACGTTGTTTCTGTTTATAGCCCAGGTACTTACTACTTTCTTTGGAGGCAACAATTGTGTCTAATTCCTTTGCCTATTCAGTTTTTGTAATATTCTTGCTTACTTTTCATCAGTGGCCCCTCTAGAGATGTTTGAGCTTTAGCTATTTGATTTTTATCTTTCAAATATTTGTTGGTATTAGTTGTTCATTGATAGTCTCTTCTGAAAACCTAGGATCATTAGTACCTGCCAGAACATTGTTTGATAATAACCTTCTTAACAATATATTGAACAAAGAGGCTTAAGATGAAAATTAAGAGTTGTGCAATCTCAGAAATTTGCAGTTTGGAGCTAGGGTCTTATAACTATAAGAAATAACATGTTATAAAAATACACTACTGCGAAGTTTACAATGAAAAGGTAATAGAAGTTATTCTTTTTTTATTATACAGAAAAGTTCCCTCTCCTTGTGAAAAAAAAAAAAAAAGTTGTGCTTTAGAATCAGTTTGGAAATTGCTCATTGACATAGACCTAGTGATGATTTAAATTGTGCCACATGTCAGTAAAAATGAATCTCAGGAACAATTAACTATAGAGAAGGGAATGAAATTGCTTCTCTTTGGGGTCTGGCCTATACATTCTCAAAGAACATTTTCAGCATTGTATAATGTTTACCAAGTATCTTAGAAACTGATTCAGGAAAAATTAAATGTTTGAGTTAGTAATAGTTTAATACTCTGGAAATATTTTGTTAGGTTACTTTGAACCATTTTGCATGAAAGAGTGGAATTGGGCCCTTCATTGCATAATGCTTTAAAAGCACCAATTTAACAAATACTTACTTGCAGCCAAAATTTCTGAATTAAGCATGTAAGCATGAATAATCACAGGTTTAAAGCTATGTACATTAAGAATAAATGCATTAGTGATCTAGAGCAATAATCACTTAGAACAGTTTAAGAGAATACATATGTCAAGTATTCGATGTCATATGCCTTAGAATCATTTACATTCAGGATTTACTGCATTATTCACAAAGAAAGCATTGTAATAAGCAGCTAGATCTTGTTCACTTCAGAAGTTATCAAGATGTTATGACTGCAGGGTGCAGTCGCTAACTCCTGTAATCCCAGCACTTTGGGAGGCCAAGGCAGGAGGATCGTTTGAGTCCAGGAGTTTGAGACCTGTCTGGGCAACATAGTGAGATGCTCGCGTGCATCCTCTCTCTCTCTCTCTCTCTCTCTCACTTTCTGTCTCAAAAAAAAGTATAATGTTAATATTAAGCTTACTAAGCTAATATTAAAGTCATTTCTTTTTAAAGCAACATGGCTTTAAAGGTATAACAAATAAGACATAATAAAGAACCTTTATGTTATATGTATATTACTTGATTTAATCTACAGTAATCAAGGAAAGTAAGGCTTAAAAAGGTGAGCTACCCAAGGTAGACCATGTCTTGCCTATATTCTACAACTATTCTAATTTCAAGATTCTATATGCCGCTATTTAGATCTTTGTGGTTCTTTGACTACCTTCTTTTTTACATGATTTTTTTGGCATTTGTATTCTTTTTTCGTAACTTAAAATTATTTTTCTTTTCTTCATTATTCTAGAACAAAAGAAAATGATGCATTTGATTAAAAAATTATGCTAAATATGTTTTTTAAACAATTGCAAAAGATTATTTTCAGAGGTTCAAACTAGCATGAGATCTGAAATGGAAAATATGTATTTACTTATTTTTCACATAATTTGTTGAAAATGCAAGTTATTTAAATTATTATAAATTTTGTCTTATAGATACTATATTTCGAAAGGTGCTATTGTGGATCAACTTGGAGGAGACCTGAATTCAACTCCATTGCACTGGGCTACAAGGTTTAATTTGCTTCTGGATTTTTTTTTTTTCCCTTTTCTTTCTTTATGAGTATTCAAATAAACAACTTTAAAAAAATGATATAGTAAAATGAATGGGAGAACTTATTATGCCATTGGTTAATATCATTAATATGCTAAGGTTTTATTGTGAAATATTACCCATAAAGAAGCAAAAGCTTATTGTCCAAAGTTTCCCTGGCCACGCTGATATTAATTCAGTTAGTTATAAGATTGGGTTAACTTTGGATTTCTAAATGTAGTATTTTTGCAGCCTACATATATTTACAACGAAAGAATTAGCTCATTTCTTGGGATGATTAAGATAATATTAGAATGGAGATAATAGAAGATAGTAATTATTTACTATATATTTAAATAATTTATGAGTACCTCCATACATGTTCAGGCTGTTAATCCAGTTAAGGCTTTTAAGAACCAAAAAATCCTAAATGTGTTTTGACATGTATCTATTTTAAAATAACCTTTAAAAATACATATGTAATTTTCCCACCATTAACTTACTTAAAAAAGCTCTTTCCAAAGGATCCTGTTTGAAATAACTTTATATATCTAAGTGTGTATTCTTTTGTGTTTTAGACAAGGCCATCTATCCATGGTTGTACAACTAATGAAATATGGTGCAGATCCTTCATTAATTGATGGGGAAGGATGTAGCTGTATTCATCTGGCTGCTCAGTTTGGACATACCTCAATTGTTGCTTATCTCATAGCAAAAGGACAGGTAAAAAAAAATCTCAGTAGTGTGGATTTTAATCAGATGTTCTTCATAGTTTAAAATACCTAATATTATTGGTGTTGCATGTGTAACAACATGGTGATATTTAAATAGTACTTGTGGTGGATGAAGAACATAAATATAGTTCGTTTGATATGGGGATATTTAATGCACCTAACATAAAAGTCAGCATGAAAATCATGAACCAGATAATGATTGCGTTTTTTATTTCCAAGAGTAAGGGAAATAAAGCTCAAAAATTAAGAGAGAAAATTTAAGTATTTATTTTTTCCTTTATTTTTTTGAATATATCATCTGAATACATCTAAACTTTTTTGAACATAATTATTGGTTATTTTCCATATTAAATATCTCTTGAGAAGGATACATTCTTTAAGATCAGTTTCTGTTGTATAAGATAATGCCGCTTCTTGTCAGAAAAACATCTTATTTTAAGTGATTGTTCCAGATTTTTCTTGATCAGTGACCATAATCACATTAAATGTTACCAGTTTATATAATCATGTTTTTGTATAAATGTATTTTGTTAAAAGTAATGTCACCCAGTTTTTCTTTGATGTGTTTTTTCTGGTTATATTTGAACGTTAGTTTTATAATGTTCAAATTATAAAACTAATGTTTTATAGTAAGGATCTCATCACAAGAATAACTAAGATAGATGTATTTAATTTGTTGCTATCAAAATATATTTATTGTTATTTTAATTTAAAATTCTCTGTAGATTTAGAATGTGAATACTGTTTTGTTTAATGAAGGCTTTACAGTATTTGGTAGTCTCAGCAATGGCAGTTGTGTTATGCATTATAGTTTAGGAAAAGAGGCATAGACTGATTAAGTTAATTGCTGGAAGGGGAGGGAGATTATTATCTATTATGTGTTTAAAAACTACCCCAAAATCTAATGGCTTAAGAACAATACTGTACAATACCAACCAATTATTACATTTCATACTTTTGTGGGCTTGGCAAGATGGTTTTTCTCCTTGGCTCGTGAAATGGCTGGTGGGTGTAGTCATCTGGGGTCTTGACTGAGCTGGAAGATTGGCTCACGTATCTTGTGCCTTGATAGGAATAGCTACAAACTGTGCTTAACTGGGAAGCTGGGGCAGCTAGGCCTCTTTCTTTCTCCACATAGTGTCAGAACTTCTACTTTTCCATACCAGTCCATGTGGTCTTACCATGGTCTTTTTTCTCTAGGAGAACTAGACTTCTTACATATTGGCTCAGGGCTCCTAAAAGAACAAAAGTAGAAGCTGCTCTGCCCTTTTAAGTCTTAGGTCTTGAACTGACACAACATTTCTTCTCCGTTCTATCAGTTAAAGTCAGTTAACCAGGCTATAATCACGGTGGGAAGGGACAACACAAGGGTGTGAATACCAGGAGGCCAGGTTTATGGGGGAGCCATCTCTGGAGAGCAACTGCTATAGGGGTTTATTCTTGTTCTGCAGTTTTTCTAGAACAAAGGTTGAAGCAGTAAATAAATTGTGCTGTATTACATCACAAGGTCTTCAGTGGCCTTCCATATTGCAGATATAGATCTACACTACCCATTCACTTTTTTCCTTTCAGTTTTTAACTGGGAAAGAGAGGTGGTATAAGTTTTTGAGTCTTCATGATCTTTTTTTTAGCTTATTGATTTTGGAGTTTGGATGATTTCACTAATCTTTTAAACCTCTAGTATAGTATATAGGCTGTAAAATTCTCAAAGGGCAGGATTTCTACCTGTCTCAGTGCTTTTGGTACAAAAAAATGCATGATGATGATGATGATAAATGTCTGGGAAATAGTTTTCCATGAGTAAAATTTCTTACTACACACAAAGATGATAGATATTTATGTGAAATATTTAAACATAATAGAAGAATATGACTTAGAAGGTGAAATCTCACCTCTCCCCTTGGCCATCTGCCCAACTGAGGTTATTTCCTTTAATAATTTAGTATATACTTTCCGAGATTTTATTCCTTGTACAGATGAAGCATCTGTAATCTGAAAATCCGGAATGCTCCGAAATCCAAAATGTTTTGAATGCCAACATGATGCCACAAGTGGAAAATTCTACCTGACACCTTTGCTTTTTGATGGTTCATTGTACACCAGCTTTGTTTTATGTACAAAATTATTTAAAATATTGAATGAAATCACCTTCAGGCTGTGTGTATAAGGTGTGTATGAAAGGAATGAATTTCACATTTAGACTTTGGTCCCATTCCTAAGATCTTATCATGCAGATACTCCATCATCCGAAAAAAACCACATATTCAAACACTTCTGGTCTCAAGCATTTTAGATAAAGGATACTCAACATATATACACTAATATATTGTAAAAGACACTCTTCCAATGTGCATTGCATCATACTGCTAGGGCCCAAAGTTTTTCTCTGTGCTAGAGAGCACAGTGCAACTTAGTCCCTGGATACCTCTTGAGCTCCACTTCTGCCGCCATCTGGTCATCAGTCTGCTGTAACCGCGGTAGTTCTTTTGCTGTTTTTTCAGCAATTCTGACATGCTGTTGTCTATAGGCCTTTTGCTTGCTCTTCCTTCTACTGGTGTATTCTTTCTTCAGTTAGTCACACTGTTTTCTTTCTCTCTTACTTCAGTCAGAAGGTTGCTCAAATTTTATTAGTTCTGGTTACATAGTTCCTAATTTATAAGCAGTAATAAATTATCATATTTCAATTTATTCTTCCCTTTCTCTTTGACTGACTTTAGTCAACAATATTGTTTTTGTTAATGTTAGCTATGTTCTGATAAATTTTTGCCACATTTCTATTACTTGATTATTCAGCTTTAGACAATAATTTTCTTTGATTCATGGCTATTACAGATGAGGTTCTCAGCATACTTTCATTTCAACCTTTTTCCATTTTGCATTTTTTGGTTAATTATATCAGTTTTACATTGTTAGGGTATATAACATTTCCATTCAGTTTTGTCATTCTATTCTTCACAATTGTTTTGTTTTAGTTATATTGTTAAATATATTCAGTGCTCACTACCAATTCTTTTGGATGATTTTCAGGAGAAAAAGGGGAAAATGCTAAGTTATGGAGCCCTGTTGATCATGGAATTCCCATAAGCTTTTGATCTGGGCTTGTTAATTCTTCCTAATAGAGAATACCCATACGTCCAGGCTGAACTTGGAAAAGAAGTACCAAGTTTTAAATCCCGACCCAAAGAGAGAAAAGGTTGAATTTCATTTTTCTTTTAGTACTCTAGAGATGTGCCATGATTTTACATTTTTTTATTTATTGATATTTTTAATACTATCATTTTTTAAAAAGGATATGAAAAGACAGCTAAGAAGAAGAAGAAACTTAAACCTAAGAATTTACATGCTTGCTTTAATTAGACCTGAAATTTGGTTGAGCTTTCTTGAAACTATGGCAATTAGGAGTAAAAGAAGTCACAATACTTACTTCTCATATAAGAAATAAGGAAGTTTATTTCTTGAGAAAACATTTTTCTTAAGTCACGGGATTATTTTAAAAAATGAACTTGCATATTGGAAATGTTGAGTGAGGTTGCAGAAGATATTCCTGATAACACTATTAAAGTAAATCCAGAAATGGATTTGTAATGGATAAGGCATAACATTCTATTACAGTATGCATGATGAGGGGCTAAAACTAGTGACATCTAAGGAAATGCCTTAGTTATATAATGCAGTGGTTCTCAGCTTTTTTTCTGCTTCAGTATGCTTGGATATTGTTCACATTTGAGACATATTCCCATCGCTAACAGTGGCTCACAGAGAACTGCTGCATAGAGATAGACAGTGTTTTACAGTGTACTTACCATAACTCTCTTCTTTCTCCACTGATTGGTAAACTAGGTAAGACAACTTGGATTAGACTGCTTGCTTAATGTAATTCAGGAATGGGAGATGGGGTAGGGAAGAAGAAGAAACTTAATATTTATGAAACATACATTATGTTCTCGGCTATTGAGTGGATGCTTTGCACACATTATTTAATCTTCACAGAAGTCTTATGAAGTTATTTGTATTCACATTTTATAATGAGGAAGTTAAGACTAAGAGTTAAAGTAATTTAGCCTACAGTTTCATAGCAATTATGTGGTGGAGCTAGAAAGTCAAAACCATGTCTGTCTTATTCTAAAGCCAAGCCTAGAAGAGTAGATAGGCAAGCATGTTTTTTCCTTTAACAAATGGTTTTTGATCACGCACTCTGTTGGGCACTAAGAATACGAAGATGGATTTGAGGTGATTTTTATTTTCAAAATACTCCAGGTGAATGAGACAGATGTTTCAGGCAGAGAGGATAATCAGTTCATAATGGAGTTGAGTTAGGAAAGGTAGTTTCAGAGCAGTGAAACTGATGCTTCTGATACATCAGAAAGTCTTGTGCTAGGAGAGTTAGATAACTAGGAAAGAGTTTCGGTTTAATAGGTAGGAATTTTAATTATAATTTGCTAAAAATTAAGCAAAAGTGGGGAAGAGATGGTGTCAGGGAAAGCAAAAAACTGAATAGAATAATAATGATTTATTACATGATTTGACTGGGAATAGTATTTATACATATTTGTAATAATACATATCAAATATTAAATGTTTATGTAACCAGAATTACAATAGATCTCCTGATAGGAGAGAATAGGAAAGGCGCGTGTTTGTGATGTAGAAGAGAGGAAAGAGAAAAATTCACATTTTTTATATCAGGGAGCCTCAGTGCCTGAAACTGAAAAATCAAGAAGTAGCAATTCAGACATCTTCTTTAAAGATATGGAGGTAAATACCAAAATAAGGAGCCAAAAAATGGTGAAAATGGTGGGAAGTAGGGTTGGGGATTACTTTAATGTGTTGCTTTTTTCCCACAAACTGCAAATCATTTAACTCTAAAAATATACATGTTTAACAATAAAATACAAAAAAATTAAAACTTTGATTATATTAAAATGCCAGTTCTTTTTATTTTTTTATTTTGAAATGCCTAGGAATAAAGAGTTTTGTTATTCTGTCTTATCATGAATAAGTATAAACAAGTTTTTCAGAAACTTCAATCACTTATATAAATGTAAAACATTGAAGGGCTGATTAAAACATCTTAAAAGGGAAGACTGTAAAGCATGATATATGTTAACTAGAGTATACAGTGGCAAGAAAGTTAAGAAAGAGAAGGTTTCATACATTATCCTTGATCGAGTAGTATTATATTAGCTTCTCCTATTATGTGTAGATTAGATTTTTCTAAGCAAATTTGGTTAGGAACTTATAATTTAATTGTCTGACTTGTTTCTTTTTACTCTATCAGGATGTAGATATGATGGATCAGAATGGAATGACACCTTTAATGTGGGCAGCATATAGAACACATAGGTATGTAACAACTATAAAAACCTTATTCGGGCCTTTTCAGCATAAGTAAGAGAGAGGAAAAAGCAGTTAATATTATACTCACTAATATTTATAATTTTTTTTTTATGACTATGTAGTGTATAGAAATTACCTGTTTGGATGTTTTGGTATCTCTGTGTTATCTCTGCCTTGGTGATTAAAGCTTCCTTAATCTATTTCTCTTTTAACAATTTCTAAGAATGGAAGTTGTTATCTTTTTTTAAAAAAGTAATGCATTTTTTGATGTTACTTACGTATTGACAAGTTTAGTGTATTAATTAGTAAGTTGTCTTAGATTGCTTTTGGAAGACTCCAAATTTAAATTAAAAAAATTTTTAATTCTTTAATTGTATTAATGACATCCATTTCTAGGTCAAAAATAGAAAATATCAGGACTAAGTTGCTTATCCCCTGAAACTATTAATATATTACTTTATATCGTGTTGTACATACTTAATACTTCATATTAGAATATTGTCTCATTATTGATTTTAAAGTTAAGTAGGTTAGAAGTATTCCAGAATGGAATATTACTGTAACCATAATCAGTTTAGTGTCTGTAATGATTTCTATAATTGAAATTAGGGTTGTTGTTGTTGTTTGTTTGTTTTTTTTTTTTTCCTTTTCAGTGTGGATCCAACTAGATTGCTTTTAACATTCAATGTTTCAGTTAACCTTGGTGACAAGTATCACAAAAACACTGCTCTGCATTGGGCAGTACTAGCAGGGAATACCACAGTCATTAGTCTTCTTCTGGAAGCTGGAGCTAATGTTGATGCCCAGAATATTAAGGTATAAAAATATTCTATATTGATAATACTGTATGAAATGTAGCTAATATATGAATTCCATAAAACAAGTTTTTCATAGACTGTTAGAGTTGAAAGAAACTTTCCATACAGGTTTACAGTTAAACCACATTATGCATAATAAATTTTAATGTTTCTTTGACTTGGTTATTTTATTGTCTTATTTTTTTTTAAAGGTCAAGAGATTTAAATTTGATAAACGCCTTTATGGTGTTTATAGGAGAATCTCTGCCCCACCATGGTGGACTAATACAGGAAAAATTACAAAATTATATAAGAGCCAAGCACAATTAACATTTACACTAAATCAGTAAACATTTTATTAATACATGCAATAAGATTCTATTGCTAGTTTTAAATTTTGGTTATTTCTTTTCATTTTTAAAGCTTCAGGATCCACCATGCCTTTCAGCAATGAACTCTTTCTATGAAAATACTTTAAACATCATCTTTTAATAATGTGCATTCATAAGTAACTGTTCCCATTGACTAATGTTCTTTAATTTTGGCTATAATTTATAGTATTTTCTGAGTTATGTTTCTTAAATTTCTAACAGATACGTACTAATTAAATATGAAGGGAGTTCAAGGCACATACTAATCTAGAATGGCCAATCAAAAAGTAGGTTATCTCCTGCTGGATCAGGGTATCTCTTTATGTTCCAGTGAATAGTTAGTTCTTCCTTGATTCAGTTACTTTAAGAAAATAAAATAGCTTAGACTAGTATTATGGAGCATCATTTATTAAGCTTATAATTTTTAGAAATAGTGTAATTAAGACATTTAAAGTAAATTAATATTGGAAACTGTAAGATATTAATAAAATCATATTCTTTTCTTTCCTTTTAAAAAAATTTCAAGTCTTCTTGTCCCTCACCAAAGTGATCAGAATAGTTCTGTATCTGCCACTAAACATAGAGAAAGAAGAAAGTCAGCATATCATAGTGCCTGATATGCGATGGGCCCTCTAGGTGTTTATTGACTGAGTAAATGAAGATTTATGTATTCTTGAGTTTTACTTAAGGTAGTTTTCATGACTCTGCTAGGATACCTCTCTGCCACTTCAGAAATTTTAGAGAGAAATTTTTGCTTTTCCAAATGTTTTTAAATAGGATATTCTTAAAAGTTGGTAACACTGGAATGATTAAATTAGCTGATCCCAGGTCTGAAGGTTAAGAAAGGAGAAGTTTGACTAAACCTGATCAATATACCTATAAGAAAATTACTTGAGTTTACCTCATGTTTTGTTACCTAGATTAGTTTAAAGTGTTACTACTTTTTTTCTCTTTGCTAGCAGACAGCCACTCCTAAGGTGATCATGCATGAGGAATACATTTAAAGATATTTAGTATTATTGAAAAAACAGTATTAATTTTAGTTTGGCAAATGGAAAGAACTCTGTAGACCTTCTGCCAATAGCTGTATCAGTAGTATACGGAAATTGCAGTAATACCAAAGAATTACGACAGTAGAATGACTCCACAGTTTTGGAGTTTCAAACTAGTAATGTATATTTTAAGAGCTTTTAAAAGTATATTTTCTGTTCATATAAAATTAGGTTAAATTCAGTCACAGTCATTAGGATTTGATGTATGGTTTTAAAATTCAATGTAGTATTGAATGATTTCAAGTAAATAATGAAGGCTTGTACTTCTCATTAGCCATTGCATAAATCTTTAGGTCTTAGTAAAAGGAATAATCTACAGCAAATTTCAACAAAAAGTTGATGGTAAGAGTAGAGATATTCACAATTATTTAAATGATTTTGAACATTGCATTTTTAATGTTTTAAGGTTCAGGCACAAGAGTTATATGGTACCAAGAAACCATGAAATGGAATGTAGCTTTCTTAACTAGTGTAGTTCATGTGAATACTTTTCAGAGTCTACAGTGTCTATAATTGAGCTAATTATTTTACCTTAGAATTTTTATTTAAATTCATTTTTTTTCTAGTTACTTTTTATTAATGTTTTAACTTGATCTGTCACATGTAATCAAGGTTGGCTATCGGCAGAAAAATTTTTCATGTAATTCCCTGGTAGCTTCTGGAGTGATAGTACTTAAAGAAAATAAAGTCTAAGGAATTATTGTATTTGTTCAGGGAACATTTATACTTTCAGGAGAAAAATTATCTTTATATCTACACTGGTGACAAAGTAGATTTTTGTTTTAAAATGCACTTTGTATGTAATTAAAAAGATGAAATGAATATGAAATACCTTTTTTAAAAATGGGAATCTGCCTCAAAGGCATTCCCAACATACTTAAGTCTTATCATCATCTTCTAATAGAAACCATGTATTCATTCATTCAGCAAATTCTGGTTCAGTGGCGGGTGGTGGGAGACACATTGTTCAAAACAAATAAGGTCCCTATTCTTTGAGAACATAAATTCTATTGAGGAAACAGCCAATAAGTGAAAAATAATAAAAGGCAAATGTGATAGAGTGGGATGGAAAGACCACATCAGGTGAGAGTGATTTGGGAATGCCTCTGAGGAGATGACATTTGCTTTCAGAATTATGTGATGAGAAGGGATCAGTTATACAGAGATATGTGGGAAAAAACTCTCCGTGTAGAGGAACATGAAAGTGCAAGGCCCTAAACAGGAATAAGATTGCCATGTTTGAGGTGCAGAAATAAGGACAGTGTGGCCAGAGTACAGTGAGCAAGGTGGTGAAGTCGCTTGAGAAAGGCAGATGCTATATCATGCAGTGCCATGATAAGGAGCTTTAATTGTATTCTCAGTCATGGAAAGCAGTTGAAAGGATTTATGTAGGCTGATTATATGATCTGCTTTTTTAAAATATTTTTTTAAACATTACATTGGTTGATGTATGGAGAATGTGTTGAAGAGTTAAGAAAACAGGAGATCAGTTAGACTGTTGCGAAAAATCAGGCAGGTGATAATGTTAGCTTAGCCTAGGATCAGAAGAGTAGAGGTAGAGAGAAATGACTGAATTTGGAGATGATATTTTAAAGTAGAAATTAGGAGGTAGGTTAGGTATGGGGATGAAAGAAACTGCCATTGATGACTTAGGTTTTGTTTTGAGTAGCTGAGCGTCTTGTGATATGAGATGTTGAGATTGTGAAGACCGAAGGAGAAAAATACTTTTTGGGGTGAAGGCAATAGGAATTGGTTCTGTTTGGTAATATTTAATTTGAAGTGGTGCCTTTTAGCTGTGTGAACTATTAAGCTAATTAAGGAAACTTAAATTGCTTCCAGCTTTGAAAAGGAAACATTTATTTAAAAAAATACATAGAATATTTGTCCAGGAATTTAACCAAATTTATTTACACCTATGCATTTTTCCCTTTTTAAGTCTTAAGAAAGAGCCTTGTTGATAATAATGAATTATAACAATAAGATATAGCCTGCGAATCTGGCTATGACTTTAATAGCTATAAAAAGTTATATCTTTCAAAGAATATGAAAAATTATGCTTTGTTATAATAATTCTGTAACTATTAGTTGATCCCCCGTTCCCTAAAATACCTATTTTCTGTATATGATAAAGTTTCTGAGAAATCTTTCTTTATATTAACTAGAGATTTACCTTTACATATTCGTTATTTCAGTAACGAATTCAGTTCTTTTCATATATGAACAAATGTTCCTTTATCAAAATAAGATAGAACTTATTTTAAAGACAATTTATATTAAATGATAGGTAACTTTAAAATTGCTGTTTTCATCTTTAGAAGGATCAAGCTGTATACCCTCAGTTTTTTTTTTTTTATCTGGAACCCCCCCGCCCCAGTGGACTTTGGTTGGGGGAGGAAATGGGTCCATGGATCCCTGAAATTGTTGAAAAAAAGTTATGTGTATCAGCAGTTTTCTGGGAAGAAGAAAAGTGGCTGTCATCAGAAAAGACTCAAAAGAATTTAAGAACCAAGCCCCTAGATAATAGCTACATGAAATAATTTTAAATCTCTTCTCGTAAAGCAACAACAGGGGAAACAAGTGATTTAGAATACTAAGAATAAAAACCAAAACACAATTGTGGCCTACTAAGTAATCCCTTTTGTGGTAGTATCTCATTTGTGATTGAAAAAAAAATAATAATACTCTTCAGCATATGTTTTAGTTATACTGATAAATTTAGATGAACTGAGTTTGGGAGGAACAGTTAATCTGAGTGCTACCCGAGCAGTTTTAATCTTTTCTTTCTAAAATTATCAAAGGACATAATTTTTAGCTGGTACAGAATGTAAAATTACTGAGCTCTGTTCATTAACATATGGAAAGACTTTTTGTATAGTTTCTTGAAATGAGGTAAGAAAACTGTTTTCAGAAAATAGTTTTGAATTACCTTTTAAATACCTGACCTCGATGGTCTCCAAAGAATTTTTTTTTTTTTAATTTTGACAGTGAAATTCAATCTTACATAGGCAAAATGTTGAGTGACCTTATCCCCAAACCATAATGTTTATCTGACCAAAACCTTTGAATAATTTCTTTTATTAACAGTTAGATTGTCTATAATTACTCCATGTAGATTCTTGCTGTTGTTGCTATTGTTAGTATTATTTTGGCTGAGACATGGAGTGATCAAATAAATATAGACTTAACTCAGAACCCTGGTTTTAATATACTTCTTTAAATGAATTGAGTGTTTATTTTACCAGCTGAATAAAAGAACTATACAAAAATAGTTAGATGACTAGAGGAGTAGTTGAAAGATTTTTTAAAGCTCCCTCAATCTTTTTGTCTAGGCAATCCTTAGGTGTCACATGGCCCTCTAGTGGAAGGGATGCTCAGCTGGACCGAGGCAACTGCAGGATATTCCAGGGGAGTTGTTACCCAAGGGATTGCTTTTATTCAGGTAATCTTTATAGTTTGGATTAATTAGCTGGTTCTGACAACTTAGGTGATGGAATTTTTGAATAGGTAAGGAGCTGTTTTAAAGTAAATATCCCTATTTGTGGAAGACACCTAGATCAGCCCATTTCTTATTAAATATCATTGATCTTTATATTAAAGGATTGTTTGGGCTTTTTGTCGTTATTGTTGTTTTGTAATAGTTGTTGCAGTTGGTGGCAGTGGTGTGTTTTATTTTGTTGTTTATTTTTGTTTTTTTAATGTAAAAAAAGTAAACTCTATACAAGTAATCATTCCTCATAAATAAGGTATCCCAAGGCTCTTTATTCCTTTATTCTTTTTGACCTGGTTTTTGGAAATAAAATTTCAACTTTTTTTACTTTTTAAAAGTAATTTTGAATATTCATTTTTACATTCTTGAAACTTTGGTAAGCATTTAAAGTTTTACTTTTCTATTTGAAGAGGTCGATAAATGGTGGAAGACATTAAATAGAATGGAAATGTAGGTGTCTAACTTGCAAAAGGAGAAATAAGGTTTTAAATTTTAAATTAGTTAAGGCAAAAAGAAGCATAGAACTAAAATTGGGAGTGCTTATTTCTTTGTTTCATACTTTAATACATTTTATTCTTACTATGTAAACTCGTTGACATTCTTTTTCTTAGGATTAAAGGGAAATGTAAATTTGTAACTTGAATTTACTGTTTTTAAAAATCATTTCTCATTTACTTTGGAAACTTCTGGATGGGTGAATGAATATAAATCAAGAATGCCAGTACAATAGTGGCAGAAGTAGAGACTGACTTTTCCTTTCCTATTCTCTTCTGAAGACTCTTATTACTGTTGAAATAAAACTGAGAGATTTCTGGCAACTTGGTATTATAGCAGGATGTTTTGAAGCAATAACTATTACTAATGAAATTTTTAAAGAATATGAAATAACTGATAAGCTTAGTGATAGTCTCTGATCCAGCAGGTACCAAAATACCTACTTTTTGATTTGCTCTCTAATATGTCAAAATGCAGGCAAAAATAAAATCTACAGAATGTGATGAGAAAATATTTTGTGTTTATTCTTTTGGAAGGCATAATAAATATGTAATGATGCAGGTATTTTTAGTAATTTACGCAGTGTTAAAACCATGTTAATAGGGAAATAAATTAATTTTTATAGATGTTCTTTAAAAGTAACTAAGATAGCCTGCTTTAAATTTTTTAATAAGAATTTCTTCTACTTATCAGGGTGAATCAGCGCTTGATTTGGCAAAACAGAGAAAAAACGTGTGGATGATCAACCACTTACAAGAGGCAAGGCAAGCAAAAGGATATGACAATCCGTCCTTCCTTAGAAAGCTGAAAGCTGACAAGGTAAACCTGTAACTGAAGATTTTCTTTTTCTTTTCTTTTTTTTTTTTTTTTTTTTTTTTTTTTTTTTTTTTTTTTTTTTTTTTTTTTTTTTTGAGATGGAGTTTCACTGTTGTTGCCCAGGCTTGAGTGCAGTGGCAAGATATTGGCTCACTGCAATCTCTGCCTCCTGATTTAAAGCAATTCTCATGCCTCAGCCTCTGGAGTAGCTGGGATTACAGGCGCCCGCCACCACGCCTGGCCAAATTTTATATGTTTTTAGTAGAGACAGGGTTTTCACCATGTTGGCCAGGCTGGTCTCAAACTCCTGACCTCAGGTGATTTGCCCACCTTGGCCTCCCAAAGTGCTAAAATTACAGGTGTGAGCTACCACACCTGACCGAAGATTTTCGACATACAATTTTTAAAGCAGGATTCATAGGTACACATACTTAGCATGAGTACTTATAGCCTTTAATTTTGACATTTCTCAATGTAATTTTTAAAATATTATTTTACTCAGAATAAATAAAGGTAAATAACAAAGTTTCCAAGGGCTCCTGCCTACCTGATTGGTGACCTTTTGGCGCCATCTGATAATTAATAAGGATGGGTATATATGAAATTATTTAAATCTCCATAGGCTGCTGGTGTAAATTTTGGTTCATTGATTCAACTGGCTTTTGTTAAGTAATAGATAAAAATAAAGATTTTTCTAGTGAATGCTCATTTGTTAGTATGATAATAAATTGTGAAATACCTTAGTCCTAATATGTATGTTTTTAAACTACTCACAACTCCAGTACTAACTTGAGCTTTGCATTCTTTTGTGATATGTTGTATAACTTTTTTTCAGGGAGAGAATTTATATTCTTGACTTTCCTAGGGAAAGCCCATTTTAGATCATCTATATACCTTCAGTTTTAAATTGTATGACTGTTGGCTCAGTTGCCTAATTATAATATGGTAATAAAACTTAGAATATTTTCCCCCAAAGAGGTGGTATAGGTTCCTCACAATCTTATTTCCCACAAAAAAGAAGTTAATTGGCTCAGAGTTTCTTTATGTACCCAAATAATTGTCAAGATGTCTGCTAACTTGTCAATAATCACAGCTTGAGTGGCATTAAGTCTTGAGAACCATCTTCTGTAGATTGTATTTAGGCACTTCTAGTAGTCATATAGATTATTTAAAGTTAATAATGATCTATCTGTTCCCAAGGCAAAAAGACAAATTTGGGATAAAGAGAAGCACACTTGAAAGCAGTACCTCCTTTATTTATAGGAGTTTGGACTCAATCAGTTGAAAAGTCCCCTGGTCTGCCACTTAGAAGAATTAGATTCATAGTTTATGAACTTGGCTGTTTACAGCACTATAGCTGAGAATAATGAACAATTTTTCCATGTTATGTTAACTCTTTTATTATTAGATACAATATAGAAAATGATTTATTTTGTGTTGCTCAGTTTTCTAGGATTTAGAGCGGCTTTGCTCAACAGAGTGAAAAATGGCTGTCTCATGATAATTAGGCTAGTAATAAAAATATCTTGTATTACTTTGGAAAATCCCATAATGTCGGTTCTTTTGTTTTGTTGAATGTGAGTATTTTGAAGTTTTATTTTATATATATGTATATATATATATATAGTCAGACACAAGCGACAACAAATTTTAGATGTTGCATTAATAGGTAAGGTTACTTACAGCATTAGTGAACTATATATCAGGTTTATGTGTTTGGGTATGATTTTTTTTTTTTAAAAGAGAACTTCATTAAAAGTGTAGTGCAATTTTAACATTTATATACCATTGTGGTCAGTTTAGAAATTGAGTTTCTTTCCTGTTTTTTTTTTTTCATTTGTAGCTTTAAATATATTAAAATTTTTAAAAATGTTAGTTTTAAAAATATATGATGATTGTGAGAGTAATCTTTAAAGGTTAAAAGTAACCCTCATATATTTAAAAATTATGATTAGGGGGCCTGTGATTAAGCATCTATAATTATGTAGACTGTTCTTTTTCCATGTCACATTGGAAATACTTCAGTCACTAACATGTTTTGATTTGCTAGCCTATGAAGTGTCTTTTATATGTAAAACTAAACAAGAATATAATGACACCTAGGACTCAATAGCGTTTTATTTTAAAAAGTTATTCCCTTAAGAAAAATAGAAATGTCATTCCAAAAGGGGGAAAAATTTTTTGGATAGTGCTAGTAGATAGATAAAGAGTGACTCTTTAACCAGGCATGGTGGTGTGCCTATAGTCCCAGCTACTTGGGAGGCTGAGGCAGGAGGATTGGTTGAGCCCAGGAGGCTGAGGCTGCAGTGAGCCAAGATTACGCCACTGCACTCCAGCCTGGGTGATTGAGTAAGACCTTGTCTCCAAAAAAAAGAAAGGGGGAGAATGTTTTTAGAAAACTATTTTAAAATCTCTTAGACTTTTTTAAGTAAAAGGATTTTAGACAGGCATATTTATAATTAAATAAGTCTTCTTAATAAGTTGGAAGGACATCTTTCAGTTAGTATTTAGAGGGGGTTTGGGAACAGGAGCGAAATTGACTACAAAAGGGCAATATGAGGAATCCTTTTAGTAATGGAAATATTCTGTATCTGGACTGTGTCAAGATTAGTTTCCTCGTTGTGATATGCTACTGTTTTGCAAGATGTTACCAATGGGGGACAAAGGATATTTAGGATCTGTCTGTATTATTTATTACAACTGTGTGTGAATCTATAATTATTTCAAAATAAGTTTAATTTTAAAAAGAGGCTTCTGAATCTAGGTGGTGGATATGCTTCCTATGTAATTTTTCAAATTTACTATATGGTTGAAAATTTCCCTAATAAAATACAGGAGAAAATAAATTTCTCATATAGCAGCACATCACCATTATATCTTTATAGTACCATTTTATGTAGCAATACATTCTCTCTTTTCTGAGTAGTAAATCTTCTCTCATGTTTTAAGGTTCATACTTAATAGAAAAAAAAATTGGATTACTTATTTTACTACTTTTAAAATTAAAATTAAAGCCTGAAATTGATGTTTAATTATTACTCTAAGTTAAAATTACACATTTAGTTTAGAAAATGAATTACAGTGGCCAAATTGGGGAAGACATGGTCATTTATATGAAAAAAACAAAAACAAAAAACCCTCCTTATTTCAGTGGAAGCCAGTAGGATGAAAAAGGTGCTAAAAACATGTAATATAACCTTAGCCTTTAGAAAGATATTCAATAAGGAAAGCAGTGTTTATACTCTGCTTTGTTAGACTACAGCTGTTTTTGTTTTTGTTTTTTTGGGGGTGTGTATGACAGGGTTTCATTTTGTTGCCCAGGCTGAAGTACAGTGGCCTGATCATGCAGTCTTGACCCGTTACCTCCCTGGGCACAGGTGATCCTCCCACCTCAGGCTCCCAAGTAACTGGGACTACAGTATAGATATATGCCACGATGCCCAGCTAATTTTTGTATTTTTTGTAGACATGTTTTTGCCATGTTGCCCAGGCTGGCCTACAACTCCTGGACTCAAGTGATTCTCTTGCCTAGTCTTCCCAAAGTGTTGGGATTAAAGACATGAGCCACCGTGCCCTGCCTTGAATATCTTATATAGTTTTTTGACCTAAGGTAACTGAAGAGAGACTTGATAACTGGCTGTAAGTTTGTGAAGGGCTCTTATATGAAAGAGGCTTACTTTGGTTGCTGTAAAGATAGAATTGTGATAGATGTTATGAGGAGCTATGTAGGTTTTATACTTACAAGTATGGACTTTCTAACAACCAGACCAGCACAGAAATGAAATGGAAATACCTTTAGAATATTGAGCACTCTGCCTTGATCTTTGTTCAGAGACACATCTCTTCATTTAGTGGACTCTAGGAGCTTACGGATTGTTTCATTTTATTCTTTATCTCATTTTAAGATTTTAGTATACTGTTTATTATTTGAAATGTCTTCACCAGGCAAGCATCTTCAGGTTTTCTTATGTGATATAATTCTTACACTATCAGTCATTCTAGTTGTCTTTGTCTCTCTGGTTATCAGTGCCCCTGTTAAAAAGGAGTGGTATTTTTCATAAACTGTTGGCTAGCCGGTTTATGTGTTAAGCAGGTGGTACTTTCTTCAGTATTTGACCATATAGAACCCACTCCTGTAACTTCTATTCTTATTTTCCACAATTTTAGCAAAGTTATTTAAAATTGTTTAATGCCTGTCTCTAGAAGACAGACTCTTAACACCTCACATAGTACCTGTACATAGTATGCAAATTTGAATGAATGAATTTCACCTGCTGTTGCATGCCTTCATAAAAGTAACAGTGGTTCAGATTGAGATTACTTGAAACATGCAAAAACTTTCTAATTATTTGTTTTTGTACAGGAATTTCGGCAGAAAGTAATGCTAGGAACACCTTTCCTGGTTATTTGGCTGGTTGGGTTTATAGCAGACCTAAATATTGATTCTTGGCTCATTAAAGGGCTAATGTACGGTGGTGTTTGGGCTACAGTACAATTTCTTTCAAAGTAAGTGTGTTGTTTTGAACAGTATTTTAAATTGTACATGAAATAATATAATTTGTACTCTGTTATATAAAATTAATGTTTTGTATGTTTAGAACTCTGCTTTTATGTTGTACATTTGATCTTAATTTATTTAAAGAATTTAGATATCTATATGTGAAATCAGATTTTTTAGCATTGTTGTTAAAATGATTCAAAGGTGCTATACAGATTAAAGTCTACCATATAATTTTTAACACTAAAATATTTATTGAAAAATATTTGAAATATTTTAGTAAAAGCGAATTTGAGTCTGTTGAACTCTAAGTATAACATACATATTGTTAATTTCTAGGTAATTATAATTCTTGAGCTCACCTTTCTATGGGAATTATTTTTTCCTATAGAAAATAAGGCATAAGCAATAAGCAAGGAAGAAGTTGTATTTTTAGTAGCAAGGTAATGTCTAAGCGTAATTATGAAGTAGGCTTAGTTTTTAAGATTATTTTCTCCCTCTTTTTTCTTTAAACATCGTGATCATTTCATTTCTTCTTATGCGTAGGTCTCATTGCTCTAAAGTTGCCCTACCCAACAAACCTAGACAGGTGTCTATGATATAGAACTTCCCATCTAATTTCCATTCCTTTAGTATCTTATTTTCACTTGCTTTTCAGAAAAGAATTCTGAAAATAATTCACAGAGAAATGAGAATTAGACTAGTATTACAATCTGCTGAGTGGCTTAATTCTAGTTAATCTCATTTTAGTAGTTTTAGGAGCTCCAAGAGGTATAAATAGGAAGTCACTAAGACTTTCTGCCTATTTATGTGTAGTAAAATGTACTAATGTTTATTTTTCCCAATTTTAAGTATTATAAACACAACCCTTCAGTTTCACTAAGTTAGCCAGTTCATTCTACTTGAAAAGATGTGCTCCAACTTTTGCTGGAGTATATATAGGTAAGGATAAATAATGATGAAACAGAAAAATGTGAAGCTTGGTTTGTATTCATTTGTCAAAATTATAACACATCTTTGGTGAATAATATTCTGGATGATAGCTACTATAAATACTAAAGTCAGTTATTGACTTTAAGAAAATAAGAGTGCACTAAAATTCTGATACTGAAAAGTATATGGAATATAATTTAAATTTGGGGGAACTTAAAAGGAACTTCAGAATCTTGCTGAGTCCTTCAGCTGTGAATTAATTTTTATTGATGACTGTGAAAATAGTCATGATATTTTAGCATCTTGAACTGTGGATTCTGGTGAAACCAATGCTTACAATAAAAAATGTGTGCATTTTCATTTAAATAAATATTCATTTTTACAATGAACTGTAGAGCTCATGTGTTGTAAAACTTGTGTTTTACAGATCCTTTTTCGATCATTCAATGCATAGTGCATTGCCCCTTGGAATATATTTGGCAACCAAATTCTGGATGTATGTGACGTGGTTCTTCTGGTTTTGGAATGATATCCTTTGGTTATAAAAATCATACCTAAAACAAATTTTGTTTGTTATTTGAACAGATGTTTAATAATTTGACATTAGAACTGAACTACTCATTCATAATACATTAAAATAGTGTTACTAGAAAAATAAGTACTAATATAAATAATATTTTTTAATATTTTATATTTAATAGGTCGCTTTTGAAAAGCTATCTTTAATAACAGCATATAAATAATAGCAGCTATCATTTTTGAGTGTTTAAAAGGAACTTTTTAACTATTCATTTAATTCACATCTCATAAGTTAGTATTGTTACCCCTTTCTTCCCACTTTTTTTCTGTATTTTTTATTTTTATAGATTCAGGGGTTACATGTGAAGGTTTATTATATGGATATATTGTATAATGGAGAGAAGAACAAGCAACGTAATTTAAAAAAATGGGTAAAGGACACAAACAGACTTTTCTCCAAAGACATGCAAGTGGCCAAACATGAAAAAATGTTAAACATCACTGATCATCAGAGAAACGCAAATTAAAACCACAGTCTCACACCAGTCAGAGTAGCTATTTTTAAAAGGTCAAAAAACAACAAGATGTCAAGGATGTAGAGAAAAAAGAACACTGTTGGTGGGACTGTAAATGAGTACAACCTCTATGGAAAACAGTATGGAGATTTGTCAAAGAACTAAAAATAGAACTAGCAGCCATTTATGGTGGCTCACACTTGTAATCCGAGCACTTTGGGAGGCCCAGGTGGGTGGATCGTGAGGTCATGAGTTCAAGACCAGATTGGCCAGTATGGTAAAACTGCATGTCTACTAAAATAACAAAAATTAGCTGGGCAGGGTAGTGCACGCTTGTAGTCCCAGCTACTCGGGAGGCTGATGCAGAAGAATCACTTGAACCCAGGAAGTGTAAGTTGCAGTGAGCGGAGATGGTGCCACTGCACTCCAGCCTGGGTGACAGAGTGAGACTCCATCTCATAGTGGGGTTGGGGGTGGGGGCCGGGCAGAAAAGAACTCTGCCATTCAACCCAGCTATCTCGATTTTATAGTTGAGAAAAATTTAGGCTCTGTAGCTAGTCTCTGATCAAGTTGGGATTGTGAAACATGTATTTTTCTAACTAAACATATTTATTCTAAGCCGTTCTACCAAATGTTGATTTTTATGTTTTGGTGTCAAACTATTTTCTCTAAATATTTTTTCAGTACCACTACTTATTTTGTTGTGGTAAATAAGAGTTAATCTTCCCTCTTCATCTCTTTTGCCTTCATGAAAAGGTGTTTCATCTCTTTTGCCTTTATGAAAAGTATGTAATGCTGTATTTTCACACATTTGCTATCTTCAGCAAATTGTCAGTGTAGTATACTTTCCTTATTTACATTTTTTTTTAATTTTTATGTTTGAGAGACGAGATCTTCTGTTGCCAGGTTGGAGTGCAGTGGCACAACTATGACTCATTACAGCTTGAACTTCTGGCCTCCAGCAATCCTACTGCCTCAGCTTTCCAAGTAGCTGGGACTACAGGCACGCACCACCACGACTTACTAATATACTTTTTAAAACTAATATAATTGAAATTGTAAGTATGCCTGTGTGCCAATAAAGAAATTAAGCCAATGTCAATTTTTGATATTTTTACATAGAAAAAGTTCAGTCAGCAAGATAGACTGACTTATTGTAATAAAGGCCCATGTTTCCTAAATGTTAATTAAATATTTTTCAAAACATTACTACCAAAAGTATATGTTTTAAATGGTATGCAGTTTTTGGTGACTTGTAACTGTTCTAAACAATCTTAGTTATTCATACCTGGTTTCACTTTACAACCTTGCATATCATAGTACTGTATTCTTTTTGTTAAGTTGCCTTGTGTCTTAGTTGAAACACAAAATGTGCTTATTTTATTTTTGAGACCTAAGGCACAGAATTGTAACTACACTTCTGATTCTTATATTTTTACTGCATTATGTAATTGCTTTCAGAAAGAGTAGTACTTTTAAATATTTTCTTAGTGTAAGTATCTATTGAAATTCTTCCATATGGCAGTTTTCACTAGCAAATTCTGGCCTTGTATTATACTTTGTCTTAAAAATTCCTCCTCAAGGATTCATTAAGCTTTAGAATTGCCATATTGGAACACTTAGTATGAGTAAAATAGATTTGTTTGTTTTCATTACCTCATTTATTTTAAACTTATAAAAAGCATTGACGTCTGAAATGACTTTAGTATTCCAGACATATTTTCTAACTTTATGTTTCCTAAATTGGACGTTAAAAGTTATGTTCAAGAAAAAAACTCAGATTCAGATCTCAAAATAATGTTTAACTGTTTCTGTACTCTTGTTATGAGGCAAGAAGCAGGAAAATCAGTAACTTACCAAATAATGAAGCAGGAAAATCAGTAACTTACCAAATAATGAAAAATTAATGCTAGAGAGTATTATATAGTAAAATTTCATTTTTTTCCTTTATTCAGAGTTAGTATAAAATAGCTAAACCTTGGGAAATAGTATAAAATAGCCAAAGTTAGAAATTGAAACTAGGAGAGGCAGATTTTGAAGGGAGGACCAGGACAATCAAGTCTATTTAGCCTACCCTATTTGAATAATTCTGCCTTTAAAATAGATTGATATAGATTTCATGTTGTAAATACATTGAATAAATTGCATCTTAATTTTTCAAATAAAAATGCTGTATGAGAATATCAAGTTTTATTCTTACATGTCTGTAAAGGAGAGATGATAGTAGCGCTGTCTCAAAGTTCTTGAGAAGATGAACACCTGAGGACATACCTGACATGTAAAAAGTGTCATTTTTTTTTAAAGGTGCACATTACCATTTCTGATGACTTCTAAAATCTAAATTATATCTAAAGTTATTTTAAATGTGGATTCACAATTTCCTTTGTTTTTGGGTTTTTGTGGGGGTTTTTTTTTTGAGACACTGTCTCACTCTGTCACACCCAGACTAGAGTGTAATGGCATAATCACAGCTCACTGCAGCCTCGACCTCCCAGGCTCAGGTGATCCTCCCACCTCAGCCTGGGACTACAGGAACATACCACCATGCCTGGATAATTTGTATTTTTTGTAGAGACTGAGTTTTGCCATATTGCCCATGCTAATCTCAAACTCCTGGGCTCAAGTGGTTCTCTTGCCTCAGCCTCCCAAAGTGCTGGGATTATAGGTGTGAACCCATGCCTGGCCACCAATTTCTTTTGTTTGAACATTTGTGTGTGTGTAAATGATACTCATGAAATGTGTGGTAAAATCACAAATTACTTTAAATTCCGCGTATGCAAAGGAAACCTATACTTCATGTTATAAAAGAACTGTATTTCTAGGTCCTCTATGATTTTGCAACTGTGTTTTTCTCCCAGTTTTATACTTCTAAAGCCAGTGTGAGAAGCTTAAGAAACCTCTAGGGAAGGGAACAGAAAAGAGCACGAGTAAGTTATAATGGAGGCACAAAGGATCTTAAACAGGAAATAGTCACAGGCTCATGATATGCAGTGATGATTCAGGTATCTTAAGATGAAATAGCAGCAGTTGTCTAGGATCACTTCTGATGACCTCAGGCTCTTTTCTGTTGCTTTGACCATGTCTCGTGCAACTCATGGCTACCTAGGTAATTAACACTGATTTATACTAGCTTTGACAAATAGAATTACAGTTGTTTTTCATTATTCACGGTAGTTCTGTAAAGTTGCTGCAAGCACTGAAATAGGAAATACTGAACCATTGTTCCTAAGAGAAATACAGAGTTAGGTTCCCACATGGCTGTGGTCACAACAGTATTGGTGTCCACTTCACTACATAACCTTGTTTTGCATGTGTTTCTTTTTAAAAAATCTTATTTAATATGTATTGTTGATTCATTAATCTTGAACTTATGGCCAACAGCACTATAGCTTATTCCTGAATGAAGCTTATCTATTACAGGACTTTTTTCTGTAAAGCACATCACAGCCTCCTTGTGCTTAAGAGCATGATAGCACTTCAGCACTATGCTTGAAGGTCCTTTTAAACAGCAAAATCAACAGCACAAAAATGTGGCCCTAAATAGACCATGTAAAGGACACTTGTTTATAGTTATGAGAACTAAAACAAGAAGACAGAATGTTGCTTTGCTTAGCCTCAGCTGAGAATGTGTGCATTGGGTGACTCACATTTTTTACTGTTTTGTTCATGCCTGTTGAGTGACTAAAAAAGTGCCGCGAATATTGATTTTGGTGTTATAAATTTTATCAAGTGGGTGTGAGGATCAACTTTATAAATTTTGTTTTGGTTTCTTAGGTAATATGATACCCAGCTTATTAAGTGACTTAATAGGTGTTTTTATGGTGATAATGAATTTTACATTGATGTAAACTATTTGTTCTAATAAGTTCTTACTGTTCTATTCTTTGAATAATTACTTCCCTATAAAACACTTCATATTTATTTGGTGCTTTTTTGTTTATAGTTTTTCAGATACATTATTTTACTTCTCAAAATAATTGAGATTAAAATATATATATATATTTTAATATATATATACAAATATATACATATATACAAATATATGTATACAAATATATACATATATATATACAAATATATATATATATTGTGTATATATTGTGTGTATATATTGTGTGTGTATATATATATATATATATACACACAAATCTTAATACTGTTTCTAGCTGATGGGAATATTGAGGCTCTGAGAAGTTGTTATATCTTGCTCAAAGTCACATAGGTGGGAAATTATTAAGAGTTTGGTGTCAGACTCAGCTTTCTGGCCTGATTCGCTGTATCTTCAAATGTCCTTATATTATACTCTGAATATAATTTTATGTTTTTAAACCTTCCTGGAAAACTGTTAGCTTCTAGAATGATTTTTAAAAATACCCTTTAATCTCTTAATCATATATCAGTAAATAATCAGTTGTAAGATCAAAGGTTTAGTTACAAGGATGTTTCTCTTCATATCATTTATTATAGGGAAAAAAATGAAAACAACCTGAATAGCCAGCCTAAATAAGGGGAAAGTTTTATCAGTTACACTACCTATGGAATTGGTATTACATAACCACTAAATACTTTCCTGCCTTAATGATACGGGCCCATATTTAAGATCTAATAAGTGAAAAAATACTAAATTACAGAATGAAGTTTAAAATGCACAAAGAAAAAGAGCTGGAAGTGATATGTATCATTTTAACATTGGTTATCTCTAGGAATTGGACTGATTTTATTTGTTTTTTTGCCTTTTAATTTTAAAAATTTTTCACCATGTTTTTAAAATTATAATTAAACAACTCTGAAATTCACTGACATAGCCAGTTTAGTCAACTCCTTATTGTGTTGACAAAACTTTTGAAATATTGACAAAAGGTTTTTAGAAATTTTATGTCTGAAAATAAGTTATTTTTCAACCTGGCTTTAAGCAAAATTGAGCTTCTTTAAACTCAAGAAAGGTATGAACAGTGTGCAGAATCTGGGACGATTACATGTATTTAAAAAATCAAGATTGTATGGAATTCTCTCCGATGCCTTTCCTCTTAAGCATTTTTTTCTGTAGGTTACTCGTTAGACTTCTCTGTTTTCTGTGTATCTCTCCCAGTTTCCTTTCAAAACCCTCTAAGCTTTTTAATGTCTGTCTTCAGGTATCCAGTCACCCACCACTTTTCATGAATTCTAACAATATTGCTATAAATATTTTTGTATATCTTTTTTTCCCACAAGAGTTTCTCTGAGGTCATTAAAGATATTCTGTGATTTGCATTCTCAGTTGTGTGCATTTGACTCCTGTAAATGAAGACTGATGTGAGGGGAGGGATCAGTATCTTCCCCCCCATTAGAGAGGTCATTGTTCCAGCATACCTTTTCTTCACTCAGTTGCAGTCTCAACCTTGATATTCATCAAGTTTCCTAGGTACTCCGGTTTATTGATCTATTTGCCCTTATTAACGCTATATAATCTTATAGATTTGTTCTTGAATTATATCTGAGCAGGGCAATTTTTCCAAGTTTGTTATTTCTCAGGAATGTCTTAGCTCTTTTTGGCCTTTTACTCTTCCATTTAAATTTTTTTAGCATAAGCTCTTTGCGTTCCATGAAAAGCCTTATGCCTTTTTTGTTTTGTTTGTTTAAGGTAGTCTTGCTTTGTTGCCCAGGCTGGAGTGCGGTGACGTGATCTTGACTCACTGCACCTCCACGCCCTGGTTTCAAGCAATTCTCCCACCTCAGCCTTCCAGATAGCTGGGATTAGGCATACACCACCATGCCTGGCTAATTTTTGTATTTTTAGTAGAAACGGGATTTCACCATGTTGGACAAGCTGGTATCAAACTCCTGACCTCAAGTGATACACCTGCTGCAGCCTCCCAAAGTAATGGGATTATAGGCATGAGTACCATGTCCAGCCAGCCTTATGCTATTTTGATTGAAATTCTATTTGAGCTGTAGATTTAGAGAAAGTAATTTTGATACTTAGACCTTTTGTGTTTTTTAGTGAAGTCATATAATTTCTTATGTAGAAGTTCATATCTCAGATTTTTAAAAGAATTTTAATTTTTTAAATTATGAATTTTTAATTAAATTTTCTATGCGTGTTTGGTTTATAGAAATGATGTAGCTTATTAGTTATTGCCAACAATTTTGCTAAAGCCTTTTATTATTTCTAAAAATTTGGGGGTATTTTGGATATATGACATGGGATAATCATTACATATAAAGACTGAATTTTGTTTTTCTTTCTAGCATTTAATTCCTTTAGTGATTGTATTATATTAGCTGGGATCTCAGTACACTGTGGAATAGACACAGAATGAGTATCCTCATTTTGTTCCTGACTTTAAAGGGTATCATCTTTAGAAGATTGACTTTAAAGGGCTAGTATTTTACCATTGAGTGTGATATTATAAAGTGTTTACTTGGATTTGATGAATAACCTCTCCTTCTACACTCCCCTTTTGTTTTTACTTTTTGTTAATTGTTTTTTTCTTTATGCTTTTATATTAAATAATGTATTAATAGACTATTTCTAATGTTGAGCCACTTATGCATGCCTGGAGTAAACAAACATGGGCAAAATGTCTTATTTTTCTATACATTGCTGGATTAAAATTTTTACTAGTTTTGCATGTACATTTGTGAATGAAATTCTAATTTTTTTGGATTGTCTTTGCTATGTTTTGATATCAACATGATAGCCTCAAAATGGGTACTGTTTTTAAATGTCTTTGAAAGGGTTTGGGTTAGATTGAAATTATTGACTATTAGATTGACTACATGTTTATTAGACTTCGTAAAATCATTTTCATCTGGGGTTTGCTTTATGTTAAATAATTTTATAATATATAGTTTATTTGACTCAGTTGTTTATATATTTTAGTGATTTGTTCATCTCTTTTGTTTTCAGATGTGCCACGTTCTCTGTTTTTTTACTTAGCTGCTGTACCCCCTCTCTCATTCCTAGTATTAATTAGAGCTATTTTTTAGTTAATGTATTTTGTTGAATTTTTCAAAGTAAAACTTTAGGTTTTATTAATCCATTCTATTTTCACTTTCAGTATGTTTTATTTATTTCCTATTGTCTGCTTGTTTAGTTTTTTTCTTTAACTTGTTCAATTGTTTAGTTTTCACTGATATTTTCTGTTAGAAACATTTAAGTTTAAAAAGTAACATTTCATATGCCACTTCAGCTTCATTCCATAAAGAAGATTAAGCTTCTTAATTGGGTTGCTCAAGTCACTATATCATCACCAAATTTTTACCTATTTGCAGCATCATTTATTGAGAGAACTATGTTAAAATCTTCTGTTATGTTGGTATATTTAGCAGTTTCTCTTTGTGGTTCAATTTTTTGCCTTACATATTTTGTAGTTTCATTATTAAGTATGTAAAAGTTTAGAATACTTTCCAATGAATTGAACCTTTTATCAATATATAATGACCCATGGTAAAAAGCATTAGCGATGACTATTTATTTTAATTAATATTGCTTTAAATCATTTATGGCCTTGAATTTTAGAAATGTCTCTTGGAAATAGCATATAGGGATAAGCAAATCTTGAAGAGTGGACACTAAATTTCTCAACCACTTTACCTCTCTATTTGTGTTTATTTATCATCTCTGGTCTCCAGGGGGTTTTCTTACTCTACTAGCAGCGCAGCAACACACTTAAAAATATTTAATTATTATCACTGTTTTTTGAGAGTTTTACTCTGTCACCCAGTTGCACAATCTCAGCTCACGGCAACCTCTGCCTCTCAGGTTCAGGTGGCTCTTGTGCTTCAGACTCCCAAGTAGCTAGGATTATAGGCGTGTGCTACCACGCCTGGCTAATTTTTGTATTTTTAGTGGAGACAGGGTCTACAAAAGTTAAAAAAAATTAGCTGAGGTTGAGGGTGCATGTCTGTAGTCCCAGCTACTCAGGAGGATGAGGCAGTAGAACCCTTTGAGCCCAGGAGTTTGAGACTGCAGTAAGCTATGATTATGACACTGTACTCTGGTCTGAGCAACAGAGTGAGACCCTGTCTCTATTTAAAAAAAAAAAAAAATTTCTGCCTCCTCTTCCTCCCTGTCTATTAAAAATTTTTTTACTCAAGAGCACATTACTATTGAGATTAAAAAGCAACCAGTATGTTTCAGATGATGTTAATCATTGTCCCTCAGATTTTCTTAATATACAGTGTATCTTTTCAGGATGCTATATTTAAAATGGAAGTTATATTTGTATATTCTATATGTAATATATACAAATGAAGGTTTTCTTTCATTTTATCTGAAATTTTCTGTTAGGATTTCTTAATTCTATTTGATGTATTTACTACTTCTGGGATAAAATTATCCATGGGTTGAATTATCTTTGACAGTCATCTGTGTTCATACTTTTGTCTCTAATCTTTATTATTATCATTATTATTTTTTGAGATGGAGGTCTAACTGTGTTGACCAGGCTTTTCTTGAACTGCTGGGCTTAAGTGATCTTCTGGCTTCAGCTTCCTGTGTAGCTGGAATTACAGGTGCATGGCACCATGTCCAGTTTTTGTCTCTAATTATTGTTTTGGGTTTTTTTTTTTTTTCTCTCATTTACTGATTATCAGTTTTTTTAATCCTCTTTGTGTTCATCTTTATAAATTTTTATTTAGTATATTGTGTAGTGGTTTTTGTTTGATCTCAGTCTGTTTTCTTCTAGAATCACTCCTTTTATCTGGTTCTAATTGTTTTATCTTATGTTTAAGCTTTTATAGGATTCATAATTTAATTATGAAGCATCTTTAGTTAATTCAACTTTGTCCAAATTTGTTGCTTCTTTCCATACTGGATTAGCTGCTTTGTGAATGCTGTGCACGTTTTTTTTTTTTTTTTG
>NW_016107382.1:4177868-4180147 GCF_001604975.1 Cebus imitator | reverse complement strand
TTTTTTTTTGATTTATTGTTTTTGTTTTGTTTTTAAGTACACTAGCATAGTTGTTATGTCATTTCTTTTCATCATTCATCTTGCTTGTGATTGACCTGGGCAAATATATTCAGACTTTTATGTTTTCTCTGATATGTTGTAATCTTTTACGTTTTTCCTGTCCTGTTTGATACAAGGATATTGAAGGCAGATGACTGCCTTCAGTGTTACAGTTTGGCTAAATTTATATTCATTTTTCTGTAGCCTGAGAAAAAGAGAGGTCAGTTGTAAATTCTTGCTCAGAAACTTGGGTTTAGCTGTCTTAGGATCTTGATAAAGTTTTTCCTGAGGTTTTATTCTACCCAGCCTTAGAAATAGGATGATGTTGGAATTATCCCTCACCAGCCATCCCCTAAATTTCGTTAAGTCACCTTATTAATGACAAGCCTTAATATTGATACTTGATACTTAGTGAAAGCCATGCAGTGGTATTCAGGGACTTGTATTCCTGAAGGGGTTTTCTTGACTTTTAAAATTATCTACTCACCATTTCAGTTATTTTTCTCCAACTGAGTGGGGCTGAGGAGTGGAGTGTATATTAGTCAGCTGAAGCTGCCATAATGATATACCAGAGACTGGGTGGTTTAACAACAGAAATTTCTTTTCTCGCAGTTCTGGAGGCTGGTAGTTTGAGATCAGGGTGCCAGCATGTTTGGGTTCTGGTGAGGGCTCACTCCCTAGCTTGCCCATGATGACTTTCTTGCTGTGTTCTCACATGGTGAGGAGAAAGAGTAAGAAATCTCTCATTCTACCTTATATGAGGAAGGCCACAATCCTGTTGGATTAGGCTCCCACCCTTATGACTTAATTTAAACTTAATTGCTTCCTAAAGACCACATCTCCAGATGCAGTCAGGTTGTAGGGGTTAGGGATTCAACATATGCCTTGTGAGGAAACAGTTTAGTCCATAGTAAAGGGCCAGGGTGAAACTGATGAGAATTCTCATCTACGGTTTTTCATACTACTGGTATAGGTAGAGCAGGATTAGGAGCTACCCCAGGCAGCCTGCCTCACCAGAATCATCATCTTTTTGTGGTCTTCAGTTTTGAGCTTTCTGATATAATGTGGTCTGTCCCCTTCTCAAATTTGTTGCCAATATTTTGGGATTCATTCAGTTTGTTTGATTTACTGTTTTTATTTCATTTTGTTGAGTGTTATGGGAAATAAATTTAGCGTATGAATTTCTTTCTATTCTTGAAAGAAAGCCTAGTTAGATAAATTTGTTTAAAAATAAAATGAGAGCTGCATTTCATAGCAGATATCAAGAAAACAAGTAAAGAATTAAATGTAAAAAATGATTCTATAAACATTTAAAAGAAAACATTGATGGTAAATTTATCTTTGAGGGCTGCTTAAACATAAAAGCAAAAATATAAATTAAAAGCACATATTTTTTTCATTACTGTTAATGCAAATGTACTAATCAGTTATGTGTTGTTTGTGGGGTTATAAATTGGATGTCTTTCTGGAAAATAATAGTATAAAAGTGTGTGTATATATTTATATCTCAAGCCTTTAAAATGTTCATACCTAAGATACTATTTCTGCCACTAAACATAGAGAAAGAAGAAAGTCAGCATATCATAGTGCCTGACATGCGATGGGCACTCTAGGTGTTTATTGACTGAGTAAATGAAGATTTATGTATTCTTGAGTTTTACTTAAGGTAGTTTTCATGACTTTGCTAGGATACCTCTCTGCCATTTCAGAAATTTTAGAGAGAAATTTTTGCTTTTCCAAATGTTTTTAAATAGGATATTCTTAAAAGTTTGTAACACTGGAATGATTAAATTAGCTGACCCCAGGTCTGAAGGTTAAGAAAGGAGAAGTTTGACTAAACCTGATCAATATACCTATAAGAAAATTACTTGAGATTACCTCATGTTTTATTAAGATATTGGCATAGGAAATTGTGTTGAGTAGTTTGGTGAGGCTGAATAGCATAGGTAATAGTCTGAATTTTAATACATGTTCTACCTCTAACTCATTCTGGAATCTTGGACAATGTAGCTTCTGCTTCAGTTGTATCATCTGTAAAGTGGGGATAATAGCAGGATTTATCGTAGGGTTCTTGTGCTTCTTAAATGGCAAATAGTTGGTGATTAATGTGTTATTTTGTTAATTAGGTATATTATGATACCAGTCATAATTAAAAATGCAGAATACCAAAATTAATAGAAGCTTAATTCTGGGTTGTAGAGTTACTATTCTTGTCTTTATGCCTTTTTTTTTTTTTTAGT
>NW_016107382.1:4152128-4177753 GCF_001604975.1 Cebus imitator | reverse complement strand
TTTTTTTTGATACTGAGTCTTGCTCTGTTGCTGAGGCTGGAGTACAGTGGCTCAATCTTGGGTTACTGCAGCCTCTGCCTCCCGGGTTCAAGCAATTCTGCTGCCTCAGCATCCCCTAGTAGCTAGGATTACAGGCATGTGCCACCACGCCTGGCTAAATTTTGAATTTTTAGTAGAGGCAGGGTTTTGCTATGTTGGCCAGGCTGGTCTTGAACTCCTGACCTCATGTGATCCACCTACCTTGGCCTCCCTAAGTGCTGGGATTACAGGTGTGAGCCACCACACCCAGCCTATTTCAGTTAAATTTTTTAAATTAGCTTGTCCAATCTATTGCTAAAGCTAAGTTCAGTCTACCATTTGAAGATACCTAATTTCTTTAAAGAGCAAGGAAAGAAATTTCATAAGTTCATTGACTATTTAATTCCTTAATATACCTTTCAAATATATAGTCATATATTGAGCTGGCCCCATGCGAATTTAATCCAGGTCCTGAGAGTTTGACCTATTTATTTACATGTTAGCACCTTTTTAAAACTTGTGATCAATAAAAGTGCTGCCCCTGAGTAATACCAAGCCTCAGCATTCTACACACTTGATTCTCCAGAGCTGGAGTTGGAACAGCTGAAAGTTTGACTTCTTATTTACTCTTTGCTTGCTGTACCAGTATATTTTGTAGAATAAGATTGGAAAAAATTAAAGGAAAAGAGGGGACTGGACAAAAAAAGAAAAGATAAATCACTTTTGAATATGGCAGGTGATATTAACTAATCTTTCCTTTCGTCTTTTGTTTCTCCTGTATGTCAAGTGGCTGTTTAGTGTTTTGGTATTTTCCAAACAAATATAGAATAATTTCATTCAAGAAGCTGTTCTTTTTCTATCTGTGCATCCTGAGAAATGTAAACAGTGGGTACACATGATAATGTGAAAAAAATCTTGTGAAATTCTTGTATGGTATTTGTATCCACGTAAAATCTTGCAAGTGATATTCAAGTATACCCGGTGTTTTGTGTCTCAGAAATGTATTGCTCTAGCAACATTGCTTTATTTTTATAGTGTTATAAGTGCCTAGTATATTTCTTATGTTTTTATGAGATAGAAAAAATGTGAACATACAAATGTGAACATACAAACCATTATTGGTTTTAAGCAAGCTTATATTTTTTTCTGAAGCCAGTTTCAGTGTGTTCAAAAAAAGGCAAAAGTGAGTTTTTTCTTTTTTGACTTTTCTATGGTTAAAAGCAATCTTTTACATATATGAGTATGATATCTGTAATTGGTAGATACATAAAGATTGCAATACATATACATAAAGTGTTTGTTAATAAATTTGAACGTGAGAAATCCCTTCATTTTTGTCAAAAAATTAGTCATTTAAAAATATTGATTGAATTTTTAATTACTAACTTTTAAAGTGTCAGATAAGTCTACATGATTTAAAATTTATAAAGAAGTCACATTATTTTTACATGTAGTTATAAACGTAATGAAAAACAGCTTGTATTTTTTTTGATTGGTAGGTGTTTTGTAAAAATTTTATAGATTGTAAATATATATAATAGTAATTCACTTATCATTGTTGCTTCTTTAGATTCCTTAACTTTAGGCACATCTCAACTTTTTGTTTATCCATCTTCCATTCCTTGCCAATAGTGTTGCACTTTTCTACAATTTTGGAAAATCTTGGAAATCAGATCCAGGGATTATTAAAGCAACAGAAGAGCAAAAGAAAAAGGTAGCATAATACCAACTAAATCACTTGTATTTAACTGCCAAATTATCAGTATTTATAGCAGATACTAGAGTACAAAGGAAGTAACTATCTTTTACAATATAAGATGGTTACTTTAAGCTAAATTAAGATTACGTATCTTTTATTTGGTGCTCACCCTTGGTGCTCTTGTGATGCCTGTCCATAACACTTCCATGACATTTTATAATTTCATGTTTCTCTCCTTTACAAGGCCACTGTGATTGCTTTGAGGGGTGTGTATCTTAAATACCTCTGTAAATCTTAAATATCTCTGTAAATCTCATGGAAATAATTTGCATTCAGTAGATGTTTGCTAAATGACTAAACTAGAAGGTCAATAAATTGATTCATAGTGCACATACACCATCCCTGTAGCTAAAATATTGTTATGTACCATCCAGGGCATCCCTTTCTTATAACGCAGGTAATTAGCAAACCAATTTTATAATCTAACAATGTTGTGTATTTAGAGAATTCTAATAGAAGCGTTTTATATTATTTTAAGAGCTGTTGTATTTAGTCTCTAAAAACAAGATGAATTTTGATGAGTTATTCGGTCCATAATAAACTAAGACAATGGCAGATTCTTATGGTCTAATCCCCTTTTTTTTGGGCAGCATAGAGATTGCTACCCTGTATTCTTATTTCGATAAAATAGCAGTAAATAAAAAGATTTTATTTCTCTTTCTGAACTGAAAATATCAGTAAATTACAGATGAAAATCATGTTTATTGATTGATAGTGATGGCAAAAGAGTTGGTGAGCATTGTTTAGTTTTGAATTAAATATTATTTTCTTAATTCACAGACAATAGTTGAACTTGCAGAGACAGGAAGTCTGGACCTCAGTATATTCTGCAGTACCTGTTTGGTAGTATTTTCTTCTTTGTTCTTCCCTCCCTTCTTTTCCTCCTGACAGTGGCATAGCATAGTGGGTGTGGGGTGTGGGAAAAGGAAGAATTTCTTTGAACGCATTCCCTTCCCCTTGGTATAAGAGGAAAGGTGGTTAAAGGATGTCTCCTTCCCAAGGTGCTTATTTCCTGATGGTAGACCTTGATTGCACTTTTGATTCAGAGGTGCCATTTATTTGTATTCAATCTCTTTCTCCTTTCTCTCTTAAAATGTTACTCAATAAATTCAAAACTAAGTAATAAAGTATTTCATATCAAAGGTTTGTAATGATTCCCTAGTAAATTGTTTTATTTACTACATTTTAAGAAAATTTATGCTTGTATTTAAAAGCCACATGGGAAAAATCCATTAGATAACTGTTAAGACAACATGGCCTGTAACCAAGTTCAATTTGAGTACTTTTTTTTTTTTTTTTTTTGTATCAGAATGTTTATGTAACTTTAAGTGCTCATCATTACACTATGGAACCTCAGAATGTTTATATAACTTCGAACACTGTTTTATCATAGATTTTTAAAAATGGTCACCATCAGCCAGTTCATAGGTCAAGATATATATGAAATCACTAGTATTCATTAATAGAGTCAGGTATAGTACTACTGACATTGTTTATTATTATAGACATCAGTTTTCTATAGAATAACACTCTTATGTTTAAATTATTTTTCTCTTAGTTTTTACAGTTAGTATTTGTGAAAAATATGTAGACTGCCATAGTGCTTATGTTTTTCTACATGGAAACTGAAATATCCCAAAATCGTACATGAAACTAAATGCTCTTTTGTATTTATACACTGCAAGTGAACTAATGTCTTAACATCTGATTAATAATAAAGTCATTGACTTCATTTAGGATTATGGAATACATTTTTGAAACAGTTCTAATTCTGCAAATTCTTTATTACACTTAATATTCTTTGAGCAGTTATGATTTTGAATATTCAAAATATATACAGCTTCACTTTTGGTAGCAACTTTAAGATACCAACTAGATTCTTTTGTATATTCAGGCATTCTGAAAACAGTTTTCGTTTCTGTGCTTTATAGTGAGTAATTTAGAAGATTGATATTCTTTTTCTTAATATTTAGAATGTTTTAATACACTACTGTTCTGTGGAAATACGCTGTTTCACAAAGTCAAGTATACAGTGCTGATGTACTTGCCATATGGCAAACACATTATATAGTCAGTCAATGCAGATAGCAGTTTCATTGTCAAATAAATATCTGATGGCAAGAATAAGACTCTTTTTTGCCATCATAGCATAAATGTTTTATTATATATTATTTATAAGCCACATATTTCTTGTTGTAAAGAACACTTCCTATTATAAAATCTTGCAAATCAGCAGAGGTAGTTGTCATTATATGGGTATGCTTCACTTTAGTAAGTAGACAAGTCTCTAAGGTTTGTAGGTCAGAGCTTTCTTAAAAATGTTACACCCCTGCACTCCATCCTGGGCAATAGACTGAGACTGTTTTTCAGATTTTTTACTAGTGTTGCCCAAAGGGCAACTAGTGTTGCAGCTGAGGGTTGGAAGTGGGGATAGAAATTGTTTGAATAGCCTGCTGCCTTCTCCTAAGTAGATTTAGTCTCACAACTGTGGTGAAGAATAACTTACTCTTTTCTTTATTCCACAGACAATTTTGGTAGATGTAAGAACTGCGTACTCACTGTGACTTTTCCTTGATACCTCAAAATAGTGTGTAACCTTATGCAAACTAATGGAGAAGTGGCAGTGCTTTTGTTGAAACACTGAAGTACATTTATAAATTTTTTTCTTGCAAGAGTTAATAACTCCAGCTCTTTTATCATATATCTAGCATTAGGACTGCCAGCGCTTTGAAGATCACCAGTGAGTTCTTGTATTCACTTGGCTGATTTAGAGTAATGTAGGTTTTAAAAACCGTTTTTAAAACACGAAAAACAGACATCATAAGCATGAATTCTTTATTGCATGTCAGTAGCAGAATAATGAATTTTATGGGTTTTTTTGCGAGAAATAGTGACTGTCTAAACTTCTTAAGCATGTTCTGCATTCTTAGTTATGGTCATACATTTCAGCAGGAGAAATGCTGTACCTTAATGTGAGATCTCAAAAGGCACTTCATAGAAGAGACATAGATGTATATAATGCTGTTTTTTGCTGGATTTGTTTGTTAATTTGGAGATGACAAATATTTTTTTGATGTTTGAATTTTAAGAGCTTTTTAAATTCACGTTTAGTCTGAACTTCCTTTCAGTAAGGAATAATTTTTATTAAAGAACAACCAATATCATGACCATTAGTCATAATGGGACATCATTTAGAAGACTGGATATTGCTGTTTCTATTATTCAGAAATTTGACGGATGTGAATTAAACATAGCATCATTCATCACATCAAATTGGTGTTTAATTCTTAGTTGTTGTTTTTGTAAATTGATGGTTCAGTTTCATTCTTAAGAGCATATTTTCTAGAGTAGCCTCATTATTTTATTCTTTGTTTTTGCAGCTGAAATTTTATTAAAACAATAGTGATTTTTGGTTTCATTCATTTGGAAACCTTGGTATAACCTTGTTTAAAAATTATAGTTTTATTTTTTATAATTATATTTTGAGAAAATAAATATTCAGCCTTTCTCTCTTAGTACAATGCCTTTCGTAATCCTTTAACATGCCTATTAACAGATACGGAAACCGGTGAGGTCCAAACATTGTGGTGTGTGCAACCGGTGTATAGCAAAATTTGATCATCATTGCCCATGGGTGGGTAACTGTGTAGGTAAGTTATATTAGTAATTTCTTATATATCATTCATTTAAGTTACTTTAGGTAATTAATAAAGTATAATATTAAAGTAGGCAGTGGAAAGTTCTTCACCCTTCATTTCCCCAATTATTTTCTGGTTGACAACACAGCAACCCTTTTGAGAGAGGGAGGGAAAAAATTACAAAATCAGTGCCTGATATCTTTTCTCTATCAATTCTGTCTGATGCCCACTCTTTTCACCTTTCCCCATTGGGTAACAATGAAATTGATAAGGAGGCAAATAATTTTTTTTTTTTTTTTCTAGTTAAAGTAGAGAACTGAAGGCAGTAATTGAAATGATGTTAGAGGCAGGCCGGGCATGGTGGCTCACACCTGTAATCCCAGCACTTTGGGAGGCTGAGGCAGGCAGATCACCTGAGGTTGGGAGTTTGAGACCAACCTGACCAACAAGGAGAAACCCTGTCTCTATTAAAAATACAAAATTAGCCAGGCATGATGTTGCATGCCTGTAATCCCAGCTACTCAGGAGGCGGAGGCGGGAGAATTGCTTGGACCTGGGAGGTGGAGGTTGTGGTTGTGGTGAGCTGAGATTGCACCATTGCACTCCAGCCTGGGCATCAAGAGTGAAACTCCATCTCAAAAAAAAGATGTTATTATGTATAGAGGCAGAGAGGAATGACAGATAAGAACCATACACACCTCAGTGTTCAAGAATGTTGTAGTCTAAGGAGATAAACTACATGGTTTGAGAGATGCCCTGGAGATTTTATGAGATGACAAAAAGGAAACATTACAAAAAATTACGTAATTCTGTTGAGGAGAAGCCTTGGAAAAGTTGGATTATAAAGTTTGTAAAAAAGATAAAATAGGACTATTTTAAACCTCACAAAGGATAGGATTAGAGGTCAGAATTAGTTCTTTGGGACTTGAACACCATTGCCATTATTATATCTTTGTGTGTAATTGTAAGCATTCTTTAAGATTTTTATTAAAACATTTTTCCTGAAAATCACTTTTTAAAATAATGTATATGTGATTATCAGCACAATTGTAGCATACCTTTCATGGCATACCCCTCAAAAAGTGTATTACCCGTTGTTTTTGCTTAGCTGAAAAAACTTGCTTCTGTGTTTTTCTTTAGGTGCAGGCAACCATAGATACTTTATGGGCTACCTATTCTTTTTGCTTTTTATGATCTGCTGGATGATTTATGGTTGTATTTCTTGTGAGTACAATTAGTTTTTTGCCTTTTGAAAACAAATTTATGCACACTCAGATTATACTTACCATACTAACAAATTATGATAATGATAAAAGTCTTTTAACTAAAATTATAGTTTGGACACCTTATGAAACACAAAAGGGAAAAAAGATAGAGATCAGTTATGTCCAATGTACAGTATAAGCAAACAGTTAGCAGTTAACCACCTTTTAATACTTGTGTCCTCTGAAAAACATGTTGGTTTAATAGGCTCTGAGAAGGTTCTGGGTAAAGTACATCAACATTTTCCCCATCATGTGCTTGCTTTACTACAGTAGCTTATAGATTAAAGTGATTGTGCTGGTTCTCTTTCTTACCAAGCAGTTGGGAACATATACTTAACAATTAAATTTGCAGAGAATTTGAAATATTTTGAAAAGCAAGATATAATTACTGCATATTAGAGAATATTAGTAAGTATCAGAAGTTAACTTTTTAAAGATAAATTGTTCTTCCATCATGTGGGTTTCATACCTTAAAGGAAATGATGAATTTTTATTGCATTGAGAATGCAATCTGGAAAGAGTTTAAATGAATACATCGGTTACAATGCCTCAGGGCTTAGTCATGCTTAGCATAAAGATGTATTAGATCCTGTTTTAAATATAAGTCTTGGAAGGATGATTTTCTAGTCTTCCTTGCCCACAGATATTAATAATAATCAGTGTTATTGCCCTAATGAGCCAAAGGAGGTTACCACTTCAGTTAAAGATTAGTAGGAAGATTAGGTCAAAGAACTTGGCCTAATTTCTAGCCCAGCACACCTGAGAGAGAACAGTTTGCTGCCAGCAACAGCAATACATGATAGCAGCTCCCAAAGAGCAGGAGATTTTGTGTTAGAAAAAGCCTACCTTAGCTGGGCATGGTGGCTCATGCCTATAATCCCAACACTTTGGGAGGCCGAGGTGGGTGGACCGTTTGAGGCCAAGAGTTTGAGACCAGCCTGGGCAACATAAGGGGAGAGACCCCCATCTCTACAAAAAACACAAAAATTAGGCAGGTATGGTTGCGCTTGCCTGTAGTCCCAGCTACTCAGGTGGCTGAGGCGGGAGCGTTGCTTGGGCCCAGGAGGTGGAGGCTGCGGTGAGCCTTGATTGAGCCACTGCACTCCAGCCTGGGTGACAGAGCAAGACCTTGTCTCAAAAAAAGAGCCCACATCACCAGCCTGTTATATGCCCCCTCTTCAAAAAATTTCTTTGGTATATCCTCTTTGTGTAAAGAAAATATTCATCTAAGTATTGTGTGAATGCAATACCAATCAAATAAAATTGTTTATTCTGAAGATACACTAATTTTTCTTTTTAAGATTGGTGGCTGCTTTTCCATTTGTCTTTTTTTTTTATTGAGATATAATAGGGTTCTTTAATAGTGTGAATACATTTGCTCTTGAATGTCATCAATTAAATCTAGACTGTTTGACGGTGTTTTCTAAATGGTGCCAGCACCAATGCCTATATGAGGTGCTTGGATGATGATTGAGTAAATTTGAGTACTTCTGCTCTGGCTTTAGACTGGGGACTCCACTGTGAGACCACTTACACCAAGGATGGATTTTGGACATATATTACCCAAATTGCCACGTGTTCACCTTGGATGTTTTGGATGTTTCTGAACAGTGTTTTCCATTTCATGTGGGTAGCTGTATTACTCATGTGTCAGATGTACCAGGTATGTGCAAGTGCATTCTTTTTAGTGCACTTACTGAAAACTCTTCCATCTCTGCTTAAAAGATAATAATATACTCTCTTCCCAACCACTCCTGCTTTGAAAGGGTTAATTTTATTTTTCAATTTAGTTTTCCTTTCTGCCTCACTCTTTTTCCCCTTCCTCTTCTCATACTGTGAACTTCTGACTTTTAGTACTTAACAGAAATTTTTATCTGTTACTCCTGACTTAAATACATCTAGTTGAACATGTGTGAGCTTAGATTGATGATATTAATTTTGTGTTTTTAATGGTATTTTTATTATTCACAAATACCAATATTTATTCTGAAGCCTTTTTTTAAAATAGGAATTTTTAAAACCTCATTCTCAAAGAGGCTAATGGTGAGGTTGTCTGAGCATGAATAGTGTCTATCCATTTATACAATGTCAGTCAAGGAATCTGTCTTTAAATATTTTTCACATTTAACTGGCCACTTTTCACAGTCAAAATGATATCATGTAAACTAGCTTTGATGATCTCCTGAAGGAAAGCCGAAAACACTTTGTTATTTTTATCTTTATCCTAGTTGTCTTTGAATTCATGTTTTTTATATTAAGTATTTAGAAAGAATAATCGTTTCCAACTGGGCACGGTGGCGCACACCTGTAATCCCAGCACTTTGGGAAGCCAAGGTGGACAGATCACTTGAGCCTAGTAGTTCAAAATCAGCTTGGGCAACATGGTGAAACCCCATCTCTACCAAAAAAAAAAAAAAAAAAATGGAAAATTTGACGGGCATGGTGCGTGCACCTATAATCCTGGCTACTGGTGGGGCAGTGGGAGTGGGATCACTTCAGCCTGCCCAGGAGGCAGAGTTGCAGTGAGCCAAGAATGTGCCATTGCACTCCAGCCTGGTTGACAGGGCAAGGCCCTGTCTCAAAACAAAACAAAAAAACAAAAACAAAAAACAAGAATAATGGCTTGCTTTTTCTTTCCTCTTAGATATCATGTTTAGGTATTACTACAAATGAAAGAATGAATGCCAGGAGATACAAGCACTTTAAAGTCACAACAACATCTATTGAAAGCCCATTCAAGTACGTACATATCTATAAATTTAATATTTTCCCTGGTCATATAAATTTTCTTACTAACCAGACTCTTTTACTTGGTGATATGTAAAATAGCTTTTAAATCCTATTTAAGATGTCTGCAGAAATGGCATTGGTCAGTTCACCATTACACCATAACGTAATTCATCACATCAATTATATATAATAAAGTTGTGATATCTCCTTATATTTTTTCTTTTTAATTTTAATTTATATTCAGTCTGCTGCTTAGAAACAGTACGATCTGAATTATATGACATATTTAAAACTTTGAGTTTTACTGAAGTTATTACAAACTCAAGGTTTTGTGGTGCTTTCAATTATGGCATACTTCTGGAAAGCAAGCATATCTTTAAATAAAAACAGAAAAAGTTAGTTGGGTAGTTTTGAGAATTTTCCCAGAGGTACAAAAATTATGTAAGGCATAAAACTAACTGCTTTTCTGAAGGTGCTACTGGAATACTAAAATTTCGTGAACTTACCCTTGATGTTTCTTTTTTAAGTTGTTATCCTTAGGTTCACTGCCAAATTCATGCTATTTGTAATTATTTTGTCTTTTACATATTTTTCTCGATTTTAGAGGTAGTTTGTCTCCTGCCTAAGAGCACTAATTAAAGGCTTTTTATAAAAAATTGCATATGGAGCTAGGCATTGTTGTACATGCCTGTAATCCTAGCTACTTGGGAGGCTGAGGTGAGAGGAATGCTTGAGCCCAGAGTTCGAAGCCTGGCTGGGCAACATAGTAAGAATTTTCTCTAGCTTCAAAAGCACATTTGAATAACTTTAAAATATAATTGTCTAAGTCTTTAAATTAGCAAAAGAGAAAAATCATTGTTGGCAGAGCAGTGGAGAAACATGAAGGCATATGTATTTTATAGAGTTATAAATTGGTTCCTTCTTGCAAGTAACCTGAGTTTTTAAGTTTAGAAAAAAATATATTTAACAAGAAAATTATATTGATTTCATGTATTAAATCATTTATACTGACTGACATTTTTTTCTCCTTGGGGTGCTGTCTTCAGCCATGGATGTGTAAGGAATATTATAGACTTCTTTGAATTTCGATGCTGTGGCCTCTTTCGTCCTGTTATCGTGGACTGGACCAGGCAATATACAATAGAATATGACCAAATATCAGGATCTGGGTACCAGCTGGTGTAGCAACATCTTTATCCTATGAAGCATATTGCTGAGTGGTGCCTGAAAATTGTGTCTGTCCGTGTCTCTCTCACACTCGAATCCACATCCTTTGAACAAGAGCATGCTATGTGTAGGGCTAACGGTGAATTTTACAGTCTTTTTTTCAACACTTTTATTAACAAAAGTAAACATGGACAGAACACACTGCCATTTCTGGGAAGAATACAGATGATAAAAAAGAATTTTAATGGTTCTTAATGTGGAAATTTACAACATACTCAACTTTTGGGTTTTGTTCTCACAGTATTTTTCACAAAAAAAGAGCTTATTCTATTGACAGACATGGTGTACTGATCAGAAATGTTCAGTTTTAACTAAAACTAAACTTAAGTTACTTAATTTTATGATGCAATCTAGTAGGAGTATTGCATCTAATTCCAGAGCATTAAGTTGACTAGTATTGTGTACATTTTAGAATGTACACGTAAATACTGTGATAAAATCACGTGGTTGGGATCTACTGTGTTGTTAACTTCAAAGGCAGGAGAAAATGTTCACAATAAAATGTGCTAACAATGTGTTGTTTCTATCAGCTGTTGCAATGCTGATATATTTCTTGTTCAGTGAAATAATTTGTAGTAACCTTGCTCTGAGGTTTTATGGTCTGATAATGAAGCACTTGCATGAGTATAGTAAGTCATGTTATTTTGTTCAAATTTAAAAGCCCTACTAAGTGCATGATACACCACATAGAATGTATACTAGCAGATACTATCCAGTGAAGCATAAATTAGAATTTAATTTGATGTTCAAACAGTTCCATTTTTAAGGGTTAAGGTGGTATTTTCAAGAAAAAAGCAGAACAAATAATGCAAAATTCTCAGTAATAGTGATACATGGAATACTTTTTAAATTCTCAGCTGCAAAATAATTGTAGACAAAATAATGGCATTTAACTAAAGATGGAGCATGATCTGTGTACATAACACATGTGAATAAAAGAAAAGCTGATGGTATATTCTGGTTTTAATAAAATGACCTATCAGAAAGTAGACTTTCATCCACAAGAATATTTCAATTTATCCGATATTGAATAAGTTCTGAAACAGCTTTAGAAAAGATTTTATTTTTGTTAAATGTGATGCACTGATCAATTTTTGTCACAGCATTTTCATACCTTCCTGGTGGACTACTAGTCACTGCTTCCGTAAATACTGTTTACAGGGTAAGATTTGGTTTAGTCATCTTAAGTGCTGTAGCACACTGTGGTTCGAGCAACCTGTGGGAAATCTGTGAGAGGGAATGGGGTGGGAGAGGGTGAGGGAATGGTGGTCAGACAGATGACAGAACCTAGACCAGTGTAAAGAATGTGTATCTGTATATAAATAATTTATCAAATAGTTTTCTCTTTGTGTCTGTATGTGTTAGTGTTTTTAAAGCTGCTCGTTTCATTTTATCCAACCAAAAAGAAAAGGGAGATAACTAATGAGCTTCTAGTGATGTTCAAAATTGCTGTTAATAGGCATTATACCCTGCAAGTTCACTGCATGTCTGATGCTTGGTAAAACTAGTATTCCCCGTAAAATGCAGATTACAGGTATTAAAGCAATCTAGTGGTATACCCGCCCCTTGCCTTAGTAAGAGGAGCAGTGAAATGTATATAGTTGATGTTCAGTATTTCCAAGTACCATTTTTATATAGTAGTTTATTTGACCATAAGTCACACATCAAATAAAGATTACCCTTAGTGTATGTGTTTTAATATTAGAAAATTGGCATATGTACTTTATTTTTGAAAAGGGAAGAGATGGGTGTGGGGTGGCAATAGCATTGTGCCATTTTGTCATAGAATGTAAAAATTGGTTAACTTTACAAATGTCAGCTAGTTTTGACTACTAATTGGGGGAAATTTTAGGTAATTTTTAAATTCAGAGTTATTTATAAAATGCTAGAATTTGTTTTAATTTTTTGTATTTTGAGCCACTTCACATGAAGACTCAGTTGCATTTTTATCAAATACATTTTTATCAACAGTTAAAGACTATGGTGGTTTTTCAGAATTTGGCTAAGAATGTTGTTACCATGTTCTTTGTTTGTGGTACAATATTCTTTACGGTGCAAAAGAGATGTCATTCAGTTAAATGGACAAAAAAACCTCTAGATGTATAATTAATGGAAAATACTAGCAATGTGAATGATTTTGTAGTAACCATCTTGTAGTACCTGTGAAATCTATAACTCAGAAATGGTCAGATGGTCAGGAGCCAGCTATGCAGCAGTATACCATCTGTTTAATTATTTTGTAGGTCCTGTGTGTGGAACCAACTATAAACCCAGTTCTAAAGTTGTGTATGATGGTGAACCTTTGAGAATAGTTCATATCAACCTAATTGGATACTTTTAGCAAATAGGAACGTAATTCTCAGCACTGAACATGAATTACTTCTTTGGAGTTTATTTCATTCATATTTTTGTTGTTTCCAGGAATTTGATATTAATGGGCATAAAACAGCATCGTTGTACTTAAGCTATAGATATTTTTATTTTATATTTTCTTTATTTATAACTGTGCCAAGTATTATTTTGCTACTTACCGTGTTATTCTGTGGAAAGAAAAACCTGTAAAGTGTTTAATAAATTAGCCCTCCTTACATAAATTAAATGTCAAAATTTTGTAAAATATTAATCAGAATAAATACTGACTCTTAAGTGTGTGCTTGTTTATGATTTCACTCAATTTACATCAGGAAATTGATGAAATATGATAGTGGTACCTATGATATGAAAAGATTATTTATATCCTGGTTAACTAGGAGTCAAGTGGCATAGGACTGTAGGAATTTGGAAACGTAAAAGATGGTGTTAGCATTCTAAAAAAAAAAAAAAAAATCCAATACTGTGTGTATGCATGTGTGTGTAATTAATTTTTTTTAAAGAGAATAAATTTTTTTAAGAATTTTGAATTTCATGGAGTTAATTAGGATCCTCAGGTACTGTATGAATCTCCAAGTTTTAAATATGTCTAAAGATACTATACTAGATAAAAATGTGGCAGAATGAAGCCTACCAGACATTGATCTCAGTTACTTGAGAAGATATCTGTGGCAAAGAGAACTTCTTTATCTGGGACTTTAAAATGCAAAAATTACTAATGTACCCTTTCCTGTTGTTCCAGTGGTTTGAGAACCCAGTGGTATTAAACAGGAATATTTTCAAATTGGACTAATACTCTAGCCATAATTTTATATTGAAAAAAATGCCCCAAGAGTTGTCTGGAGCTCAAGTAACAGTATCTTGAACGACCGTATAAAGTAAAAGCAAGTCACCAGTTTTCATTCCAGCCCAGTATTTTCCTCCTCTTTGTTGTCTACTTTTTCTCTCCCCTAGTCCTTGCTAGATTGATAGATCATACCTATGATAATGGATGTCTGGGTCTAGTTTTTAGACGTAATTGGAAACAAGTGGTACATCCCAGTATAGAAAATCTTAACGTCTTGTCAGAAAGTAAAGCGCTTGTTACCAGAGTTTTCTATTAAATATATTTATGTGACTTAAAATAGAGAAATCTGTAATTCCAAGTAGAGTGAACATTCAGAATGTTCCTTGGTCTGTGTCAGCTAAGAAACTCAAGGAAACCAGCTATGCCTCTTAAAGATTGCCTTTGAATTGGATATGAGTGTTTTACCCAGATAAATTTTGCTAAAACTGTCTCTCATCATCATTTACTAGGACTGACAAACATTTTTAATAGATGGCAATGTTTTTAGATTGTATCCATTCAAAGCATCATAAAGTCTCATTGTTGCTGCTGCTGTTTCTTCAATAGGTAGGTTTACAGTTTTCATCAATATTTGGAAATTTTTCAGTTACTCTTTCTTCAATTATTTTTCCTCCCCACCCCCTTCAGGAAACTAATTTCACATGTGTTAGGCCACTTGAGATTGTCTGCCAATTCACTGATCAATCCTCAGTTGGTTTTTTAAGTTCTTTTTTCTCTGTTTTAGATAGTTTGTCTTTATGTTGACTAATTTTTTTTTCTGCAATGTGTAATCAATACTATTCAGTTTATTTTCATGTCACATTTTGTTTTCACCTACAATGTTTGATTTGGACCTTTTAAAGTATCTTCAGTATCTCAACCTTTTGAAAATATGTAGTTCTAATAACTTTTAATATCCTTACCTGCGAACATTTACATTTTTGTCAGTTGTGAGTTGGTTTTGATATTTTTTTGCCCTCATTCTTGGCATGCCTGGTAATTTTTGACTGGATGCCAAACACTATGAATTGAGTGCCTGATATTTTTGTGTTTCTATAAACTCTTGAGCTTTAGTCAGTATGCAGTTATTTGGAAAATTTGATCCTTTGAGGTCTTGCTTTTCAGATTTGTTAGGCAAGACCAAAGCAGTGCTCTTACTGAGTTAAGAGCCTTCTCTGGGCCGGGCACGGTGGCTCAAGCCTGTAATCCCAGCACTTTGGGAGGCCGAGGCGGGTGGATCACGAGGTCAAGAGATCGAGACCATCCTGGTCAACATGGTGAAACCCCGTCTCTACTAAAAATACAAAAAAAAATTTAGCTGAGCAAGGTGGTGCGTGCCTGTAATCCCAGCTACTCAGGAGGCTGAGGCAGGAGAATTGCCTGAACCCAGGAGGCGGAGGTTGCGGTGAGCCAAGATCACGCCATTGCATTCCAGCCTGGGTAACATGAGTGAAACTCCGTCTCAAAAAAAAAAAAAGCCTTCTCTGTACTGTCCCAACCTCTAAGTAGAGTCATATTTCCCAGTCTTGATGGTGGAACAGGCACTATTTCCATTCCATGTGAACACCAGACACTGTTTGCTCCATGCCTTTTGGATGGTTCTTTTTCAGGCCTTGGTAGTCACCTAACATTCATGTCCTGTCAGAATTCAGCTGAAGACTTGCACGGTGGGGTGGTGCTCTGCATAATCCTAGTTTGCTCTCTGTAATCCTCTCCAGTCCTGCAAACTCTAGCCACTGGGCCTCCTGGACTCTCAGCTCTGCCTTAACTTAGGGTGGCTTCTAGCTCCACCTGTGTTCTTCTTCCTTGTACTACAACCTGGAAACTCAAAGCAGTAAACTTTGATAGTTACTAAGACTGATCCCGTTTTATCCCCCATAACTGGTCTTTGATGCCTATAATGTGCAGTGTCTTGGACATTTTTTTCATGTAATTTGTCTTGTTTACAGTGAGAAGATAAATCTGGTCCTTGTTATTACATTTTGGCTACAAGTGGAAGTCTGAATTAAAATTTTTTAAATGTTTAATTTCTGATACAAAATCTTGATAAGTTTTGTTTTAATTTCTAGTGGAAATAGCTATACATAAACTGTCATAAGCAGAAGCTCTTTGGAGTCCTCAATAATTTAAGAATATGAAGGGGTCCTGAGATCAAACTGTTTGGGTATCACAGGTCCAAAACATTTTCCAAGATGTTAATGGTTCCATGGACAACTAATTCAATGTAAGGCTGTCTTCATATTAAAACAGACTTTTCAACCATAGGCTCTGAAGGCCTTCGATAGCTAGTGTGCAGTGTCAGCCTACAGATCTATCTAGTTTCTGTAACACACCCTAAACTTACTTGATTGACATGACTTTTTTGGCACTAGAGTTGCCAGCAGTCCTCTTTAAATATACCAAGCCAACATAAGGGGTAGTTTTAAAAATGAAAGTAGTATTTTATGATCTTGAAGCACTTTAATACTGCATTCGGATTACTTTGGGGCTACTGACATACATCCAAATGACCAAGTGATTCCTCCCAAAACAGTCTTGGCCCAAAGCCAAATTCCTTTTTCTACTGCTAGAACCACTGGAAATTAATCTTACAGTGTTGGAGTAGCTATTTTGCCACGGCTCCCAATTTAATCAAGAATGACTTAAAATATGAATGGATATCTTGTCTTATTTTACCAGACAGAAATCTCAAATTACCAGGCACCTGGAAGCTTCATTTACATTGTTTTTCCTCTTGAATATCCGCTAGCAACTCCAGTAGAGTTTGGGAAACGGTAGAAATGGTAACAAATGACCCCAAAATTTGGTGGCGTAAAACATTTTTGTTCATAAATCTGCAGTTTGGTCAGGGCTTAACAGGAATAGCTCACTTTGCTCCATTTGGGATCAGCTGGGATGGTTCAAAGACTGGAGATTAGAATAATCTGAAGGCTGCTTCACTCACATGCCTGATGGTTGATAATGCCTGTTGTTGAAAGATCTCAGCTGAGGCCATGGCTATAACATGTAGTTAGGGCTTCCTCAGAACATGGTGGCTGAATTCCAAGAGTAAGCATCCTAAGAGGAAGAAGCAGGCAAAAGCTGTATTGTCTTTTCTAACCTAGCCTTGTCCAAAATACTAAGAATGAGTCACTAAGGTAGGCCTTTATTCAAAGACAGGGGAATTAGACTGTCATTTGATGGGAAGTTCAAAGAATTTGTGGACATGTTCTACCACATACAGAATCAGAAGTTATTCCATAACTCCTCTCCTTCAACGTCTTTTATGACCAATTAACTATTTCCCAGCCTGTTTACTTCCTCCCCCTAACAACCAATGATGGAACTGGTATGCCTTATAAAACACCTGAAGTTGCTCGAGGCTATGATGTGGAATAAGCACCCAGTACATCCTCCACCATCTTCCTCTAACTGGGTTTCTATTTTTTGTTTTTGATGTCATACATACCAATATCCCCGTTAGCTTTTCAAAATAGGCAATATGTTGGTTTGGTATGTTTAAGAAAGGACTGCTGGCAACTGTAGTGCCAAATAAGCCAGGTGCAGTGGCGCCTGTAATCTTAGCAGTTTGTGCAGCCAAGGTGGGTGGGTCACTTGACGCCAGGAGTTCAACATGGCAACTGGACAACATGGCAAAACCCCAATCTCTACTAAAAATATAACAATTAGCTGGGTGCAGTGGCATGCCCATAGTTCCCGCTACTCAGGAGGCTGAGGCACGAGAATCACTGGAACCCAGGAAGTAGAGGTTGCAGTGAGCTGAGATTACGCCACTGCACTCCAGCCTGGGCAAGAGAGTGAAACTTGCACAGTATGGTATGTTAAAATGAACCTTGGAAAAGATTAAGATGTGTTCACGGGCTGGTTCAATTTTACTAATATATGTTACAGACCTATTACACATCCTACTCCTGGGGGAGAGTTGGATTGAATCTCTAGCAAAGAACTAAAGTTTCTGGGGGAATAATGAAACCATACCTTATAAAAAGTCTAATGCTCCTCTTCTACCTAAGCCAGCTGAATGTGCCCAGACAATGCAACATTCTTTGCTACTTATACAGAGTCAAAATGTGTGAAACACCCGTTTCCAGGATTTAGTAGGTCACCATCTGTCAGAACACAGTGGAGAGTCTTTAAAAAGAATCATACTAAGTCTCAGATTCTATAGTAGCCTGCAGGTGTTTGTACTGATTTCTGAGTATAGATCAAAAGAATTTAGAGTACAGTGGGGCAGGAAGGAAGGAGATGCTGCACTGCCGAACACCAGCTTTGAGGAGCTGAAATGGTGATGCCTGTTGCCTAGCAACCTTTACTCTTCAGGCACACTTGCCTGCTTAAAAGATCCTTTTCAACAGCTGTAATGCAAACATTAACCTAGTGAGTCAGCGGGGTAACGGGGTAACAAAGGTAGGGACCCAAATGATTTTCCACTAACTGAAATCAAAGCAGCACCTCCAAAAGGTTAATTAAAAGACAATGAACACCCAAATCGAGCTGAAGTTTTATTTAAAACATAAAAGAAATGTTCCCCCAAAATGCTGGTGAACAAAGTAAAAGGATGCGACACAGTGCTCTCTTCCTACTTAGCCAGGCCTATCCAAGTACAGGTAATTAATATACAGTACTTAATGCTGGTAGAATTTCACAGTAGTTTAGTGTTAAAGATTTATCTGTGCCTAGATTATGAAGAGATTCTCAGTGTGTGATGATTAGTTCTGGGTTTACACCTTACTGGGCATGAACAAGAGCCCCTGCTCCTTGGCCATAGCCAAATCCCTTGGGCCCAAAGTTCTTTGCATAGCATCCTACAAAGGAAAAGGGAGGAAGGATAGTTAGTGCAAGTCCATTAAGCTTTGCTAGCACTGCATAAGACCCACTCAACAAACCCCCATAAATTAAAAAAAACTGCTATGTGAAAGGGCTCAACTTATTTAAAGATATTAAACGTGTTGTGTACTAAATAACGCTGTAAAGACAAGTCCACGCATTCTAGTTCCATGGCATTCAGCGTGGTCCTGCTGAGTTGCAAGCATGAGTCAGGGCAGGTAAGTTATGTATTTGTCTGTTTTCTTCTACATATTTAGGCTTTGCTCAAGACATGAAGGCAAAAGATAGCTATTTGTGGTGTTTATCTGGGGGGAGTTTTAAATAATCAGCAACTTAAGAGATTATCTGTGGTTTTCTGTCATCTTCAAGCATCTTGGGATATCTTATTTTCAAACAGTCAGTGGTACCCCTTTCTCCTTTTTTTTTTAAATGCTAGTGACATTTCATTAAACAAGAACCGGTGTGGGATATTCATATGGACAGCAGTAACTGAAACTAATCTTACCTTTACAATAGATTTCACCTTCTTTTTCAGTCAGAGTTGTTGATTCAAGACTCTTCCCACACTTTGCACATCGGAAACAGTTTTTGTGCCAGGGCTGGAAAAGACAAATGTGTCAGCATGTTTGAGAGGCCTGTTTCCTACAGTTCAATTTAGATGTGTGGCAAGTGGCGGCTCAGGAAGATCACCCCAAGGCAAGCTCCTGATTTCTGTGGTTCAGCTCCAATGAGAAAGCTGGAACCAGTGCCCCTCAGTATCTGCACTCACTCTTGGTCACCCACAGAAAGGCTGTTTCCTCAAGAGCAGCCTCAGACCTAACCACAAGCCCAGTTTGCTCCTATAAAGAGACCATCTTCTTTCTGGCTGAGAACAGCACAGCTCAAAGAGGTTAGCTGGTAACTTTTCCAAATCCATACACTGAATTCGCATCAGGTGTCCTGATTCAGATTCCTTTTTTCACTATACTGAATAACCTGGAGATTCCTTTACAGTCTGGCCTTTTAAAGTATAACCTTCAGGAGTGCCCCCTATGAAAACAAGTTCTTTTAAACATAAAAGTGACTTGTTAAATAAGGGAATCGCTTCAAAAAAATTAATGATTCTAATGGAAATGCATTTAAAGAAAAGTTTCATATAAGCCATCATCCAAGCAAGGAATATGGAAGGGTTAAGGGGAGAAAGGGAGCAGAGGAGTCATTAGCTGTTATTAATTGAAACAGCACTTTACCTTTCCAGCTCCAATGATCTTCTCGGCAGCATATACAGAATCCCCACATCTGGAACACTTCTCAGCACCTCCATATTTCTGAGCAAATTTAGAAGTGTTTGGATTTGTCGTAGGCCTGTGAGGCTGAACACTTGTGGAAAGAGGAAAAAAAAGTAGGCAAGAGTTTCCACCGGGCCCTTTTAAGTACACAAGGCAGGAACAAGGGAACTCTGGGACTTAACCACTATACTGCCTGAAAGCTGGAGGCCTTCGCAGGCCAGCACATGGGAGGGAATAAAGAAACGACTCAGGTGCCAGCCAGAGTTACTACTTGAACCTCTCTCTGGGCTCATTATTATTATAAAAACGCAGTTGGAAGGGAACAGACTTTGGAACCAAATGGACATTGGTTGAAATCCTGGCTCCCTCACTTATCTGTGTGACGTGACTCATCTATAAAATGGACCTCAGAGTTACTGTGAGGATTATGCAGAATGAAGATAAACATTCAACAGACAACAGGGACTCAGTACATGGTAATTATTATTTTAGCCAAACCAAGTGCTATATTTAAGGTCGTAAGCTACTCAGGAGGCTGAGGCAAGAGAATCACTTGAACCCAGGAGGCAGAGGTTGCAGTGAGCCGAGATTGTGCCAGTGTACTCTAGCCTGGGTGACAGTGACAGAGTGGTGGGGGAGGGGGAATTCCAAACAAAGAAGTTATTTAACTTGAATAAGAAATACTAAGTGAACTTTAACAAATTTAGCACCTTGATACATTGGTACCAAAGCCTTTAAGGTTTAACACTACCCTCTCAAACAATCAAAAGCAAGAAATAATTTCCATTTTTAAGTACAAAATGTTAGAGAAAAGTGATTTCTTGATGAAAAATGTTTACATAGAAGGAGTGACCGGAATTTTCACTGACTGCTTAAATTGCACATGAGAAACACCTCTCATGATTCACATAGCACATTTCTCTACCATTTAATTTCATGAGATCTGGTCTCCAAGGTGCTGTGAAATGGAAATAAATATAAATCACTTGCTTTTGAGAAAATGACTCCTTGATAGAGCTTGGAATGCTGTAAAGCCAGCAGCAGAAATCAGTGGAATTATTAATAAGAACTTTGTTAGGTCCGAAACTGTATTTTGAACTTAAAGAATAGTAGTTTACATTAGAAAATCAGAGTCCCATTTTATTGCTAAGTTTCAACAAAAATCTGGATACTCCCAAGTTCCTGTTCAGCAAGCAGCACTAACTGTTGTAACTCATTTCTGAAGGTAACCAACAGTCTCCCAACTCACCTCTCTGGTTTGATGCCCAGCCTCTCGCCACGGTCCATGTTAAGTGTGCCAGCGCCCTGGCCGTAACCGTAGCCTTTTGGCCCATACTTCTTTCCATAGCAGGATTTGCAGTAGATCTCTTCATCGTGAATTGCCACTGTTGTGCTATCTAAATTTTTCCTGCAAACCACTGCAGGGGAAAAAGTTAGACTTTAAATACGTTCCAAGGACGCCTTTTTCCTTAGAACAATGGTGGCACAGACACATGGCCTATAAACGGTAAAGGCTGAGGCTCCCTCACATTCCTGGTTTATCCTGTGGCTTCCCAAAATCCACAAGACAGCAACTGGACTGGCCAGCTACATTCGAGGATTATTTACATTCCTCCACGGATATAACAGTTGCTTCAAAAATGTATCAGAATATAACATCAGAAGCCTTAAGCTTTATTCTTGTTTCATTTATATTTTATTCCCTTTCCTATGGTGCTCATCAAACTTTTAATATGATTTCCCTTTCTGGGAGATCATATTAAGGGAGAAAAGTTTCAGAGATGGCTATAATTACTTAAACAAAAGGAATAAAACACCACCTTGCTCCCAAACTTCAACACTCTTAATCTTTTCAGCCTTCTCTTACCAAGTACTGTTAAATCACAACCTAACAAAGAACAGAAGGGTAGCTCAGTGCCTTGGGGGAGTTGCCTCTGTAGCCTTTCCTTCCCCAAAAAGCACCCCCCTAGGATAAAAATAGTTTTAAATCCTGAATTCTAGTTTTCATCACTAGTCTAGACTGGGAAGAGGTATCACCCTTCCCTCTCCCCAGCAGCTTCTCCAGCAGTGATGGGTCGTCTGAACATCATCAAGTGGTTCAAAGTCTGCATTTGCTTTCCCTTATGTCCCAAAGGAGAATGCATTCTTTCTTCATGGATCTCTTGCCACAGGACATTTCCATGTGTCCCATTTTGTAAAACTGCCAAATGTCATGTTTCATCCAGACATTATTTCACTTTCTCAAACTTCAGTTAGGTTTGAGAAAAAAGTAAATTGTGAGGAAACTCACTGGTAGCACAATCTGGCAGCTGGAAATCAAAGATCAGAATTTCTCCCCCTTATTTGAAAGGCAATTGTATGAAGATACAGAGTAGAATGATGGTTACTAGGGGCTCAGAATGGTAGTGTGTGGGGAGGGAAGTGGGGAGACTTAATGGGTGTAAAAATATAGTTAGAATAAGATCTAGTATTTGATAGTACAACAGGATACTATAGTCAACAATCATTTGTTGTACATTTAAAAATAAAAGTTTAACTGGAATGTTGGTAACAAATAATAAATGCTTGAGGTAATGGATACCTCATGTAAGATGATGTGATGGCTGGGCACAGCGGCTCACACCTGTAATCCCAGCACTTTGGGAGGAAGAGGCGGGTGGATCACAAGGTCAAGGAGTTCAAGACCAGCCTGGCCAACATGGTGAAACCTCATCTCTACTGAAAATGCAAAAATTAGTGGGGTGTGGTGGCGCACACCTATAGTCCCAGCTACTCGGGAGGCTGAGGCAGAATCACTTGAACCCGGGAGGCAGAGGTTGCGGTGCACTCCACTGCACTCCAGCTTGGGCAACAGAGTAAGACTCCTTCTCAAAAAAAAATAAGAGAAAACATGATGTGATTATCATACATTGTACGCCTGTATCAAAAGATCTCATGTACCCTATAAATATATACACCTACTATGTACCCATAAAAATTAAGAAAAATAAAAGGGGGGTTGAATAAAAAGGAAGAAGGATAAAAGGGAGGAGAGCAAAGAGGAGGGGAGGGGAGGAGGACTTTAACCACCCCTTTCTCCCCCAGTCCTCATCCCTGTTCTCTGCAGTAAAATTCTCATAGGTCTGCAAACTACTCTGAATTATTTCCATAGAGGGCTTTAGTCAGCAGAGACAAATATTAGAAAGGATTGGTAGAAATGGCCAGTAAAGAACTTGACATTTAGTTAAACAAATATCAACAACATACACGCATGTGATGTTTCATTATGGTGTAGACATTGTGGCTTAACCTTGACAGATGAAACTGAGCAATTTCTAAAGTATTTGCATTGTTTCCATACTTCCTTGGTTACAAGCCTGCTGAAAAATAGATTCCTTAAAAAAAAAAGTAACTTCTAAAAGAAAACGTTAAGCCAAATCTTCTGAGAAACAGTAGTATAATTATTATGGAGGCATATGTAGTGAACATTCCTATGTAGTATTTTTTTTTTTTTTGCAATTGCAACTTTCTGCTGTCTGTTTCTGGTTGTCTGCAAAGCAGTTACGCTATTAAAGAGATTCAAGGCGGGGCGCAGTGGCTCACGCCTATAATCCCAGCACTTTGGGAGGCTGAGGCGGGTGGATCGCGAGGTCAAGAGATCGACACCACCTGGTCAACATGGTGAAACCCCGTCTCTACTAAAAATACAAAAATCAGCTGGGCATGGTGGCGCGTGCCTGTAGTCCCAGCTACTCGGGAGGCTAAGGCAGGAGAATTGCTTGAACCCAGGAGGCGGAGGTTGCGGTGAGCCGAGATCGCGCCATTGCACTGCAGCCTGGGTAACAAGAGCGAAACTCCGTCTCAAAAAAAGAAAAAANAAAAAAAAAAAAAAAAGAGGTTCAGATACTTGAATGCTGGCTCCAATGAAGGAAAAGGACAATTCAAATTTCAGAATGAAGTCTTTTCCTGAAGATGGTTTCTCCCTGTAACCAATTTTTAACATATGGTTTTCTGTAGGAATTTTTCCAGTACAATATGATTGATAAGGCAAACATCTGCCCATATGGGTGGGTTTATCTGACATAATCATTGATTAAAGAAAATTCTGTCATTAACTCATAAGATGATTAATGAAGCACTTTCTTAAGTTGCTACTCTACAGTTTGAAGACTTTGTCATCACTAAAGCGAATCTAAGAAAGCTGGGGTGGATGAGAAGCAATTCATTTACTCAAAAGCGGGAGCTGAGCCCTTGCCATGTGCCAGAAACTGTGCTAGGTGCCAGACCACAGAAATGACGCCCTGGTACCAGTGAGGTGGGGGAGGCAGATGCGTTAACAAAGTCAAGGCCAGAATGGCAACCAAGAGCTCTGGGGATACAAAGGGAGGCTGGGTGTCTTAGGCCACCACTCCTGTCTTTGCTGCTAGGCTCGGCATTTACAACATCTAAGACGACAGGTAAAAATCATTCGTGCTTCCAAAATAATCTCTACGGGCAAAAATGCAATTTTTCCTTAAATAGACAAATGAAAGCTTTGTACGTACAAATTCTGTCCAGGAAGCTACTTACTGCAGAGAAAGCAGCAGCGGTGGAAGCTCCTGCCATCACACTGCACCTCTTCTGCGTGGTACACGGTCCTCCCACAGGCCCCACACTTGTTTCCACCGCCCCAGACAGGCATTCTGAAGGAATAAAGGATTCATTAGAATGTCCCTATGCTGGTCTTACAGCTCCCTAGAGGGCTGCTGAAGCCCAGGGACAGCTGCAGATTTTTGTTTCTTTAGGAACCTCTCTAACCACATCTTTCAGAGGCCTGCGTTCCTCCAAAATAACCTCATCTCCTCCCAAATCACAACTCTTTCATTAGGAAACTGGCTTGTCATGCACAAGATTTTTTCTGCAAGACAAAGGACCTGCATTCAATACAACAGTACAGGTCACCAGGCACAAAACAAACTATGCCATTAGAATCCCCAGGAGTTACAAAAGAAGCATGGGGAGGGGAAGGACAAGCCTTGTCCCCCTCCCTGACATGCCCATTTTTAATAAACATTTTTTAAAAACTCAGCTGAAGATCTGACACGTGGGTGGAGGTTTTTATTACATGTTTAATTCATTGTAACAACACTAAATTCTTAACCTTTAACATATATAAGCTATGTCACGCTTTCTAGGGAAGAAAGTGTGTTGCCCTGCAAGAACAAGCTTTATATTTGTCTGCTGAAATTACACGACTGCAGTGTAAATAGCTGTGTCTGTGACTCGTACAACTGCATGCACAAAGCCTTTGCTGTAACCACAACAAACACCCATCCAGATGGCTCTGGTTTAAGTTTCTAGTCCAACCAACAGTTGGATTTTCCTCTTTGACAAGTTGGTCAGGCCATACAGAATCGGCTACAAGTTCCCTTCCTACTATTTGCTGAGTGTGCAGGAATAACCTCTAACAGTGTAGCCTGCTGTAAGCGGCAAGCTGGAAGTACAGATCCTAGGCTGTCCCACTGTCATGTAGGACCAGCATTTTCTCATCTCCCTTCTCAACAAATTGGTCTGCCTGACCCAGTTCAAAATGCCTGGTTCTGGCGGGGCATGGTGGCTCATGCCTGTAATCAAGCACTCTGGGAGGCCAAGGCGTGTGGATCACCTGAGGTCAGTTCGACACCAGCCTGACCAACATAGTGAAACCCTGTCTCACCTAAATACAAAAAAAAAAAAAAA
>NW_016107382.1:4125716-4151710 GCF_001604975.1 Cebus imitator | reverse complement strand
TCTTACTAACCCAAACCTGGCTAGAAAGAGAAGGGAAAAGGAGTGCTGCTATGCAGAAAAGCTTAAAGAGTCTTCAATCCTTAAAATCAAAAGGGATGTGGGGAATTCTCATGCTACCCCATTAAGGTGATTCAGAACCTGACAATTTCCTGAACACAAAGATGAGGCCTTTCCAAAAGCAAGGTTTATGGAGCTGATCACTGTGGCGGGCAACTTTCCCGCACTAAGTATTCTCTTCCTCTCTTCTGGTGATACCTTCCCTAGACTATCTTCCAGGAAAGCAGCCATCTCTTTCTTAGACTATGTGGTTTAAAGAAGTGCTTATTAAAAAGTGGTCTCCTGGTGATGGATGGGCCACTATGCTTGCTACCAATTTGAGACAAAATTCAGGTAAGCATTTAGAAATTTTTATGCCACAAGAACTAAGAGAAGATCAGTGAACTTATCTTGTTGAGAGTCATCAGTCTGTACTTGGAAATTAAAAGTAACAGTCCTTTACTGATATGGTTTGGCTGTGTCCCCATCCAAATCTCATCTTGAATTGTAGCTCCCATAATTCCCATGTGTTGTGGGAGGGACCTGGTGGGAGATCATTGAATCCTGGGGGCGGGTCTTTCACGTGCTGTTCTCATGACAGTGAGTAAGTCTCACAAGATTTGATGGTTTTATAAAAGGGAGTTCCCCTGCACATGCTCTCTTGCCTGCTGCCACGTGAGATGTGACTTTGCTCCTCATTCACCTTCCACTGTGATTGTGAGGTCTCCCCAACCATGTGGAACTGTGAGTCAATTAAACCTCTTCCCTTTATAAATCACCCAGTCTCAGGTATGCCTTTATTAGCAGCCTGAGAACAGACTAATACTTTTATCACTGATAATTTGAAAAGCACAGGTTTTAGATGGTATCAACTCTATCCCTGTTTTAGTCTGTTACTATAACAGAATACCTGAGACTGGGTAATTTATAAAGAATAGACTGAGAATATAAAGATTTGAAGGCTGGGAAGTCCAAGGTCAAGGCACGGCAGGTGTAGTGTCTGCTAAGGCCTCCATCTCCACTTGCTAAATGGTGCCTCGTATGCAGCATCCTCAGGAGGGCAAGAGCACTGTAGCTCACATGGCAGAAGAGCAGAAGAGACTGAAGCCACTCCCACCAGACCTTTTTACTGTGGTACTAATACATTCAAGAGAGTTGATCCCTCATGACCTAAACATCTCCCATTAGGCCCAACTCCCAACGTTAAGTTTTAACATGAGTTAAAGACTCATTCAGTTTCAACATGAGTCTTGGAGGGGACAAAAACACTCAAACCATAGCAACCCCCAACTCCAGGGCTGAGCATGTGACTCAGTCACGGCCAATCAACAGTCCCTTATCTTATCCTGCATGCCTCAGCTATGGGCCAATAAATTCCCTTTTTAAGTCATTTGGAATTGGAACTCCTGTTCCTTAAAACAAATCTCACACACACACACACCCGACTGATATGGCTTGTTATCACTAAACTGTAAGTCTGAATTTGCAAAAGCCAACTTCTTTTATCCAGACAGGAACAAAGTCATTCCAAGGGTCCACAAATTTTACCAGGCTTACTGTGAAGGCATCCGCATAGGATCAGTATCTTGCAACAACAGGACATGTTGACAAGCTTTCCTTTTGTAGCTGCATAAATCTTTTATTCTTGTCCCTGGAGATAGGCACTCACTCCATTGTTTAAATCCAGAGTGAAATATAAGCCTGGCTGTAAAACCTAAGACATAAAGCCTTGGCTCCAACAGCTTGCACTGACCTGTGTTTGTAGCACAGTTAGTGACAATGACTTTGCCCCTTGTGTCCAAAGTTACCTGTATTCTGAATGCTCATGGATGCAACAGACATTTGCTGGAAGCTCCCTCATGATTCCTGCAGAACCAAAGGTCAAATCCAGGCCTATAAGTAATGACACTATGTTGTACATACTGGATCCCAAGTATCGACTGGTTCTTAAAATACGTTGTTGTTGTTGAGGCATTTCTGTTATTGAGGCACTTCTCATATTAGAAAGCAAACTGTTAATATCAACTTGGTATTTTTCATTTTCACACATATTTCCTTTGGAGCAATCACCACTAAGGAGACAGATTGCTATGGCGACTAAGGTTAGTCTAGGCTGTCTTTGTCATTAAAAGGAAATACATTAAAAGGAAAACCCAACTAATAACTTTGTTATTCCCTTTCATACCATTGAACAACAGTCTGGATTTTTAGGAAAGAAGGAATATCTTCCCTTTCTTTATGTAATTCAGGGTTTCTTTAACTTATTCTAAGTTAACTGCACCAGCCAAATGTGAATGTGTCAGTTTTTCAGGAAATACCTATCAAAGTTCCACAGCATTCAACTTACTATGCTGTAAGTTTCTGGTCCCCTGAGGGTGGGAACCGCATCTCTGTATTCTCCACACCATCTACCAGAGTATTTGCATTTACCAAAATATTATAGTTCTATCCAGTTTAAGAGCTTTCCTAAGGATTTCTGAATAACACTTTCTGTGATAGAGGAAAATGACGTACATAAAGAGCATCCTCAGAAAGCTAAAGTTGGATTTATATTTTTCTGAGCCTCGAGTGGTGGCTCATGCCTGTAATCCCAACACTTCGGAAGGCTGAGGCAGAAGGACTGCTTGAGCCGAGGAGCTCAAGACCCATCTGGGTAATATAGGGAGACCCTATATTATCTATATTTAAAACAATTTAAAAATGAATTAGCCAGGCGTGGTGGTACACACCTCTGGTCACAGGTGCTTGGGAGGCTGAGGTGGGAGGATCACTTTTGCCAGGAATGTCAAGGCTACAGTGAGCTCTGATCACACCACTGCACTCCAGCCTGGGCAACAGAGCAAGACGGTCCTGTCTCAAAAAAAAAAAAAAGTGGATATGGGATAGTTGAATATTCCTTATGTTGTTCTCTACTCTGTATGTCTGAAATATTTCATAAAGGAAGGAAGGAGGGAGAGTAGGTAGGTTGACTGGTTTAAACACACCTGGGTTAACTCCACCACTACAATAGCTATGCAACCTGGGGCTTCATTTTCTCAAGCTCCAAATGGAGATAGGTAGCTCTCTCTACCCACAGAACTATTGTGAAGGCAAGATAAGGTAAGAAAATGCCTTGGTAGGAATCCAGTAGCTGTCAGCTCGAAGACACAGGGGACATCTCGTTCTATCCATCCTGCTATCGGTACTGGAGTAGGAAAACCCACCAACCAGCACCTAGAACATGACTGCAGAGCAGCAAACAAGGCAAGGAAGAACTGAGCTAATGGTCACTAAAAACCTTTTTTGAAGACATTAAAATGCACTCCAAAGCATAGCAATGGTTCCACTTATGTGGTGACTGTCCAAGAAACGAAGTTCAAATTTACACTTTTAGGTTGAACCTCTACGGACAGTTCCTGAATTTGGCTGGAAGAAGTGTGATGATCTTCCATTCTGTCACTCTTGGCATTGCTATGCATAAAAAGTAAATAAATAAATAAAAAAGAAAGTCCTCATTTTTCTTACAAGCCTTTGGTTGCACTGCTCCACTACAGCTGCCACTCATCACAGCAAACTGGATTTGCACTAAGCAATCCGGGCTGCATGCCTTTCCCAAATCCTATGCATTAATTTACAGAATGGTAAAAGCAAAAATTAAAGCCCACTTTACATCTTATAAAATAGGTCAAATTCTGTTTCTCAGTCTTGTTCTTCTTCAGTGCCTGAAAGCACTGATCTATCCACTGTATTAGATGTTAAAACGTGGTTTATATCTGAACACCTATGTGCAATTTCTCTTTGCTGCTTCTCCTTAGCCTAGATACCACCCAAAATTTCTAAGACTCACCCACAGGGGAAAACTGATATAGTCGGAGTCATCTTATGGTACAGTTACCTCATTCTCTAGATAACTGTGGTAGGAGTTATTAAGAACATATTTTAGGCAGAGAGAGGGGAAAAGGGGTCCTTGGGAAGTTTTCATTTTTTAAAAGTGTCTCTGGAAAAGTTTATTGTAAAGCTCCGGCTCTTAGAGCCAGGCTGGCAACCTTTGATATGCAAATGTAAGCCATTAGAAACTGGGCCCACCAAACATGGCAATTCCCGCCCTCTTCCTCTAGCCCTTGCCCCACCTGTGCCGGGTGATACGGCCGCCCCCACACATCCCCCAACATGTGTAGAACATCATGGCACCCTTCATTTGCATATTAAAAAGCTAGAGTGGGAGGGCCAGCTTTTTTTGTGGGCCATATGATGACATGCCTGGTCAAACCAATGCCCTAAGCCCTATGCAAATCAGACATCGCCTCCTCCAGCCTCTGCATATGTTACCTATGTTATCCCTGGCAGAGTGGGGACCTCCTCTTTCAGCTTTGGAACGCCCCTGTCTCTGTAAGGGGGAGCTTCTTCCTTCTGTCTTCTCCCTTTCTTCTTGCTTATTAAACTCTCCACTCCTTAAAACCACTCCATGTGTGTCCGCGTGGTTTTCTCTAAACCGGCATGAGGACCGAGAACCCTGGTGTTCCTCCACTCATGGGAGCTGTACCATAAGGACGGCGACCACATGGGCCATTTTCATACCATTAGTGCTGCATTTACTGTCCTATTTTAGAATCTGAATGACTCGAATCTATGAATTTCAAGTCTATATGTTAACATTTAAAGTTTAAGTTATCTGTTCTGAAACTACAAGTTTGGATTGAATCAGTCTATATTCTATAATTACCCAGATTCTAAATGCCTCCAGAAGCTTTGACATTTTATTACTACATGTAGGGCCTTGTTGTTAACACTAGAACCTGACTATAATCCGATTTCCCCAAAAGGAGAATTTTGTATAAAATACAGTCTCATCTGGAGACACATCTGGGCGGAGTCACTTGTTAAAGAATCTAAGTTAGTAGCACCATCCCCAGTTACAATGACTTTTTAGCAAGGCCAGGATTGACAGCTGTAGTTAACCGTAAATTAAGCTTTCAGTTGATGCCTGTTCTAAACTTTTTTTTTTCTGCTACCCCAACTACCTACTGAGTCTACTTCCCTTAAGGAAGTAAATACCAATGAACCCAGGAAGAGCTCTTCATGTCTTAGTGATCAGCTCCATACTCCATTTGGCTCCACCTACTGAAGCCAAATTGTCAACCTGGACTTTAAATCAGTTCAGCAAAAGGGCAAAGAAAGAACATGGGTTTGGAATCCAGGAAGTGTCATTTTCCTCATCCGTAAACTTAGGGCAACAGTACCTTCTTTATAGAGCTATAGACGAGATAATGCTTGCATACATAGTAGGGACTCATATGATGGCATCTGTCATTAATATTTAGCAATGTTCAACCTTTGTTATCAATACTCATCTTGCCCTACCATCTCACATGTCTATTCCCTCCTTATCCCCCAAACCTCCCCATCAGGGTAACTGCCTTACCTCCATTCCATCCATTTCATTTCTGTATCTCAAGTAATTGTTCTAGGGTAGAGGCAGCTTGCAAGCACTGTATAACGCTTACTGTTTATAAAGCTCTGAATGTATTAATTCAACAGTATTTCATAAGCCATGTACTGGGTTAGGGGCTGAGGATAAATGGATCATAAGGAAAGGCCCGTTTTGCACAGAGTTCTACTTTGGTGGTAAAAACATGTGGACAAATAATGGCAATATAGTAAAATAAATGACACAGAGGCATGCAGAAAGGACTTTTGAAGGTCTGCACCGTTTACTTTCACAGACATGACAAAACAGTTTCATCTTGCAGATCCACTGATAATGAGTTCCTGGAACTATGTTGAGAAAGATTCTGACGTTTAGTCCAGATTCTACAATCAAGAGTACTGTGATTAATAATTTTTGCCATGGAAACCGCAGTACACATGCCACGTTTTAGATATACCAGATACAAAAGAAACAGTGCAGAGCTTAGAATCAGATAGACACAGGCTGGTTGTCAAAGCCGGTTATCAGCTCGGTAATCTTGGCCAAAGTTTCCTTAACCTCCGAGTCTTAACTTCCTCAGCCATAACTTGGAAATGGATGCAAACTCTCTTATAGGTGGTTGTAAAGATTTAATGAGATAAACTTTGTAAAGTACCTGGCAAGAAGCCTATACTCCACAAATGTGCAGGATTCCTTTTCCTTTAGGAGCACTTGGGGCCTGAATATAGTTACCAAGTTCAGTCAGTTAAGTCAAGGGTCCCAGTGCCCAGGCCACACACCAATAGCTGTGTTCTGTGCTCAGGCCACTTGCTACTGGTCTGTGGCCTGCTAGGAACCAGGCTGCACAGCAGGAGGTGAGTGGAGGGTGAGTGAGCATTACCACCTGAGCTCTGCTTCCTGTCATATCAGCGGAGGCATTAGATTCTCATAGGAGCGGGAACGCTCTTGTGAACTGTGCAGGTGAGGGATCTAGGCTGCACACTCCTTATGAGAATCTAATGCCTGATGACCTGGGATGGAACAGTCTCATCACAAAACCATCCCCACACCATCCATGGAAAAACTATCTTCCACAAAACTGGTCCCTGGTGCCAAAAAAGGATGAGGACTGCTGAATTAGGTGACTTGCTGAAGTCACAGATCTCCAAAGAAACAAATCAGGCTCATGTTTTGATTCCAGAACCACAAGCTTTCCTCAAAACTCCCATATCTGATTGGTACAGAACATTAAGGGTTGAGACTATTCAAACGACCTGAGAATTATCAATCCTTGAATTACCAAATTACGCACACAAATCACACGCCTTCCTCTCCACCCAACTAGCAGTAAGTGGTCTCTGTGCACCAATCTCACACCCACACTGCTACTTTCAACCAAAAAGCTTTTTATCACCCCTCTCTGCTAACCTAAATCTAACCTCACTGAAGGAAAACTCTCTAATCTAGTGAACGCTCCTGTGTGTACTTCAGCTTCGCCATTCTTACTACTTCTGTATTCTGCTACCATTCATGTCTTCAACTTACAGTGCAGCAAAGTTCAACACAGATTTGAATCACTATCTGCCAAATCCCATATTATAATTAAAATGCAACTATGATATAAGCTCGGTAATGCTGATCCCCAGCATCTGCCGTGGCAATCTGCAATCTGTGCAAACTACAAGTTATTTAATTATTTGAACTATTTAATATTTGTATGATTTTTTTCATGCAATCAGACCTAAATATATACGCTGAGACTATTGTTTATTTGCCAAATGATCACAGGCTGTTCATTTGATCTGCTAGTTCTCTCATTGTAAAAATGTAGACAATGCTTATTTATACCCTAAGGCAGTTTTGAGATTAAACAATATATGCAAAACACTTAGAATAGTGCCTGCCACATGACAGGTAATAATAATTACAAATACTTGTATAAAGCTTAATATATGCTTTACTTATGTGTATATTACCAAATTTAATACTCATAACAACTAAAGCAAGTACTACTACTATTCCCATTTTATGAGTGGGGAAACTGAGGCATAGAGATATTAAATGCCTCATAACTGTGAAACCAAAATAAAATTACCAATTCAACTTAAAAATGAATACCAACAAAATTCCAATTCAAAATTACTTGACTGATGTTTTGCTAAACTAAACCACTGGTAAAAGTACAGATATAGTACTGACCTCCATGGCTATGACACAGGTTCTTCTTAAGCTGAGTACTTCCTGTACTGCTGTGTGCTGGATGAAGATTCAATTCTTTCTGCTTATTTTCTTTTGGAAGTACTGTGGAACCACCATGAAGCCCTCTTCCCTATAGTGAACTGGGAAGTCATTTGACCCTAATGTATTACATGGTGTCTGTTCTTATTAGTCAAAGATAATTAAGAGTACTGTTGGCACAATGAGATCGTAAACAAAAAAGCAAGGAACCTGATATCCTTTCCAACTCATTCACAATATACTTCTATTAGTTCTTCCTCTATGACTTACAATAATAAATAAAGTTTTTAACCATCAGAAATTGTGCCTATGGTAAAAAGGAATTTGAGGAGGAAAACATATTTAAAAAAAGAAATTGTGCCCAGCTTCTCCAAAATCCAGACTGAGAAACACTCTCTTTTTTTTTTTTTTTTTTTTTTTTTTGAGACGGAGTTTCACTCTCGTTACCCAGGCTGGAGTGCAATGGCGCGATCTCGGCTCACCGCAACCTCCGCCTCCTGGGTTCAGGCAATTCTCCTGCCTCAGCCTCCTGAGTAGCTGGGATTACAAGCACGTGCCACCACGCCCAGCTGATTTTTTGTATTTTTTAGTAGAAACAGGGTTTCACCATGTTGACCAGGTTGGTCTCGATCTCTTGACCTCGTGATCCACCTGCCTCGGCCTCCCAAAGTGCTGGGATTACAGGCTTGAACCACCGCGCCCGGCCCCAAGAAACACTCTCTTAAGTCAGGATTCTTAACCCAGAATCCAGAATTCCTTTTAATTCTGGGGATTTGGGAACTTGGTACCACATACTTTATGTTACAACATTTTGAGAAGGGTTCTGGTGGCTTCACAGGAGGGCCGTGATATAAAGCAGTTAGAAATCCCCACCTAGGTAATCAAAGACCCAGAGGTGCCTGGGGATCCCCACCCAACAGAACCCAAGGGATGGCATGCTGGCAGTCAGGGTACGGTGCCTTGAGGAAACCTGTCAGTATCTGCACAGAGAAGAAAGCTGGCCTCCAGGCAAGGTCTAGGAAACTATTCAGGTCTGAGCCAGGTCTCTCTTGGAACAAACTTTCACTGATAGCCTTTTCCCGCATATATTCAACCAAGTGCACAACTTTGTCTAATTACAAGGAACCACTCCCAGGCTGGGCTGGGCTTTATACAAGCATCAACAGGCCTTATGACAACCCTGCAAGGCATGTGCCATTACAACACCCATTTTACAAGACGAAGTGTTAAGGCCAAAGAGTAAAGTTAATTTGCCCAAGGGCATCAGACCAATGGCTACTGGAGTTGAGGTGTGAATTTGGGCCTGATTGGCTTCAGTCCTGCCCCTTTCAGCCTTGCCATGCCTCCTCTCCCATAGGGGGCTTCCTTTTGGGGCTCATTTGATTCACTTCACTTTTGACAAAGAAAAATTAGGGACCCAGACTACTATAGCAATTTAGTGTCAGAGTTGCCTCTGGACCCAGGCTCCTAAAACTCCTTGCTGTCCCCTCCACTCTATATCAATATTCTTGCTATTTTAGGATAAAATTCAATCTCCACCAAACCCAAGTGATTTTGCAATTTCATCAGGACAGGCCTCCAGCAAGTTCTGCTTTCAGCACAGTACTTAGCATATACCAGTATCAATATTTGTTAAATACATTTGGAGAAATGCATTAAAAATTTATGATAAAAACTTCAGATCAAATCTGCAAACAAATATCTATTGTATGAATCAAATTATATTTGTGTTGCCTATCACCACAACCTATTCACTCCTTCCTTCCTTCACTCAATTGTCGAAGGCACCCAAGCAAGCACTGTGAGTTTCAAAGACTCATGTGACGCAGGTCTGGTCTCAAAGGTAACGCGGCACCAAAAGAGCAAAGAAACTTACAATGCAGAGGAGAAAGGACCCAGAGAAATACTGACCAAGTATCAGTGGCAATGGATGACGGCGATGACCCCAGGAGCACCGGGGGAGACCACCCAGTACGTCACAACATCTTTTGTAGCTTGGCAGGCAGTTCTGAAATTATGTTAGATTCTCCCTTTCAAAATGTATCACCCAACTCTTTCTTGAAAAATGTGAGTTAAAGTACAGCCAACTTGTGGCTGTCCTATTTGAATTTTTGACATTTTATAAGTAGAGTTTTAAAACAGATTAATTGGAAAAGTCAAAAACTGAAACGACGATTTTTACTGCCTTGGTTAAAAAATTACTACCCCCTAAAAAACAAATACTGTATCGAAAAGCATTTATAAAGGGAAAATGTGCTTGGTTTGCAGACTGCAACTAAAACAGGTTAAATATTTTGGGTAGCCATTTAAGCAAATATCGTTTAACCAATGCCCTGGCTTAGAAGGGGGAAAGGGATCCAACGGATTAGAAAGCCTGCCTCCGCCCCCAGGGGGTGCCTACGTGGAGCTTCTGAATCTGCCTCTGGAGAACCCAGAATGTGATTCCCAGGACCTGTCGAAGAATTTCACAACCAAGCATTCTTGCATTCCCCTTTGTACCTGAATCGTAGAAAGTTCTGGAAAAAGCTAGGAGTGCGTGATTGACATTTCCCTGCCGTTCCTTCAACACAGAGGGGTTCGGTGCTTGGTGGGCAGACACCAGCAAACAATGGGAATGCCAGGAGCCCGGTGCGGCGGTAGGAGCAGTATCCTGGGCTCGGGGGGATGTAGAAGCCCCATTCCACCCCTAGGGGACCGAACCCGGTAAGGTCGCCCTAGATGCTCACCACACTCCGGACAGAAGGGACCCTGAGACTAGGACCCCCACCCCAGAGAGAGAGCCTGCCGCTGGAGGAGGGGACCCACGACTGCTAAGAGGCGGATTAGCACAACCGCGAAACTCACGACCCGCCTCTCCCCCAGAGAAACTAGTGTGGAGAAATTAAAGGTCATGCAGGATTATGTACCTGCCCCGCGAGCCAGGGATCCCAGCGCATGGCCTGGGAGGCCTCAGGGACAAGGGCAGGTGTGTTTGGGGGATAAGAGAGGGAAAATCTGGGGGCAGGGTTGAGGAGGCTGGCAGGGGCACAAATGGGGACCAGTTTGGAGATGTCGGAGGGGACCAGGGCGCGCCAGCCGGGCGGCAGGACGCCCCCGAGGGGCTATGGTAACCCCCTCCAACTCCCGCCCCGGGGTTGGGCGCCGCGGAACCGCCCCACCGCCCCTACTCACTTGAGTTAGAGGCGGGAGCACGCGCCGCAGGCGGAGCTAGAGAGGCTCGGCTGGAGGGAGGGTCCAGAGAGTCCGAGATCCGAGGCGAGGCGCGCAGTGGTGCCTTTTAAAGAGCGCCCGGTGGGCGTGGCCGTGCCTGCCCCGCCCTCCGCCGCGCCCCGCCCCGCCCGCCGGATTCCCGGAGCCGCTCGCCGGGCTGGGGCTTGTAGCGGGAAGGCTGCCCGCGGCCCGGCTCCCGGCTAGCCGCTAGGAGACAAAAGGCAGGAGGCCCGCCTCTTCCTGCAGCTTCCCGCCCGCCCAGCATCTTCCCAAGTCCCGGGACCGCTCGCTCCCAAGGGGACCCGGCAGTTCCAGAAGCCACTGGACTTGGAGAGTGACTTCCTTCCCCTCCAGGGAGGCCCGGCGGCGGGACGGTCCCTCTGGGAGGTGGCCCTGCCGCCCCGCGTCGGATCTGTCCACCGCGATCGCCGCTCCCCCTCCTCGCGGAGACAGTCAGGACCCGGGAGGCTCTGGCAGTGGAAAGTCGGCAAACGGGGCTTTCCGCCACCTCCTCCCTTGCCTTGTCCTTGTCAGTAAACTCAACGTGATTGACTTCCCTAGTTAACTCGTCCGATTTCCACCTTCTGGGAATCCACAACTTTCTCGTTCTTAAAGAGCAAAATTCCTCATCTAGACTAAATAAATGACGTTATGAAAACGCCCCGTTCCCAAAGTAGTTCGCTCTTCCCCTCCACTAGGGCACAGCACGCGATACTGAGGGAAAAGAAAACTCAACCCAAGCAGAAACCCAGGGCGCCACAGAGCCCTGCGTTTCTATGTGTTGATGTCAGAAAAGCACAAGGATACCCGTGACAACCGAAGGGACCTCATGCCTCAGCTACGGGATGGTTTATTGTTTTAGAAGAAAAGGAAAATAAACAATGCAGTCTCTATCTGGTTTATATTCTAGGCCTCCTCATGACCTCTCCTGCCAGAAGCAATGATCGCAGAGACTGATATTTGCGGAGTGGGCAGTTCAAAAAAGCCCTCTCGTGCCATAAATGCTATTGCCTCCTCTGGTCCAGAGTTTCTCAGCCTCCACACCACTGACATCTTGGGCTGCATAATTCTTTATTATGGGGGGCTGTCCTGTGCATTGTAGGAGGCCTCCACCCACTAGATACCAGTTGCACCCCTCCCCCGACTTTGTGGCAATCAAAAAGTCTCTAGACATTGCCAAATGCCCTCTTGGGGAGAGTGCAGGGAACGCATATCAGCATGACAATGTGCAGAACCGATTTATAATATTATTATTGTTTTATTTTATATGCTGGGGCCAATCCAGGATAAACTTATTATAATAGCTGCCTTATTTTCTGTCCATCAAGTACTGTCCAAAAACATATAGTAGTGATTGACATCTCTTGATACTGTGACAGGAGTCTGGAAAGCATTCTTGCCTGCTGTGAGCTTTTCTAAATATGGGCAATCCTTATTTCCATGATATCAGCTAGTGTAAGTGACTTGACTCATAGGCCAACAGGAAAATTCAGTCCCTCAGAGTCTTCATTTGCTTTAACTCAGCTGCTCACAGTATTTATTTTTTCTTACATAAGTTTGCTTAGTGCTTCTACTGAATAAAACTGTATCGATGAGTCTCACTGCAGCCCTGGATTTTAGCAAACCACTGCCCTTTGTCTCCTACCCTGAGTTCTTCTCAATGCCTCTTTGTGGAAGGGCCCTCCCAGACCTGAGCTGTTTGCTTTCTGTCAAGCTCGAGTTGTCCCTAATTTCCAGAGCCATATCTTATTTGAAATTGGGCTTGTTGGCCAGGTGTGGTGACTCATGCCTGTAATCCCAGCACTTTGGGAGGCCCAGGCAGGCAGATCCCCTGAGGTCAGGAGTTTGAGACCAGCCTGGCCAACATGGTGAAATCCTTTCTGTACTAAAAATACAAAAAAAATTAGCTGGGCATGGTGGCGCATGCCTGTAATGCCAGCTACTCAGAGGCTGAGGCAGGAGAATCTCTTGAACCCGGGAGGTGGGGGCTGCAGTGAGCTGAGATCATGCCACTGCACTCCAGCCTGGGTGACAGAGCGAGACTCCATCTCAAACAAAACAAAACAAAACAAAAAAGAAATTGGGCTTGTTTCTGACCTAAAAGTATTTCTGCTATCTGTCCCTGTATGCATTTGCCTCTGTATATTTCACAGTGAGTCTGGGGATGATATGCAACATGTGATTTTGAACAAATCTGTATTTGTATTTAATGATCAACATTTTAAAATATTTATTTTTTCTTTAAACATCTAGTTAAACTGTTGACTCTTTTAGTTATGAACATGAAGAAATTCTTTAAGGTACAAAAGTAAGAGTATGGGCTTTGGAATCAAACACACATGATTTCAACATACAGCTCTGCCACCTATCAGTTTTGTAAGCTTGGGCTAAATACTTGACCTCTGTGCATCTGTTTCTTTATCTGTAAAAAGAGAATTCTACACACCTTGTAGTGTTATGAGGATTAAATCGGATGATGTATGTAAATTGCCAAACATAGTGCCTGGCACATGATAAATACTGAATAAGTGATGATTGTTATGTTAAGCAAAGATATCTTGATGTCCTTTTTGCCTCTCAAAAAGGAAATAGAAATTGTGCTTTGCTAAGTTCTTATGCTACCTTCTTGAGGGCTTGGTATTAAGAAGTTATGAGGTGTTTTCCAAAACAATTAAGAGCCTTCAGTAGAAAGCATCTGCACGCCTGGAGAAGGCTAGTGGAAGAAATGTGTCCTCTTGGAGAAGGATAAACCTTTCTTAAGTCCACATGGTCCTGGTCTGTTTGACCCTTCAACCTTGTAATAGGCAGAATCGAAGGCTAAATGTGTCCAGCAGGCTGTTTCTTTTTCCCACTCAAAATGCACATTATACTTGTGACAACTCTATTCTCTGGAATTCATCAACCAACTTCAAATCAAAGCCCTCTCTCAAGGTCACTGTCCTAAGGCAAGTTGAACCAAGGTTGTTGCCTTTCGTCATGACCTTGTGCTTCAAACATAGATTTTTAAAATATTTTTATTTCATGCCCCGTTTTCTAAACAAAACTCTGAAACAGATGAGGGTGAATTTAAACACAAAGCCTCTTTATTTTAGGGCAAGGCTTTCCACGCAGAGGGCAGGAAGGCTTTACTGAAGAGGAATGTTTTATTATAATAATTTTAGTATGAAATAAAGGGAAAAAATTTGCACTTTGCTAACCTACACATTTAATAACACAAAAAGAAGCAGTTTTTTCTACCTTATTTCTTAGCTGAGATTTAGCAGCAGTTGTGGGAATTAAAAATTACTCATGCTTAACCCTAATACTCTGTGATGTATTATCTAACAGAGAAAAGAACAAGTTATATATGCTAAAATGTTGGAAGGTAGATAATTTTATTCTTGATATTTTTCATAGTTGCTTTTTTTAACCTGCCATAAACTCCTACTTTCTCATACTTGTTTCATTTCCTAACTCTCTTTCTGGAGTAGGTACTATTTTATTCAGTACTATTATCTTCTATTATGATGTTATTTACGTCTTCTTTTTGACCAGAGCTTTCTATCTTTTCAAGCTCTGCTTCTGTTTTCATATTACAACAGTTTTTCTAGCTCTGCTAGTAAGAAAGACACCATTAACCTCCCAGACAGCCTATTCTATCCATCTTGTCTTAACCCTTTCATTCCTTTATTTCTCTTTTCTCCCTCTTTTTCAGCTGGTGACATCACCTTCTTCTCCTTCATTCACATTACAGCTGCCCACCAGCATTTCCTCAACCTTCCTCCACTTTGCCTGGAAGCATCCACAGTTTCTCCTATGTTTATACTTGCTGTCCCTGATCTTGGAGGAGCAAATGGTGCTCTCACTCCCTACCAACAGTGTCCACTCTGCCTAGGCTTTTGATCCATTTCTTTGGCATTTTTTAGTTATACAGTCATGTGCCACTGAATGAGGGGAACAGGTTCTAAGCAATGCATCATGAGACAATTTCACCATTATGCAAACATCATAGAGTGTACTTACACAAACCTAGACAGTATAGCCTGTGGTATAGCCTATTGCTCACGGGCTGCAAACCTGTACAGCATGTGATTGTACTGAACACCATAGGCAATGGCAACACAATAGTATTGGTGTATCTTAACATATCTAAATTTAGAAAAGAAACAGCCAAAACACAGTATTGTAGTGTCACAGGACCACCATCCTATTTGTGGTCTGTTGTTGACTGAAAGTCTTTAAGTGGCATATGACTGTACTCCCTTGCTCTTCAATTTCTGTCTCTATTGCTTTCTTTTCTTTCAAATGACAAAAATTCTATTCACCCCATATTTTTGAAAGCTAACATAAATGTCTCTGACTTCTGTAGTAGGTATTTGTGATTGCTTCTCTAGCATCCATTCCTCTCTAGGTGGTTTCAGGCATGGTCCTGGTTCAGGGTGAAGCACTGGATCCAGTCAAGGCATCCGAGGCCCCGGCTTGGGGAGGCTAAGCATGTGACCTAGGCCCATCCAATCAGGTGAATCTCAGAACTCTCCTGGGTGCAGAGTCGGAGCCAAGCTCGCCTATTCTGGACTGTGCTGTGTGCCTGGAGGAGGCCTTAGAGTGGTTGCGGTCATTTTTGCTAGGAAGCTGGCCAAGGATGATTTGACACAGAGAGGAGGACAGAGAAATAGAGCTCTGAACAAGTATTCACTAAGTTTACCTATCTGCAGGATTTTTTCCATTACGGGAACCAATGAATTCCCATTGCTATTTGATCCATTTGGAGATGGATTTTCTGTTACTTACTCTTAGGACTCCCAAATACTGTGGTGGTTTAGAATCATGTCCATGCATTCTTTGTTACTCCTCCCTTCAACAAGCAGAATTTAATTCATGCCCTTCCCCTGGGGTGTGGGCTAGATTTAGTGCCTTGCTTCTAGAAAGCAGAATAAAGTGCATAATTTTGAGACTAAGTCAAAAAACGCTTTGTGACAACTTTCTCCTCATTCTTCCCCCACCCTCTTCTCTTATCCACTCGCCATCTCCAACACCCTGCCAACTTGTGTGTGTGTGTGTGTGTGTGTGTGTGATCACTGCTACAGGGAAAGCCAGCTGCCATGTCAGGAGGACACTCAAGCAGTGAAGTATAGTGGCCTATGGCCAACAGTCCCAATGGAGCTGAAGCCTCCTGCCAACAAAAATATGAGTGTGCTTGGAAGGAGATATTACAGTACTGTCAAGCTTTGAAATGACTCTGGCGCTGGCTGACACTGACTGCAACCTCGTGAGAGATCCTGAGACTCTCACTGTGGTCGTTGGAGAGTTCCTAATTGCCAAACCAATGATCACTTTTCAGTTCTTACCCTACTCAACCTCTTGGTTATTGGACAACATTGAGTAAACGTATGATTGTGTGCACATGCACAGAATGAAATATTTTAGAAGGATGACACTTCCGAAATGTCTCACAAATGCTAACTTCTGTCTCTAGCTACTGTTCAAATGATAAATGGGAAGAAATTTTCAAAGCTACCACCACTAGAAAGCTTAGTTTCTCCCCCAAATAACTGTAATGTGAGCAACAGATGCACTAAATAATGTTTTTTATTATTTCACTGATAAGATATACCATTTTACAAAAATAAAGTATATATGTGTTTACTTTCTAGCTTTTACACAGATTCTAAAATTCTTGCTAAAGATTATACAAAAATAAATGTAGGTTGGGCACAGTAGCTCACTGCTGTAATCCCAGCAGTTTGAGAGGCCGAGGCAGGTGAATCACTTGAGGTCAGGAGTCCGAGAGCATCCTGGCCAACATGATGAAACCCCATCTCTACTAAAAATACAAAAATTAGCCGGGCCTGGTGGTGTGTGCCTGTAGTCCCAGCTAATTGGGAAGCCAAGGCAGAAGAATTGCTTGAACCTGGGAGGCAGAGGTTGCAGTAAGCTGACATGCTGCCGCTGCACTCCAGCCTGGGTGACAGGGCAAGACTCTGTCTCAATAAATGAATGAATGAATGAATGAATACTTATCCATCAAATTTTAAGATAGACTTTTACAATTTGCAATCAGGCTTATCAGAAGATTTTGGCTTCTCTCCCCTATTCAGGAAAAGACTAACTAGAAAATTACTCTAATTCAGGATTTGAAAATTAAGTGTAAATTTTATTTTAAATGTAGTTAATGACATTTCCATACATATATCTTGATCATTGAGCAAGCTCCAGAGAAAACCTGTTAAAAATTTCCACTTAAAACTGTGTGTGTGTGTGTGTGTGTGTGTGTGTGTGTGTGTATTTGGGAAATGATGAAAAGAACAAGATTCTGGCAACAATACATAATGCTATAATTGATAGGCATTTAATCATTTATGGCATATGCCTGCCAGGATTATTATGTAATCCTCACATATGGGATTAAAAATCATTCATAAAATGAACCTTTTCTTGTAAAAGAAAATACAAACTGTCACGTCTGTAGCGCTCACCTCATGAGAAAAGTGTTAAACTACGGGAAAAAGGTTAATGCCTTTTTAGAACAAAGCTTGTATAAATTCTGTATTTACATGCTTTTAAGGAGTGCTGGCTTAGATTTTACTTTAAACAGTTTTTACTTACACTGTTCCAAAAAGATTGTGGGAATACCTAATTCCCATTCCTAATTCTTAAATGATGTTATATGTTAAAGGACTCAAGTCTCAATTCTTAAATGATGTTATATGTTAAAATTACTTTGAGAGGCTGAGGTGGGTGGGTCACTTGAGGCCAGGAGTTCTAGACCAGCCTGGCCAGCATGGTGAAAAACCATCTCTACTAAAATTACAAAAATTAGCCGGGTGTGGTGGTGCAGGCCTGTAGTCCCAGCTACTCAGGAGGCTGATGCATGAGAATTGTTTGAACCCAGAAGGCGGAGGTTGCAGTGAGCCAAGATTAGGCCACTGCATTCCAACTTGGGCAACAGAATGAGATTCTGTCTTAATAAACAAACTAACAGAAAAAGACTCAAGCTGCTGATTTATTTGTCCCTGTGTTCACTTCATTGTAAGAGTTCAGAGTGCTACTGCAGAACCATACTCCTCTGACCTGTTAATGGCTGGGTATGAGCTCAAATATCTACATCTTGTGTGTGTATGTGTGCACACATACACACATACAGACTTGCAAAATGATTTGTATCCTACGTGAAAGGGTATCGGGTTATTGTGGAGTGATCATCCATCCAAATTCAGCTGAAAAACCATAAATGAGAACGGGCCAAAGTGCACACCATTGGCTGTTCTTCAAGTCAACATGTGTTTCAACCAAATGGCAATGACTATTGATGGAATGTTCCTTGCATGTCATTGTAGGAATATTGTTTTCTTGTCCTTGTAAGGTTATCTTTCTTTCCATTTTACATGTGAGGGAAGTGAAACTCATGGAGACTGAATGCCTTGTCCAAGGCCCCACAGCTAGTATGTGGCAGAACTGAGATTCAAATCCAGTCTGGATCCAAACCTCACATTCCTTCCTCTGCAGAATGTGGCCTTTTAACAATGATTCTTTCCTGTTACATTAGAAGAGTGAAGAAAGTACCTTTGCTTAAAGACGCTATGCTGGCTCCTTGGGAGCAACTCTTTGGGCAAACTGAACATAGACCTTTCCAATCTGAGGAGAACTGCACAGCATAGGTGACTGAGATGAAGTCTAAGACAAGTAAGAGGCCGTGCACGGTGGCTCATGCCTGTAATCCCAGCACTTTGGGAGACCGAGGTGGGTGGATCACGGGGTCAGGAGTTTGAGACCAGCCAATGTGGTGAAACCCGGTCTCTACTAAAAATACAAAAATTAGCCAGGCATGGAGGCACGTGCTTGTAGTCCCAGCTACTTTGGAGGCTGAGGCGGGAGAATCGCTTGAACCCAGGAGGTGGAGGTTGCAGTGAGCTGAGGTCCTGCCACTGCACTCCAGCCTGAGTGACAGAGCAAGATTCCATCTTAAAAAAAAAAAAAAAAAAAAGACAAGGAAGAGTACCAGGCAGAATTTGAGCAGGTCTTCAACTAGGGGAGCAGGGCTGGGACTGGGGCGCAGCATGAGGTGGATGCCAAGAGGATGCAAACACATTTAAAAGGCATCACATTTTGACGGTCCTCTTGGGGCTAAAACCTGCCAGATGATGGATGAACATGTCACGTTATGCTAACACAAAAATACCAAAGTCTAACTTGGAGCATAGCCAGGCAGCCATTTGTCCCACCTCCTTGTGGGGCATAACGTTGGTATAAATTCCTTAAGCAGAATGGGAATGGGGAGACCTACATGTGGTCTTGCCTTGGGTGAGCTATTTAACTTCTTTGAGCTTAATTTGCCTGTCTGGCTGATCACTTAGGTCCCATTCAGCTCTAGGATTCTATGATTCCACTAGTAGCAGTTGTACAATATTATAGCCACATGTTTTTTGACAAGGCAAAGTGTTCACATGTATCCATCAGGGTTCTTAGTTGAAGATAACAGACTTTACAAGAGGAACAAGGAGACACATGATGTTAAAGAGTCAGGATCTGTGCCTGACCCCAGAGTGGCACAGCTGATGCCTATACTGGCCTCTTAACATCTATTAAGCTGGGCCTGAGAGTAGACCATCTACTCCAGCTACTAGGTCTGCCATCCTTGACCATGCCAGCCCCTTGTGTTGCTTATTTGCCTTCCAAATCTGGCTCAATATATCTTCCATTAGGGCTTGGTGGAAACTATGTTATGTGTGGAACTCAAGCTGCAAGAGAGTTTTAGAAATGTTTGCCTGTCTAGTCTCTGGAGCACAGGAAGCGGTGTTCAAAGAGTGAGTCGGTGTTAAGTGACCCTGTGTGTACTGTCTGCAACATCATTGCTGGGCAAAAAGGGAGAGATCAGGCCGGGTGCGGTGGCTCAAGTCTGAATCGCAGCTCTTTGGGAGGCCAAGGTGAGCTGATCACCTGAGTTCAGGAGTTTAAGACCAGCCTTGCCAACATGGTGAAACCCATTTCTACTAAAAACACAAAAATTATCTGGGCATGGTGGCACACGCCTGTAATCTCAGCTACTTGGGAGGCTGAGGCAGGAGAGTTGCTTGAACCTGGGAGGCAGAGGTTGCTGTGAGCTGAGATTGCGCCATTGTACTGCAGCCTGGGCAACAGAGCAAGACTCTGTCTCAAAAAAAAAAAAAGATTGTATGTACACTGTGAACCCATTCTTCTATATATAAAAATATACTCCATAAAAAAGTCTGGGCCGGGCATGGTGGCTCACGCCTGTAATCCCAGCACTTTGGGAGGCCGAGGCAGGCAGATCATGAGGTCAGGAGCTTGAGACCAGCCTGGCCAAGATGGTGAAACCTTGTCTCTACTAAAAATACAAAAAATTAGCTGGGTGTGGTGGCGAGCTTCTGTAATCCCAGCTACTCGGCAGGCTGAGGCAGAAGAATCACTTGAACCCAGGAGGTGGAGGTTGCAGTAAGCTGAGATTGCACCATTGCACGTCAGCCTGGGTGACTGTGAACTCCATCTCAATAAATAAATAAATAAATAAAAAGTCTGAAAAGTATACACTAAAATTTTAGAAGTGCTTTTCTTTGATCAGGATTGTTGTGTTTTTATCTTGTTTTTGGTTCTCTGTATTGACCAAGTTTTCCGCCATGAATGAGTATTACTTGCATAATTACTTAAGAGTGATGCTTATTATTTTTGTGCCTATGATTTTACCTGACATAAAGGTACTATCCCCCCTTTTTGTGTCTGAAGATGTCTGTCTTCAAGTACAGGCCACAGAATTAGATCTTGAAAATAACTTTTAAGGGCATGTAAACCATATTCCAATTCAGATCATGTCATCAAACTTCTAGACATTTGAATCAGTTTCTTCATGGAGACTCAGACAATATAACAATGTCAGGGAATTATCTGGAGAAGTCTTTTTCCTCCTTGGAGTCTTTTCACCCCCTCATCTCATGTCTCTCATTGCTCATATTAAAACAATGATAATTTTATTACGAAGTCCACAATGGCATTAGACAGTTTTGTTAATAAGCAAAGATAAATTTGAATTACAGATTATTTGCATGAAGATCACACAACCTTATACCCAGGAATAGTGAAACAGAATGAGAGATAAAGCTGGAAAGGGAGGGGAGAACTAGATCCTAGGGTCTATGAATACTATGTTAAGGGATACCAAATCAATTAAAATCTCCACCGCTCAAATTCCCTTAATAGGTGCTGATATTTTTCAAATAGAAAATGCTAAAATATATTCAACCCATTGCTTCACCTTGAAGTCTCATTTTCAACTTGGAACAGTAGCTTATGAGACTTTGAAATCAATATATAATTATGATTCATAAAACTGGGCTTAAATCATTTGATTTATTTAATGTCACAAAGAATGCTGTGAACTATTTATTTCAGCATTGGATTTCTATAGTGTCTTTCTTCTAAAAATTCTCAATTTGATTAAACCTAGCTTTTTCAAGCACCTGCTATGTGCCAGGTACATTGTCAGGCTTTGAGGAATACAGCAATCAAAGGTTTCTGCTCTCAAACAGTTTACAGTTTAGTTCGGAGAGCCAAGACATTCACAAAACCCTGCAATATAGAGGATAATGTGGGACTTACATGGGAACACAGGAGCTCAGATGGGGAGATGATCTTGCAAGAGCAGGCAGTTTGGTTTGGGAGCTTAGGGAGGCAGGGGGTCGGGAAGAGTAAGAGAAAGCGGCCAATAGCAGGTGTGTCATCAAGCCAGTTGCCACTGTGGCTGCCTGAAACTTAATCCCCTGAGGAACCTGGGAAATAATGTGGACGCAAAGGGGCTGAGGCCTTTAGTTACCAACTTCCATCAGTCTTGGATCAGAGGCTTTTCTGGAGGGAATTACTTGTCGGTGCTTCTGGTTTGTCAAGCAAGTGAGCAGAGTTCTCTCCCAGGTGTGGAGGAAGCTCTCCGTCAAAGATATGCTGCTACGAGCTGTTTGTCGAAAGTACTGAAGGTACAGCTGGAGGCATAGGGGTGGGACTTATCAGCATATGCTACAGAAAGTGGTTGATTCTGAGGATAGAGGGATGTGGAAGACTTGATACTTCAGGAAGGATGTGGTATTTCAACTGAGGCTTAAAGAGATATGACACCAACAGATATTGTCAAGGAAAAGCCATTCCAAATACAAGGAGCAAAGACCCAAAGAAGTCAAATTCAGAATACTGTACATAACTGATACCGTTGGTACAGCGCTATCTTGTCTGTTATCCCCCTTAATATTATTTAATTCTATTTTCATTGCTGCCTAGTATTTCATGGTGTTAACTGACTCTTTGTTAGCCATTCCACTATATTTAAACATGTAGGTTGTTTTCAAATTCACTATTTAAAATGTTCATTAAATAATAAATACGTATTCCACAAATATAAAGGTGAGCAAGATAGATTAAATACCTGCCCTTATAGAGTTGGCATTTTAGGTGGGGACAGTATTGAAACCTATCCATGGCCGATGAGTCTGGCTGTGGTAGTTCACAAGTAGTTCATAGTGGTTCATCCTTGGGAGAGCAGGCAGGTGAATCAGGTGGCTGGCTGTGAGCTCCCTGCAGGCGGGGAATTGGCTTCTTTACACTGAAAACCTCTTTAACTATCACACCACCTGGCCCACAGTAGATTCCGGGTAAGACTGGTTAATTACGGGAGAAAATCCCTATGCAGGGTGTTAAAGGGTTAATAGGAGACCTGGAGTTAGTCTTTTAAAAGAATGATTGTGATTCACAGCACTTTTTTCCTCTATAACTTTCTATGTGTCCTAAGACATAAAATTTATTTCTCAGACATTTTCTTTTGTGAAGTCCTTAGCTCAGGGGGAAATGTTTCCTGTGGCTAAGGACACATCTCCTCCCTTGTTAACATCAGAGTATGTAAAGAAAGCTCCTCTTTAAATTCTAGAAGCAAACTGTACCACATGCATGTTTTCACCACGTGTGACTTCAGAGAAACACCTGCTCAGGCTTCTGGCTTTCTCTTGAATTATGTATCAGTCAGGAGTTGCATATGTAATGTTTTATCTTGCTAAATTTTATCTCTTACTAAAAGAGTTCATGAATCACTTTTTATGGTTTTCAGATAGGCTACAGGATGACCGTATTCACATTTAGATCCAATTCTCTGACAAATCTCAGAGGCTGCCTTTAAAATTTACCCCCAAACGTTTATTTTCTTGCTGAGACTTACTTTTTAACATATCTCCCCAACTTCCTCCTCTTCTTTTTCTTAAACCAATAGCTAACTTTTTTGTTTTCAGGTTTAACGAATTAATTTATATTACTATAAAAACTACCGCATGATGAGCAGCAAATGAGAATGCCACGCTGGAGCCTGTGTTGTGGGCGGTGGGCGGGGCTCATTCACTCATCAGTGGAGTGACTCACTCCCCAGGTGTGCCCCCTTGCTCCCGCAGAATCACAAATTACCACAGCAATGGAGCAACTTCTCATGAATAGCTAACATTGAAAACAGTAAACTTACAAATGCTAAGGTTCTGCTTTAGTCTTTCTCAAACTGGCTTCAGAGGACCATCAGGGTTCCTCAAGTTGATAATATGTGTTTTGCAAAATAAAATGGTTCTGTTGTAAAATAAGTCTGAGAAACACTTCAAATCATATCTTTCTCTTGGAAAGTTCATAAACCACACCCAACATTACAGCTTCTGAATCCTACTTGACTATACAAACCTTTCACAAAGCACCTAGTTTTACTAACAAGACATAGAGTACTAATGTTCTAGAGAATATCATTTAGAAAAGAATTTTTTTTTAAACAGGGTCTTGCTTTGTCGACCCTGGGCTGGAGTCCAGCTGCACGATTATAGCTTGCTGCAATCTCAGCTTCCCAGGTTCAGGTGATTCTTCTACCTCAGCCACCTGAATAGCTTTAACCACAGGTGGTTAACTTTTGTAGAGACGGGGATTCGCCATGTTGCCTAGGCTGCTCTCAAACTCCTGGGCTCAAGTGATTCTCCCACCTTGGTCTCCCAAAATGCTGGGATTACAGGCATGAGCCACTACAACCAGCCATTTGAGAAAGACTGGTCTACATGATTTCTGTGGAGCTGATTTCCTGTATTGACCAGATAAGAGGGCATGGACAGCTTTTTAGTTCTTATTCTGTGCATCTGCCAGTGGATTCAAACAACAACACGTAAGTACTTATGACTGTATTTCTATGACTAACAGGTTTTTGCTTGACTATGAATGTGGTTCACACTCTATGACTGATTAATAGATGAACATCATCTGAGATATTGTTAGTTTACTAGTTTAACACAGTGGTTCTGAAAGTGTGGTCCTGTACCAGAAGCTTCTGAATCCCCTGAGAACTTGTTAGAAATTCAGGTTCTCAGCCTAGACAACATAGCAAAACCCTTCTATAAAAATAAAATCACCTGTACATGATGGCAAGTGGCTGTAGTCCCGGCTACTCTGGAGGGTGAGGTGGGAGGATTGCTTGAGCTCATGAGTTTGAGGCCGCAGTAAGCTCTGATTGTGCTACTGCACTCCAGCCGGGGTGACAGAGACCAACCCTATCTCCAAAAATTGCAAATTCTCAGGCCCCATGCACATTAATTAGAAACTCTAAGGAGATGGGGCATGTAGCAATCTGTGTTTTAACAAGTCTGCTGGTTAATTCTAATGCAAGCTAAAGTTTGAGAACTACTAGCTTAAGACAGCCTAAGACGTCTACTTTCTGCTTAGAAGGGATAACAGGGACCAGATTTACCCTCCTACTTTAAGTGACTGAAAAGCTAGACAAAATATACAAAAAAATAGTTCTCAGATATTGAACATGAGGCAGCACAGGACAGCTATCCCTGATAAATGATAAGTAAATGAAATGATTACTGTGACTCTGCCAACTTACTACCTGGGGAGAGTTTCCAGGTTGATGTCAGGAAGAGGGAAACCAGGCAGATCCTAGCCATCTCTTTGAGTTAAGAAGATGGATTAGGAGTCCAGGGAGACCAGGGTGGCTGGAATTTGCAGGGCAGAGTGGCAGACAAGAGAGAGCTACAAACAAACAAACAAAAAAATCCAGAGAGCTGCAGAGGATCCCCTTAAGTTTTTAACTGAGTACTGATGAGTGCATGACATTTAGGAAACTAGCTGAGGCTGGAGAGAGACCCACCCAAATGGATCAGAGGAAATAATATCTACAGCCCATACGGGGCTGGGGATAGTTTTAGTTCCCACCAGCCAGAGAGGATGAACCTTCTAGTTCACAGAGCAAAGGTAGAGTACTCATCAGGTAGAATACTCAGAGGGTATTATTGCCTCAGTAGAGGAGCAAAGTTAGCCCTTAACTAAAGGCTTCTTTGATCCTGAATAATAAAGCTTAAAAGAAAATTTTCAAAGAATCAAACTATCTCTAAATAACGTAACTGCATCCCAGAACAAAGCTCAAGAATATTGATAGAAAATTCATATTTGAAGAAAATATTGAAGAAAAATTCATAATGACTGGTATCTAATAAAAATGTACCAGGCATACAAACAGGAAAATACAATCCACAATGCAATGAAAAATTGATAAATAGAAACCCAGAAATGATACAGCTGATAGAATAAGTAAACAAGGGCATTAAAACAGTTATAGCTATGTTCCGTAAAAGATATATATTTTTTAAAGACCCAAATTGAACTTCTAGAGACAAACATATAAGGTCTGAGATGAAAGATGCAATCTGTTAAGATCTACAAAATAAAATATTAAATAACTTAAAGACATAGCAACACAAACTATCTGAAATAAAACACAGAGGAAAGAACATGGAAAAAATAGAGTATTAGTGAGCTGTGGGATAATTTAAAGTGACCTAATACATGTACTTAAAGTCCCTAAAAATGGAGGGCAGAAATGATATTTAAAGAAATAATACTCAAAAAAGTTCCGAATTGCATGAAAACTAAAATCTACAAATCCAAGAAATTCAACAAACTCCAAGAACAAGAAACATGAAAACTACGCCAAGAAACAGCATAATTGTATTACTTAAGCCTTTTCACATTTAGGAAAACAAAGCACAGGCCGGGCGCGGTGGCTCAAGCCTGTAATCCCAGCACTTTGGGAGGCCGAGGCGGGTGGATCACGAGGTCAAGAGATCGAGACCATCCT
>NW_016107382.1:4115183-4124551 GCF_001604975.1 Cebus imitator | reverse complement strand
AAAAAAAAAAAAAAAGAGAAAAAGAATTCAAAACCCAGGAAAAGTATCTGTCAATAATGAAGATAAAATAAAGTTTCTCTCAGACATAAGAAAGTTGAAAAAAAAAATCATCATAGCACACTTGAACCAAAAGAAATGTTATAAGGAAATCAGGCAAAAGGAAAATGATACTAAAAAGGAATCTATATCTACAAAAGGAGCAAGGAGGAGGCAGAGCAAGACAGCTGAATAATCTCACCAGTGATCATCTCCCTGCAGGAACATTACAGTGAACAACTATCCACACAAGAAAGCACCTTCATAGAAACCAAAACAATCAAGTGAGTGATCACACTACCTGGTGTGACCATAATATCAAAGAAAGAGGCATTGGCCGGGTACAGTGGCTCACACCTGTAATCCCAGCACTTTGGGAGGCTGAGGTGGGTACATCACCTGAGGTCAGGAGTTCAAGACCACCCTGGCCAACATGGTGAAACCCTGTCTCTACTAAAAACACAAAAATTAGTTGGACATGGCAGTGCATACCTGTAATCCAGGCTACTCAGGAGACTGAGGCAGGAGAATCGCTTGAACCCAGGAGACAGAGGTTGCAATGAGCCAAGGTCACACCACTGCACTCCAGCCTGGGTAACAGAATGAGAGTCCATTTCAAAAAAAAGAGGCGCTGAAGAGGGTGGGAAGGTCAGCCTTGCACTACCTGCATCACTCATCTCCCAGCCCTAGGCAATGCAGTGGGGAGAGAGAACCTGTGTGCTTAGGGGAGGGAGTGTGGAACTTGGCTTTGGAACTCAGTGCTGCCCTATCATAACAGAACACGGCACAGGGCAGAATTCTGTCAGTGTCCACAGAGGGAGATTTTAGACCAGCCCTGGGCCAGTGGGGAATTCTCTGTCCCAATAGGAGGAACTCAAGTCTCAGCTACCTTTATCACTGGCTAACTAAAGAGGCCTGGGACCCAGAGTAAATGTGAGTGGCAGTCAGGCCATAAGGACTGCAGTCTTAGGGCAAGCCCTATTGCACTGGTTTGGGAGGCAGGGGACTTGGGGGTACAATCCTGTGCAACACTAGCTATGGTAGCCAAGGGAGCACCTGTGTCACCCCTTCCCCAGTTCCAGGCAGTGCAGCTCCTATCACTTGGGGGAAGGAGAGATGAGAGTAGAGAACTATGTCCTGCAACTTGGGTACCAACTCAGCCACAGTAAAATAAAGAATCAACCAGATTTCTGAAGCCCTGGATTCTGGGTCTTTGCTCCCGGACAATGTTTCTAGACCCACTCTGGGCCAGAAGAGAATCCACGGCCCTGATGAGATGGATCCAATCCTGGCAGAATTCACCACCTGCTGACTAAAGTGGTCTTGCGCATCGAATAAACATCAGTGGCAGCCGGGCAGTAGTGGCTGCAGGCCTTGGGTGAGCCTCACTGCTGTGCTAGTCTACGATGCTTCAAGTGTGACCCTGTGGAGTGCCAGCTGTGGTGGCCATGGGAGTGCCCATGTCACTCTTCTCCCAACTCCAGGCAGCCCAGCATGAAGAAAGACTCCTGACAGGGAAAAAGAGAGGGAAGAGAACAAGAAACTGCCTGGTAACCTGGGGAACTTTTCTTTATCTCACCCAAATCCAACAGGACAGCGTATCTAGGAGTCTGCAGAAGTTGCACACAGCATTCCTGGGCTTAAGGTGCTCCTAGTGTTGAAACAGCTGCAGTGACTACAGGCTTAGGTCACAGCACTCAATCCCCTTTGAATTTATGGAAAGCTGCCTCAAGGAGAATGAGTACAAGCAAGCCCAGACTATGAAGTTTGGAATAAATGCCTAATTTTTCAATGCGGAAACGTGAACCAACCTCTACAAGCACCAAGAATATCCATGAGAATATGAACTCCCCAAACAGAGTAAACAAGGCACAAATGAGCAATCCTAGAGTGATGGAAATATGTGAGGTTTCAGGCACAGAATTCAAAATAGCAGTCATAGCTGGCATGGTGGCTCATACCTGTAATCCCAGCACTTTGGAAGTCCAAGGTGGGCAGGTCACTAAGGTCAGGAGTTAAAGACCAGTCTGGCCAACATGGCAAAACTCTTTCTCTACTCAAAATACAAAAATTAGCCAGGTGTGGTGGTGTGTGCCTGTAATTCCAGTCACTAAGGAGGCTGAGACAGGAGAATCTCTTGAACTTGGGAGGTGATGATTGCAGTAATCTGAGATTACACTACTGCACTCCAGGCTGGGTGATGGAGTGAGACTCTGTCCAAAAAAAAAAAAAAAAGCCACCTTGCACTAGTTCAGTGAACTTCAAGATAACACAGAGAAGGAATTCAGAATTCAATCAGAGAAATTTAACAGAAACTGAAATAATAAGACAAAGTCAAGCAGAAATTCTGAAGTTAAAAAATTCAATTGACAAACTGAAAAATGTACCAGTCTGTCAATAGCAGAATTGATCAAGCAAAAGAAAGAATTAGTGAAATGAAAAACAGCCTATATGAAAATATACAGAGGAGAAAAAAGAATAAAGCACACCTACCAGATCTAGAAAATATCCTCAAAAGGGCAAATCTAAGGGCAAAACAAAAACCTCTCTACATGAAAAGAGGATATACAGAGATGAATCAGGGTAGAAAGTTTATTCAAAAGGAATGAAAAGCCTTAGACATAAAAAGAATCGGTAAGCATATTATTTAATTAAAAAAATCTGTTTAAAAGATAATCAACTTTTGAAAGTTTTCATTTTTATTTTTTTAGATACAGGATCTTGCTGTGTAACCCAGACTTGAGTACAGTGGCATGATCACAGCTCACTGCAGCCTCAAACTCCTGGGTTCAAGCAATCCTCTTATCTCAGCCTCACAAGTAGCTATGACTATAGGCATATACCACCACGCCCAGCTAATTTTTGTGTTTTTTGTAGTGACAGGGTCTCACTAACTTGCACAGGCTGGACTCAAACTCCTGACCTCAAGCAATCTTCCTTCACTGTCCTCCCAAAGTGTTGGGATTACAGGTGTGAGTCACTGTGCCTGGCATGATTGACTGTTTCACAAAAAAACATTAACAATATATACAGTGTATTGTGAAGTTTGTAATGTACATAAAAGTAAAATGCATGACAATAACAGTACAAAGGCCGGGAAGTGGGAACAGGGAGTATATTGTTGTAAGGTTTTTATACTGTATGTGAAGTGGTATACTATTACTGGAAGATTAATTGTAATAGGTTAAGGAGGTATACTATAAGCCCTAAAGCAACCCCTAAAACAAAATAAAACAAATAGTAATAGCTAATTATAAGCCATCAAGGGAAATAAAATTGAGTCATAAAAATAATTAATCCAAAAGAGGACCGAAAATATGAAAAGGGAAACAAAGAACACATGGGTCAAATAGAAAACAAACAGCAAGAAGGTAGATTTAAATGCAACGATATCAATAAACTCTTAGTCAATACCCTCAGGCAAATAAACAAGTTAACTTTGATCTCCTATGTGCGTTACATTTCTGTCAAAAAGCTGTTCAGTGAAAGATTAGAAAGTTGAGCCAATCATGGTTATAACAGCAAAATGATCTTGGCAGGGATTCCTTTTCTGACTTAAGTAGATCACAGAATGATGTCTAGCAAGGTCAGCCAAGAGACACCGTGCTGAAGGCACTTTTCATTTCTTTCTTCACGGAGCACTTACATAACCCAGATTGCCATAGTACAACAACCCAGGCAGAGAGTGCTGGAAAGGGATTTCTGCAGTAATGATTTTCTCACCACGCAGAGGCTTAGAACAGTATTAAAGGGACTTTACTTTGTCCTCCTGAGATTCAAAGAAACTCTGGAGACCTTTTGGGTCAAACTCTCTTGTTTTAGTCATTGGTATCTGCTCCTTGTAGTCCTGCTTGAGGATTACCAGGGCCTGCTCACAGCCTCATCTCGTGTCGCGCTACCTCACTCCAAACACACGTACGCCTTTCTTCAGGATCAGGGTCTTGTCTGATGATGTCTTCGTACTGGAATGCTTTCTCATCTGCCCATCTTGTTCACTTAGTTAATTCCTTTTCATCCTTTAGATCTTAATTCAAAAGTCTAGGTCGGGCGCGGTGGTTCACGCCTGTCATCCCAGCACTTTGGGAGGCCAAGGCAGGCAGATCACCTGAAGTCAGGAGTTCCAGACCAGCATGGCCAACATGGTGAAACTCGGTCTCTACTAAAAACACACAAAAAATTAGTGGACATGGTGGCAGGCACCTGTAATCCTACCTATTTGGGAGGCTGAGGCAGGAGAGAATAGCTTGAACCCGGGAGGGGGAGGTTGCAGTGAGCCGAGACTGCATCACTGCACTCCAGCCTGGGCAACAGAAACTAAACTCTGTCTCAAAAAAAAAAAAAAAAAAGTCTGCCACTGCTCCTCCCAGCCCATTCCCACCCCAAAGTCTTATCACATTTTGAAATTATAGACCATGGAATATAATTGCATGGCAGATGAAAGAAAAGACATAATAAGCGTATTTATCACCTCCTCAGATTAAAATAGTCTAATTTTTTTTTTTTTTTTGTCATTGGGCCTTCCTATCTCCACATTTTAAGGGAATTTTTGAAATTTATTATGCAGGTTAGGGAAACTAGTAGAGGAAAATCTTAAGAAATAGTTAAGCCTAGAGGATCCACATGAATCCAGAAAATATTAGAGATGAAGGAAAAGTTGACCCAGACAAAAGTTGTTGAGGCACAGCAAACGAAGGAAAAATGGCAGGGATGTGGGCTAAGGTTGGAGTTTTGGTAAAGGATGAATAATAAGGTGTACAGAGAGGCACTGGGACAATTAAGGAATGTCAGAGATATTAAGACTGAGAGAAGAGGGACAAGGGAATATCAAGATGTATGTCTGTAGGTTACAAATTGAATTCCCTTTGGCAGTCGTTTTTAAATTTTTATTTATTTTTTTTTGAGAAAAAGTCTCACTCTGTCACCCAGACTGGAGTGCAATGGTGCCATCTTGGCTCACTGCAACCTCTGCCTTCCATTTCAAGCTATTCTCCTGCCTCAGCCTCCCAAGTACCTGGGACTACAGGTGTGTGCCACCATGCCTGGCTAAATTTTGTATTTTTGGTAGAGATGGGTTTTCATGACGTTGGTCAGGCTGGTTTCGAACTCCTAATCTCAAGTGATCCACCCACCTCGGCCTCTCAACCAGCTGGGATTACACGTGTGAGCTACAGTGTCTGGTCCCCTTTGGCAGTCTTTTGAGAGGCACAAGTAAAGTTAGAAACTGCTTTAGTGGATTTTTTGGTTGCTGCATTTCTCTCCAGGAATAGAAAGGAAAAAAGAAATTGGACCAGTAACAAGGCAGTGGCTCCTTACTTTGACTGTCAATGTCCATTCTCCCTCCTTTTGTAAGGCATCCCAATTTCTTCTGGGGACTGAACCTCTGGCCTTTCCATTTCACAAACTTCTCCTGGAATTGGCTCCACCCCTAGCTCTAAGGAAGATCATGTGACTTAGGCCTGGCCAATCAGAGTACCGCATTCCCCTGGCCAGGATTAGTTTAGGAATGTGCACGTGATCTACTTTGGCCTAATGAGAGTCACACTAAGAATATTTGATGGGAGGAGAGAAACACTTATCACTGGATTTGAACATGAAGATGAAACCAAAATTCAGATGAGCAGGGCTGAAAGGAGAGGCACCAGGTCCTGGTGACACTGTTGGAGCCCCTACAACAACGGGTGCTGCAACTAGCGCTTGAGCCAGTGAATACTCACCACCCCCCTTCTTTTTTGGCTTATGCCAATGTGAGTTGGGGGTTTAGCTGCTTCAAATGTAAAGAGTTTTAAACTCCATTGTATTCAACTTGTACTTATGTTACATATGATTAAGACCTAGCTCCGTAATTTGCCTTCATGAGGACAGGGATTATGCTTTTTTCCCTTTTTTCTTTTTTTTTCTCTACTGTATCCCTGGATAAACACATTGTTTTGTGACTGGTTATTTTCCGTTTCCTTGCTAAACTTTATACTCTGCAGCCCTGGAATTTTTGTCTTATTAATCTTAAATTTCCAGAATAATGCACAAGACTTAAAATAAGAATGAAAAATACAGGAAAAAAAAAATTCAAACCAGAGCAAGGAATTACAGTGCCCATTATGAAAAGGTCAATTAACCTGGTTTTTATAAATTGATTTCCCTGATGCATATACTTAATGCCTATAAAGGAAAACCTTGGTTCTTATGATAGGTTTAGAAAACTGGAAATGAGTCAGACATTTAAAACTACTGTTATTTTCTTCTTCATTATTTTATATTATCAAAATAGATAACTTTTTACAAGTAGACTTTTATACTCCTTTGATCTAAGAAGGCTTAACGCTATGCATGTAAGACTTAAAGTAAGAGTAATGATTAATATATCATTATACAGTTTATACCTTTGCAGTAGCTGAAGAAAAACAATTGAAACACTATTTATGATATTTACAATGTCAAAAGTTAAGACAGAAATTCAAGCTACATGTTATGTTTCTAGGTTATTTAAAATTCTAACTTGTTAAAGACATAAAAGTAAATATCCAGTAAAGGCCTGAAAAAGCCCACAGGTAATTCTTATCCCCACTCATGGATCTACACAAGCAATGAGTTTATTCTGAGACCAGGAAGAAAACTTTTTTATCATTTCCTTTTCCTTGCAGGTATTGTATATAATTTAACAAAGAAAGTAGAGTTTTCTACTTTCTACTCTTGTGAGCTCCCTAAACCATCTTTAGTAGTGGGGAGAGAAAGCTGTGATTTCAGGAAAACGTGGTTTGTCAGGGTGCCTTTTTTTCTGTCAGGGCAGTGCTGGTGAGCAGGTTCCTCTTCTCCAGCAAAACTAAACCCAAACCGCATCAAAACCTGAGAAACAAAAACCAAACCAAGAGGGAACAAAACAGGATTTCCCTTTGCTAGTTCCTGACATAGTCCTCTCTTGTCTGTTCCACCTTATTTTTCCAAGTGAAATGATCCAGTAAGTTTACCAAGTTGAGTATGTGATGCACAGGAATCTCAGATTTCGTAGGCTGATTTTATCAATTAATTAATGCATGATGTTGTTGGAAACTGTGGTAGTCAATTCCCATTACAATGAGCTCTAGAGAATGTAAACAATTTTAAAACAAGAAACTTAGTTTTAATAGACATGGTTAGAAACAGGTCTGAAGGAAACACATTGAATTTGTGGTAACAAGGAGAAAGGATTAAACTCGGAAGGAAATTCTTCGTTTTTTTATGTTAACTTCTAGACTGATGATTTGCCGATTTGCGAATTTGTACAACATAAAAGGAAGTGTTTCTTTGACAGCAGAACAAAAGAAATATGTGGCTTTTAGCTCCCATCCAGCTTAACTCTTCCCTCTACAGGAAATAATTATAAACCTGTGGAGTAATTTTTTCTTAAAAAAAGAGACATGAACAAGTATTTACTCTGCAATAGAAGAGTGCATTGTAATCAGATTGTCAGAGATGTTCAAACCAGAGTGACTCCATCTTTAATAGATGCTGGGTAAAATGAGTCTGAGACCTGCTGGGTTGCATTCCTAGGAGGTTAGGCATTCTTATTTACAGGATGAGATAAGAGGTCTGTAGGATTGGTATCAAAGGATACAGGTCATAAAGACCCTGCTGAGGCCAGGCACGGTGGCTCATGCCTGTAATCCCAGCACTTTGGGAGGCCAAGATGGGTGGATCACTTGAGGTCAGGAGTTCGAGACCAGCCTGATCAACATAGTGGAACCCTGTCTCTACTAAAAATACAAAAATTAGCTGGTTATGGTGGCACACGCCTGTAATCGCAGCTACTCAGGAGGCTGAGGTGCTATAAGAGGTGCTAGAATCGCTTGAACCCAGGAGGCAGAGGTTTCAGTGAGCCAAGATTGTGTGACTGTATTCCAGTCCACGTAACAAGAGCAAAACTCTGTCTAAAAAAAAAAAAAAAAAAAAACCAAAACCAATAAAAAAAAAAAAAAAAAAAGACCTGCTGATAAAACAGAATGCAGTAAAGAAGCCAGCCAAAACCAAGATGGCAACAAAAGTGACCCAAGGTCATCCTCACTGCTCATTGTATGCTAATTATAATGCATTAGCATGCTACCTGACACTCCCATCAGATACCATGACAGTTTACAAATGCCATGACAACTTCCAGAAGTTACCCTATATAGTCTAGAAAGGGGAGGAACCCTCAGTTCCCAGAACTCATGAGTAATCCTCAGCTCTGCTAAGCTCATGAATTGTTTAGCATATGATCAAGAAATAACCATAAAAATAGCCAACTGGCAGTCCTCAGTGTTGCTCTGCCTATGCAGTAGCCATTCGTTTGTTTCTTTACTTTCTTAATGAACATACTTTCACTTTACTATGTGGACTGGCTCCAAATTCTTTCTTGCATGAGATTGATGAACCCTTTCTTGGGGTCTGGATCAAAGCCCCTTTCTGGTACAAGATCAGTAGCTCACTGAAGTTGTGGATATTCTGCTATGATATTAAATATATAATATAAAATCCTTCATAATGATATTTACTATAATAGTATTTTGTAAATTATACTATAAAATAAAAAATATATTATACTAAATATATAATAAAAATATATTATACTAAATATAATATACTAAAAAATATATTATACTATAATAGTATTTTGTAATATTATATTGTAATATTAAGAATGCTACAGGATTAATCACTTTTACATTATTTTATATGTATCCTAGATAGCTAGTGATATGGTTTGGCTGTGTTTCCACCCAAATCTCATCTAGAATTCCCTTGTGTTGTTGGAGGGACCTGGTGGGAGATAACTGAATCATGAGGGCAGGTCTTTCCTGTGCTGTTCCTGTGATAGCAAGGAAGCCTCATGAGCTCTGATGGTTTTATAAAGGGGGTTTCCTCACACAAGCTGTCTTGTCTTGTCTGCCGCCACGTGCAACGTGCCTTTTGCCTTCTGCCATGATTGTGAGGCCTCTCCAGCCACGTGTAACTGTGAGTTTATTAAACCTCTTTCTTTTGTAAATTGCCCAGTCTCGGGTATGTCTATATCAGCAGCATGAAAACAGACTAATATAGCTAGTATACTGTGGGTACCTGGTATTTGTTTGTATCAGATGTTTCATAGGTATTCATTAACTGTTGAATCAAAGAAAGTTGATTTGTTTTAGCAAGCACATATTATTAAATAGTTCCTCTAAATTCTTATGTGGCTTTTTTTTTTTTTCGTAAGACTAAATGATAATTTAATGTGTTTATTTCTTCCCAACAAGGTACCTAGAGATCCCACACATATCTGGAATCCATTTGGCAGCCTTCTTAATATTACATTTCAGCAATATTAAGATTAATTTACAGCCGGG